>NC_048896.1:87330254-87489330 GCF_011077185.1 Oxyura jamaicensis | reverse complement strand
AAAGGAAAGGAAAGGAAAGGAAAGGAAAGGAAAGGAAAGGAAAGAAAAGAAAAGAAAAGAAAAGAAAAGAAAAGAAAAGAAAAGAAAAGAAAAGAAAAGAAAAAGAAGAAAGGCAAGGCAAGGAAAAAGAGAGATGTCATTTTATTCCTGTCTCAGTCTGAGGGATGGAAAAGGCAATAGCATATTCCTCACAAGAGCTGTCAAAATGTTACAGAGCAATTCTCAGCATCCATATGGTTTTCATCAAGAGACAGTTTCTACATCCTCTCAATGCACCATGATATCCCAACCACTATTGCAAATGCACTGCCCAGGCACACCATAACCAGTAGCACTGTAATGATAGCCTTGGGAAGTAAAATGGCACTTCGGGGCTTCCCTTGGACAGTGCAGATTCCCTCAACAATTCACCTACGGATGGTGAAACCCAGCACTGGGTTGCAGCAAGAGTAATTTGTACTATACTTTGTTTGCAGGCTCTTCCTCTCTAAAGACTCTTTGGGCCAGGAAACTGCCTAAACATCTCCCCCCAGCTGTTTTCCTCTGTGGATGCTCTCCTACAGCTGCCCAAAGCCCAGCAGCTTCCACCTCACCTAAAACCTCCCATTTCTGCCCCAGCTGTTTAGAGAAGAGTGAAGGGCTTCACTTCCTGGAAAAAAGGAGGACTGGGGCACTTCTAGGATGTTACCTGGCAGGTTTCCATCACTTGCAGCCCAGCTGTACCCACAGGTGTCAGAAAAAGCAGTGCCAGGCTACCCACCCACACCACATTGGCTGCCCTTGCTGTGATGTCCCTCTTAATGTTTCCTTGCACAGCGTGGGCTCACTGCTCCAGGCTTTGGTGGGAGGCAGAAAGAAGGGATGTCCTCCCAGAAGTGAACTGGAGATCTGCCTGCAGAAGGGCAGCTGCACAAACCTTATTTTTTTTTTTTTTTTCCAGTGACAAATCAAGATATATACATTTTTTTCAACCCTGTCCATATTTTAAAAAGGAGGCCACGTGTAATTTCCATGCTAATCAGATGAAAGCTTGCAAAATACATTCCTTCAAGATCTGGGGGTATGTACGAAGTTAAGTCCGGGTGACCCATGCCGTTGTCGGTGACACACACCATTTACATCCATGCAAATGGAAACCTTGCCCATGCTGCAGGCACATTCTTTGCTTTTCCCATGCTGCTCGCAGGGAGCTGGAAATGTTTGATGAGTGAAGTCTCAGCGATGCATTTCAGCAATAATTCATATGCTATACATAATTTAGGCACCCGCCGCAGTCCCCCCGTAACACAAGCTGTACGGCGTGTACACACAAGGCCAGGCGCTAGCTTTAAGGAGGCTCCAGGCACAATCTGCAGCAAGAATAAGTTTGATCCGTCTCCAATTTGCACCTGCCAGATCATGAAGGGAGCTAATTGGATTAAAATATTGTAATTATCATTTCATTTACGTGCGGTAAAACCTTAGGGAAACATTTTAAATAGCAGAAAATTTCAGGATGTAGTCTCTGAAGTCTGCTTCTTAAAATCGAAATGCTCTCGCTTTGTCATTGCCTGAGACTTTTTTTTTTATTCTTTCTTTTTTTTTTTTTTTTTATTTTTTTTATTTCCCTAGGAACAGGCGAGCTCAATGAGGGATGTGTGTGTAACTGGTGTAGCACACACACGATGCTGATGGTTGGGTTCTTCAGGGCTGCTTGGGTGTCTCTTATATCACCAGTGACATCAAGGTGCAGGGCTAGCTACGAGTCCAGAGGAAGAAAGTCCCTACCCTGGGCTCTAGCAGCAGCCCTCACTTCTCCACAGAAGACATGGCACTGGGGCTGAGAAGCATTTTGTCTTCCAGAAGGACATCCACTAGGTTCACAGCAGCCCAGCATGGCCTCTGGAACAGAGGGCAACAGGGGTGACATGGGACATCTGTGCTGGTGGCTGTCACCAAAGGGCAGGGAAAGGACAAATGCATGGTACTGGGCACTCACAGGGTTGGTTTCAGAAACTGGTGAAGCAGAACACAAGACAGGCCCAAAATAACCCCAAATCTCCTCACACCTAGCGGGCGCTCTATAGGGGAGGTAATTCACTTGGTGCAGAGATGAGGATGTACTTGTCAGCTTTACAAGCCAAGCCTGGGCCTTCCCAAGTCCTGTATTGTCTGAAGGCCTCAACCTGGATCAGGTGTGGAGCCTGGATCAGGTGTGGAGCAACTCCTACGAGCTGGGTGCTCAACAGCAAGGCCCATGACAGAAATTGTCTGACTTCTGTATTCCTTCTGTGACATGGAGTTAAGAATAAAGTTGCAGCCATGATGAAAGATAACATACAACATCACCGTGCTCTTGTTTTCACAAAAGCCTTCAGGTCTGCTCTGGTCTCCCATGGAGCTGGCATGGAGCTGCTGATCCAGAACGACTTCAAGCCTCATTGCATGGCCAGGCCTAAGCGCGGGGACATGTTGTGTGCTCATCGAGAGCAGGAAGGTGGCAACAGGAGAGCAAATACCCTCCTCACAGGAAACAAAACTCCATTTAGGGACTGCATTAACCCCTCAGATGAGGACACAAGGCTTTGAAAAGCCTAGTTTGCAATTAAGGCCCTGCTCCTGTCACTGGTGAAGCACAGGAGCACATGAAGGCAGCTCTGGCAGCTGCCTCAGCACTTTGCATGAGTTTTGGCAGCCTGGAGCCTGCCGTTGACACACTTACCTGATCCCAAGGTTACGGTTTCTTTTTTGGAGCAGCCAACTCAATGCTCAATACATATATCTGATGTTCAAAGGGCGGGCACCCCACCCAGTCTGGAAGCTGGAGACTTTAAGACATGTCCCATTAGACAGGCAGAAATCAATGCCTGCTCGGCCATTAGTCATCCGGGAAACCTCCGCCTCGTGAGTCAGGTATGCCCAGGAGCCTGGCATACCTGGCAAGCTGCAAGGGAAGCTCAGTTTGTTTGTTTTCACCCCCCTAAGTTTCTGACTCAAGTGGCACAGGGAGCAGCCAGCCTCCTTGGGAAACAGCTTGGCAGGGAACACGACGTGAAATCAATTTCTGGTCTCTCCGAGTCACATCTAACGTGTCTAAAGAATATTTGGCTGTCAATTTCCATCTCTCCGGAAACAGAGCAAGCAAAGAAGCAAGTCTTACAGAAGCAAGCTACCCGATGATCTTGTTAAGTGCACAAAACCAAGAAAAAGGGAAAAAAAAAAATCTAAAAAATAGAATTTGCCATCTACACAGTTTTGGCTAATTCTCTGAGCTTCAAGTCAGCCACATATGCTACATACAGAGGTGTTTCAGGATTGCATCTGTTTAACATTGACTTTGCTTGCTTTAGCCAAACAGCGTGCAAGAAACTCAGCCTTCCCAGGCTTAAGTCGCTAACACACCTGTGCATGCAGTCAGAGCATCCTCTGGGGGGCTGAGGCATCCACACGAGAGCAATCATTTTACATCCCTGCCAATTCCACGTCCTGCTTGGGCTACAAATACACATTTGAGATTTCAAGCCTCCACACTGGACTGGTGTTGATACAAAATTGACTTTGCTACAAAAGACGAAGCAGGTCAATGGAAATAAAGCTTTCAGCACTCACTTGCTGAAGTCATGCTGAACATGGCTTATAACCTTCACGTTTCTGTGAAGCAAGGGATTTAACCTTTGCCTTTTGGAGAGGAGAGCAGCCCATCAGCACAACTTCTGCTTCAGCTTCCTTGAGACACAATAGCAAGTTTCCTCTCTATAGTCTGGTTGACCAGCAGAGCTGCTTAGGTGAGCACAGAAGCTAAAACCAGCACACAAAGCCCTGAAAAGGCTGGGAAGCCCAACACCTCTCCCAGCTCAGCTCAGCATCACGGTGTTGGGCCACCTTGCAGCAGAGCTGGCTGGGAACCACCATACAACTGACTCCCCCTGATGGTGGATGGCTGCAAAGCCAAAACCTGTCACTGCTGAGATGACAATCACAGAATGGTTGGGGTTGGCAGGGAGCTCTGTAGGGTACCTGGTCCAGCCCTCCTGCTCAAACAGGGCCACCCAGCGCAGGGTGCCCAGGACCATGTCCAGGTGACTTCTGAAGATCTGCAAGGAGTTCTCTGGTGGTGGTGGTCTCCTGGGCATCATGTTCAGAAGGACCCAGTTTTAAGCTCTTAGCTGAGTTTTAAGCCACTGTTTCCACCACTGGGCTGTGAGGGGCTCTGAGGCCTACCACAGCCCCTACCGGGATCAGGGAACATTTATTCAGCAGATGTGCAGGTGATGGTCGGAGCTCTGTGCATGTTGCTTTGCTTCATCAGTGACACAGCCTTAGTGCTGTGCTGGCTGCCGAGGGACACTTGAAACACTCTTAAAGCACCATTAAGTGCTCGGTGCCATCCGGCAATGCCATCCATAGCATTTACTTGGCACCAAGTCCTTCCCACCTCCTGTCCTTGGAGGGTACCGGGGACATCCCCAGCAGATGGCATCCCCAGGGAGGGACAGCGGTGAGATGTGCCTTGCTCGGTGATGGAAATGGGGAAGGAGGGGGAACGTGGCTGGGATTTAAAAAGATAATCCTTAACACAGGGAGGAAAACATGACCACTGGAGCAAGATTCATCTCAGCCTCCTTCTGGGTATGCCCCAACTCCGAGCTGCGTCAGGTGCTTGATATTTCACAGGGAGAGACCAGTGGGAAAGAAAAAGTCTGAAGTCTGATTAAGGGGATGTAGATGACCAGCCTGGCCCCCTGTGCTTAGGACAGGGCACAGACCTGGTGAGACAGCCGCTGTCTGCTGCCCCGCAGAGGACTCTCAGTGGTGTGCGCTGCGGAACAGCTCGCTCAAGGTTAAATCGGATTAAACTGTTACAGCTCCTCTTTCCCACGTGTGGTTTAAATTTAAACGCTATAAATTTCATGGTGAGTTATTAAGCCTTCTTGGCAAGGAGACCTCAGCTCCGAAGGGGAAAATAAAATAATAATAAAAAAAGTTCTCCGAGTTTGCAAACCCATGAGGAGGCCTCAAGTCAAGGGGCCGGGGAGATTTCCAAGGGGAGGGCAGGGAAGAGCCGAGGGATTTCACAGCGTGAGCCCCACGGAGCTGCCAGCTGCTCACTGGGTTTTGTGGTCAGAGCTGTGGTCCCACGTCATGCCCGGTGCCACGATGCTCCCGGAGCTGCAGCCGTGCCCTGCACCGTGCGGCACATCCGACGGGACGTGCTTGGCTGGGCGCACAGGAATTTGGGCGATGCTCGTCAGCGCTAATTAACAAACAAGCAGCACGGGAGGCCTCGAAGAGCCGTAATTCCGAGGAGGCCCATCCTTTCGGTCTCAACATCCTTCGCGGCCGCCACACGGTGTCACACCAGCCCCGCCGCTGCCGCGCTCCGTCACCAGCTGCTATTTTTAGGGGCAAACCAGCCATTTCCAGCCCCAGAACGGGGTGAGGCGGCCGGGGACCGGGGCACCGGGATGGTGGCAGCAGGGAATGGGGAGAGGGGACGAGCGTGGGCTGTGTTTTGTCCCGGAGAGGTTACAAAAGGTGACGTTTGCTGCTTTTATCCCGCCCGGGGAATTGCGTCCTCCCCAAAGGGCCTCGCGCCGCAGCTCAGAGGCACTGCTGGGCTCTGGGGCACTGGAGTTGTTGATTTCTCACACAAGCAGCGATGCAGGAGCAGCACGGGGGTACAGAGGGCTCGGGGGCATCAGTGCAGGCACCAAACCCCGCATCCACACTCAGGCCAGGCTAGCAAGGGGACAGCAGGACCCCCAGTCCGGGGCGCAATGGGGAAGCTCTGGGAGTGCCACAGCAGCAGGCGAAGCAGCTCCCTCCTGAAAGCACTGCCTCCCCCCCAGCTACCGAGCTGCCAGAGGGGGAGAAATCATGGTTCGGCTGAAGGACTTGGAAAGAAAAGCTCTGCTGCCTTTTACATCTGAAACGCTTGCTTTGTTGGAAGATGACGTTGGGATGCAGTATTGGGGCTTAAAGGTACTCAGAGGTGCCAGAGAACCTACAAAAAGCAGAACCCAACCCTGGGAGCTGCTGGGTGTGAGGTGAGGGCCGCAGCTCACAGCCCAGCATCGGGTCCATCGCCGATGGGGACAGGGGTTAGGGGCTGAGGTGGGAAGGGGGGAATGGGAATGTTAATGCCAAGACCTCCAGGCCATAGCTACCACACTGCAGCCATGGCCTACGTCCCACAACCCTGCATCCCCCTGCTGCCCAGCCCAGTCGCTGGGAATGGATCTTAGGTTCCCTGCAGTGTTTCAGGCATGCTGGTACCCTGCCAGAGAGCCTCTGCTCAGGCCCCCCATGTGCTGTGCATTGCCGTGATCACAGTGAGTCTGGAGACTTCACCAGCTCAAAGACCTCCAGCCCACTAAGAAGGCCGAGGTCTGAGTACAGTAAAGAAACCTGTACTTACATCCATGATGGGGTACGACTGATATATGAAAGGGATTACTCATTGTTGAGATAGCAGGACAGGACAACCTGATCTTGTGTTCCCAGGCCTTTTTTACTGCCCCTTCTGCAGGATGGAGATGACATACCTGCAGCAGTGGCACAAGCAGGGCTTGTCCACCTGAGCCCACCACGGCACCTCCTGCCTCTGTCCTCAGATGCACGGCCACACTGCCATGCCTTTTGGAAGCCCTCTAATACTGAAATAAAAAAAAAAATCCAGTGATCAGAAGCAGAATTCGCCACCCACACAGGCATTAGCCCCATTGCTCACGTGGATTTGTCCAAGTCCCTTCACCTTCTGGCCATCGGCTCCCAGGAGCTGTGTGTCGGCTGGAGGGAAGAGCCCTCACCAGCAGCTTCGGGCACCCCGGGTGGGTGTTTATGGGGCAGTCGAGGTATTCCGTGAGCACCAGCAGTGAGGGGAGGGTTCAGCAAGAAGCGGTTTCCCCCAGCAGCAGCAACACAACAAGGCCCGAGCCTTCAGAGGGCATTGGAAAGCCTCCAGAAATGGCACCACACTGAGGGTCTCGGGTGGTTTTCTGGGCTGTTTGTGCCCAGAAGTGCTCCCATAATTGCTTGATTTGGGGTTAACGATTTCTCTGCTTAAAACCAAACCAATGTTATTTAATGTTTGGTGTTTCCTCGCACTCTGCTATTATACCACATTAGGAGAATTATTTGTTGCATGGATAGGAATTGAAGATTTTTAAAGAGTGATTTTTTGTTGTTGCTGTTGATGCATTTCTCATTGCAGCAAGCAAGCAGAGAAAAATCAAAAATACAATCCACAAACAAAAAGACAGCAGCCTTTGTCTGCCCCCCTCTGCCTGCCAAGGACTCGTGTTTCTGTTAATATTGGGTGGGAATATTTGGGAAAGGCTACTCACAACAGTCTGCCCTTAAGATGGAAAACCAGCAGTAAGTCATTTCAAACACTGGTTAGGGGAAAGAAATACAGAAATATTTTCCCCGAGACTCAGTTTTGAGTCTAATTCCAGTATTATTCCTTTAAAGAGAAAAAAAAAAAAAAAAAAATGAAGAAAAAAAAAAAGTGGCTATCACAATGCGATGAGTAACCATGATAGAGAAAGGCTCCTTGCAGCAGCACAGCTGTGTAACATTTTCCTGCTTTGTTCCCCCAGCAGGGCCAGCGTCCTGAAACAAACTCCCCAGAACACAGCGCTCGGGGGCTGCGAAGCTGGTGAACGAGCTGATGTCAACGTGTGGCAGCTCCGTATTCTGCTCCAACACCCCCGCACCAAATTAGCTGAATTTTGTTACTCGAACAGAGCTTCTTTTTGCCCCTTTTTAGATGTATTTATGAACTGGCAGACAGGATTGCTGTTCTGCTCTTATCTTCAGCTACTAACTTCCAGCTTTCCACAGATACACGAAGGAAAGGGAAATTAATTAAAACAAGCCAACAAACCACTGGCCCCAGAATGCTTTACTGCTGCCTAATAAACAGAAAAGCTGCTGATGAATTGCAAATGGCCTTGGGGGAAAAAAACAAAACCGAAAAAAAAAAAAAAAAGTTATTTATTGTCTCACGGTTTGGTCACAGAGGCTCCACAAACGCCGGTGATGACTGCACAGTACAAGGCCTCCACTGCTGAAGTCAGGGTGCTCTCCCTGCCCTTAGCGCTGCCGACTTCCCACAGCAGGATCACGCTCTGGATCAGGCCGATGGGGAGCCGCTGTCCCAGCCCACCAGGTACGAAGGACAACTTTCCCCGAGATGTCCAGAGATGCTGAGACACTTGGGTCACTGTTGTGGTTTTGGCTGTTACACATGACAGCCAACCAATTCCTCGGTTTGCTCAGCTTGTGCGTGGCTTCTGCTGCCCCTGGTAAGCTGCCTTCACCTCAAGCACTCACATCTCACACCTGGACCCTTCCGATTCTCTCCCCCATCCCACCTGGGGACAGGGAGCCATCGGCTGGTGGTGTGCAGCTGCCTGCTGGGGCTAAACCCCATCTTGCAGGACACCATCACCTCAGTGTCGTGCAGGACATGACCACGCAGCAGGTCTCAGCCCTCACTCTCTTCAGGGCTATTTCTTCAAGGCCTCTTCCCCCAGGATGACATGCTCGGCACTACCACAGCCGAATTCCAGCTAAAACCTGAAAGCTGGTCACTGCTGCGATCTGCAATGTACCCTAGGAAGTGGTCACCTCAAACACCCACCTGCCCTACTGCAGGGAGAGGGCTGGAGGCCGCCGGTGGCAGCTGCATCACCTCAGGCTCCAAGGACTTTTCTCTGCCAGGGACGAGCTCGGTCAGAGCCCCAGGAGCAAGGCCTTGGATGCTGCAATACTGAGCAGAAGGCAACAAATCAACTTCATACCGCTGAGTGAGCCAGGAGGGAAGATCGAGGCCTGTGCTTCAGGCTTCAGAGCCATCAGGGTCAGCAAAGACAAGGAGTGAAAGGAGTCTGTGAAGGACTCATCGCCGGTTTGTGCTATGCATGAGCACGGCCCCAGCACTCCTAGCACATGCACTTACAGCTTGTTTTCAGGGACCAATTAGTTCATTAGAATATTACCGTCACTTTTCTGGATTTGCTGTAACAAGTCTTCTCTTCATCCTTAATACATTACCATTTTTTGGTTTAAGACCAAAGAAGAGACAGCCAAATGCCTTTGTAATATCTACCATTTACTAATAGCTGCTAAAACCCGCGATTTAAGGCCCCTCCTTCCTCCCCTGCCAAGCACAGGAGCACTGCAGGGCTCGGAGAGCTGCAGCACACAGCTGGTGCAAAACCCAGGCAGGGCTCCTGCAGCCTGGTGCTGTTGCCAGTACAAGGACACCGAACGAGGGTTTGAGATGAGCCTGTGCCTGGGAACTTGAGAGGGAGATCAGCAAGCGACGGAGCTGAAAGCTCCTCGAATCGTGTACTATGGCCTCTGATACCTCACTGGCTGTGAGACCACGCAAGGAGGGGTCTGGTTTCCACAGAGCAAAATGTGAAAAGTTGGGTGAGGGGGGAGGGGAGAAAGGGAAAATAGCTGAAGGACCCTAAAAAATACTCTAAAGGATATTCACAGAGGGGATCTCTTCCAGACAAGCCTAATAAACGCAGCATAACTCAGTAAATGGTTACTGTCCAAAAGGCAGCTCCTAGCAAGCAGCCGGCCCTGCAGCAGCAGTGCTCACGGCTCCAAATGAAGACGTTCGGGCACTCACGATCCCTCTGACGAAGCAGAAAGCAGAAGGCTCTGTGCCTGTGCGCGGGCAGGGAGTGCTGCAGTCTTGGCACTCACAGAAGAGATGCTATCGGGGTTGCCGAGGAAACCAGAGGATGCAGACCCAGCAGCTTTGACTTTGCATAAACTGACAGGGAGTTCAGCTGGGGACGAGGCGCTGAGAAGGCTGGTGTTTTCCTCTGGCTCCCAGGAGCGATTTTGCTGTGGCCGTGTTTCCATCTTCCTGCAGTCAGATCTCCTGCTTCCACCTCTTCTAGAGCCAACCCTCCGTGTCCCCCCTTGGTGTCCAGGCACGCACACACACAGCTTTCCCCCTGCTTCTTCCCAGTTTATACAATGCAGAAATCATTTTCGTTGCCCATCCCTTCCACCCAGCTTCCTCCTCACTCAGCCGCCTTGTAACATCTTCAGTATTTTCAGTATTTTTGAGTCTCCTGCACATGCATGATTGCAGACAGCAGAGAGATTTTGCCAAAGCTCCTTTCGTCGCCGAGGGAGCACCGACATCCCACCTCCCCGCACAAGCTTTGGCAGCAGGAAGCACCGTGCCACTCATACAGAGCCAGAAGGGATCATTTCGCCATTTCTTGTAAACTTGCTCTGAAAACAGCCTGGAGGCAGAGGGAAGCTGGCAGGCACCACCAGGTGAATTACCGCCACCACCAGCAACGTCGCTCTTACCTTGTTAGCCCCTGTCCCTCCCTGAAAGGAATGGGAAGCTGCAGCACATTGCTGTGGTTCTCCCCCCACTCCTGACGAACACTGAAGCAATGTGAATTTCATTGAAAAGGCCCTTTGGAATGAAGTGCTGCTGTTCATTTATTTATCAGCACCCCAAGGCAGCATTATTTGCCCATAAATACTGCGTACGTTAATTCAACTGCAATTCACCTTGCGTGCAGACTTCCCATAAAATTCTCCTGTCCTTGCACCACTGAAACTAAAATCCTAACGTCACGGGCTGTAAAAGGGTTTTTCCTTCAGTGAAATGGCATCCCAAAGACAGGCATTAAATTCTCTGGGAAAAATAAAAAGAGAAAAAACCTTGACCCCTACGCCAGCTACATCTCATGCAGGGGGCAGAACAGATCAGCGAGGGGCATTTACGCTTCCCAAGAACAACTGCTGCGGTGGATCCACGGGGCGGTATTTTCATTGCGGATTTGCATCACCCGCAGAACAGCTCGCTCAGATTTGACACGGGCAGATCAAATGTGCCTAACGTGTGAAGCGGCCGCTGACACCAGACACTTCGGGCAGGGAGATCCTCAGCCTGCGGCAAGGGAGAGCAGCCCTCGAGGACGCTACGTGACAGGCTGGCGCTGGTTTGCCACCCCCTCTCCATACGGGCCACTTCCACTTCCAAACTCAAACTCATTTCTTTCGGGTTATCTGGGAAGGGGGCAAAGTGAGAAAGACTTAGGGGCAGTTTGTTTGACAGGCTGGCAGCTGTCACTACGTGTAAACAGACCCAGAAATGAAAGAGCAATCCGGCACATGGAAGTAGAAAGTCCTGACATTTTAATTATCTGAAGAGATTACAAGATGAAAGTCTTCCTTGAGGCAAATGTATATTAGTATTGATATAGTCATTGTGCTTTTCAGTAAGAGAAATAGGAGTCTGTATTTACATAAGAAACTATAGTGTCTGAGATCTTTAAATATCATATTTATGGAAATGATTCTGAATTACAGCATTTACAAAATAAAAACAAGCTTGAATAAATATTCAGTCCATTAAATAAGATTTTTTTTTTTCACAGAAGCAACTTTTGTGCATATTTATTTCACAACTGAAGTTTGTTGTATTTTTTTATCCTATAAAAGAAGCATTAAATTTGTTTTTATTTATTTCTTTTTTCTAAAAATAAAACTGCAATAATCATTGCAATGTGAAGCCTGAGATTTAAGCCTGAATAAGTATCATTGCTTGCACCACGTCATACTCACCTCCCACCAAACACCCACCCCATGCCTTTCCAAACTCCGGTGAATGCCGACACTCCAACTGAAGGATTCCATGGAAGGAATTTCAGGGAAATAATAACAAAAATATAAATAAGGTGAGGACAACACATTATAGCTGACATTGTCCACAAACAGCATCGTAAGGCTTGTGCATTACACATAAACTAGGTGAAGCTGTTTCACGTGATCCCAGATGACAGTAGTGCCAGACTGCTATACCCTCATATGGCTCAAAACACTTACTAGAAAACCACTGAACAAAGGGAATGTCCACCAAAAAGAATTATCAATCACACTGGCCAGTTTCGCTTTATCATTGCGAATGACGACCTTTCTTGAGCATGATACCGCAAACAACTTCCTCATCTCTCTTTTTGTATTTATCAGTTTGAAACACACTGTGTAACTCTGCACGTCAGGAAAGAGGATACAGCAAAGAGCTCTTGATCTCATTTCCTCTGCAACCACAGCACACAGTGTCTTGCTTTTAATGTGGCTAGCTCAAAGCATGTCCAGACGTCTTTGAAACCTCAGTGCTCAGGGAGCTCTTACTGCAAAGAGTTTGTGCAAGATCATAGCAAGAATGCATGTGAATCTTATTTCTTTCCTCTCCAAGTGGAAATAAAAATTAATCCCTGGTGTTTCAAATAAATACAAACATCTTCTGGGTTGTTAGCATGAGTGAAGTAACAGTACGCAATATTTTACAGTTACTCTGCCAAATGTGGACACCAAGAACCTTTCTCTGGCTGACCCTTCTGTAATGCTCTGACCTTTCCAATATATCATTACGTATTTGCCTTTTAAAAATCATTTTAAAAACTCAGCATGGGATAAATTGTTTGTCACACTACTGCATTCTGCTGCTAAACCCTTCCAAAGACGTGCACTTTAATATTAATTCATTCACTTGTAATCATTTCCTCTGCAGTTTGTTTAGTTAAGTTTTAGATGTTGATATAGAAACCAAAACTCTGTCTTATACTTTTATTAACAGGGTTTAGCATAAATGATGCAGATTATAAATAATTCCAAAATCTCAAAATACGGAACTAGAAGTTATAAATCTCGATTTTTAAAAGACAACTTGGAGTTATTGCTCTGCTCAGTAAATGAAAGGCAACAGAAATATACTGCTTCAGGACCTTCAGTGCTTCCTACGTGATTCAAATAAAGTTTTGCCTTTATAAATATCAAAGATGGACTTGAAATATTTTTGCTTTAATTAATCCTAGCATAGGTAGCAAAAACCTAGTAATGGGCAAGTTAAAGAGCAACGGGAGGGGAGAGCTGACACCCACAGCCATGCTGGAATTGTAGTAAGCACAGAAGTGTCCAGGCTTTGGGACTGATCTGCTGAGGTGAACTAGGTAACGGCCTACTCGTTCTTAGCATGTCAGATAAGCAGCAATGCTCGTTCAATTCTCTGAGCCCTATTTCTTTCCACACAGTGCATTTGTTCTGCATATGGCATCGTAACGTTAATGTTTTAAATTTATGGAAGACTGTACTGCAGCCTTAGAGCTGCAGACGCTTCATACTTCCCTTTAGCAGCTTAGGAAAATGCAATACAAACTGTCTGTACAAAATTTATAATAATGGATGTCAAAGCTTACGCACCCTCGCAGGGTCCCTCTTTCAAGTTAAGTCTTGGCTTAGGTCAAATATATCAGTCCATGTAAGACTCCAGCAGACACAGCAGTAGTTTAATTCGTCAGATACCAGCTTTGTCACTATAGAAAGGAGTGACATGGAACATGTAACAGTGAGTGCAAACACGGACAGGCTTCATCTGGCCATAACGAGGTAATGGAGCAGAGTGGGAGGAACAGCGGGAACAGAAGATCTGAAAAACAAGAGGGGGATTTCACGTTAGTTCCTTGAAGAACTGCTGGGACAAAACTGGTTTCTGGAAAGAGGAGAGAAATTGTATGTGCTGTGCTCCTGTGTACTGGAAGTACCTGGAAAGGCAGACTAGGGGAGTATTTGTGAATATCCCCAGAGTTCCTACTCCTGCACGTCCACTATAAAGTTATCTAAAACAACTTCTCTACCCCCTTGTACAACAGCAAGCGAGAAAGCAAGTGAAATGAGACTGCGGATTTCTGGCTTTCCAAGACTTGTGATTGCTTTATTCTCCCTCATTCCCTCCCCTTCCCGCCCAGACTTGCAAAGCAGCAGCCCTGTGCACCAGTCATCCTGTAAAGACTTAGGAAGAAAACAAAGGGACGCGCTGTCCCCACAGCTGAGCCCTGCAGCACCCTCCCTGTGCAGGCTGCCACAGTTCATGAAAGTTCAGAGAGCAGCAATCTGGGGTGACTCCGGATTTGGGGTGCTGGTTCCAGGGCCTCAGCAGGGAGTTCTGCTTTTAAGAGGACAAATGCTTGTTGCTGTATAAAAGGCAAAGTTTCCCGTTCCCCTCAGTTCCTAAACAAGCCGACCAGTTGACAAAGGACATACGAAAGCACTTGTCACTTGAAAATCTTGGGCAAGAGCACTCGTTTTGCTGTGCAGCTGAGTTCCTGTGGTATGCGTGCGTGTGCTGCTCTCTGGCTGAGAGTTTCTCACACGTCTGACTGAGCCGTTACCTTGCCACAGCTCCTGCAGTGGTGCTTCCTGCGAATGACCGTGAAAGGAGCCTTGCAGGCAGTGCAGTAGCTGCAGACTTCATCTGGAACCCAGTCAGGAGGATCTGTCAGAAGCACAACAACAAAAGGGGAGATAAATCAAAAGGGAATAAAACTAAGCATGCGATTACCAGCTCCTCCAGGGAACAGGGAGGATAAAATATAACAGCAGCTGCTTTCATCTCCGTGTCTCGAGGTGCTCTGTGAACAGGCAGGTGGGTAGGCTGAGGAACGACGACGGGGGCTGGCCCCCAGTTCCCCACAAGGTGACCACCTCTGGGGCAGAGCACAGCTGGCGTCCAAACACCGCACGGCGGCTTTGGGCCTGAAATGAAACGCAGCCCGGGCAAGTGGAAGCAGCGGGGAGCAGTGGATAGGCAACATGAAGTACGGAGACGGGAGACTGTCAAGCGGAGCTGGAACACAGGTGGTTTTGACAATGCAACCAGCCATCAAAGCAAGCTGCAGCCCATCCTACAGGAAAGCCGGCTGCTTTTTGTACAGTTAGGCAAACACCTCTACAGAAAAGCAACTCAGAGCCTTACCAGCAACGAAAGCAAATACACAAAATCATGTGTACAAGACTTAGCAGAAAAAGAACTCGACCACCATCCCTAACAGCAGGTTTCAGTTGTTTATTTCTCCTGTGAGCTCTGTAACCCCCCATAAAAGCCGAGCAGCGAAATGATTTGTTTCTCGCAAAGCAGAATGCGTTAGGCTCACTTCTCTTGAGCTGCTCCCGCTAGTGACAGGCTGACGTGACCTCCAGGAGTCTAAAATTATGAGTGTAGAAATGACGTAGCTGATTGCTTAATTAAGTTAATAAAAGTCTAATCAAGGGCAAGCCAAGATCTATTGAGAAGGAATCCGTGGACAAAGTGGAAACATAAACTGCTGGATGTATTCACCCACGTTCCCTATATACAGCTTCTCTCCAAGTGTTTCTTACAGTATGCAGCCCATGCGATTGCTGATTCATAAACCTGACAAGCAAGATCCTTGCCTCAAGGAGCACGTTACCCAACAACAAAATACACGGCGCACTTAATACAGAGGTCAAGTGGACAACAGCTACAGACAGAAAGGAGGTAATTAAATGAAAAATCCAGCTCACTCCATTGTATTCGTCAGTCAAATGTAGCCGTGCCCTGTTTTCCTGTGTTTGTCATATCGCAACACTTGTCAAATTACAAAAATAAAGAGATATACAATTCAAGGCAGAAAATGTTCAAAAGGCAGACAGAAAAAAAAAAGTGAATAGAACTTCAAATCTGGACTCAGCTTTTATAGGCTCTAAACTATTCTGCAAATTAAGCTAGTTAAGGAAGTAATCTTTCATTTAACAAATTGACTGCTCTGATAAAGGCTATAATTGTAGGGAGAGCAACCAAAACCAAAGTCTATGTACAGAGAAATTACCTCCGTGGTATTAAAATAAAATAATAATAAAAAAAAGGCTGCACATAGCCTTCACCTCGCCCCTGGGAACAGCAGAGCAGTTCACCAGAAGTGCTCTGTGGGGACGTAAGAGCACAAAATCCGATTTAAAGGCCAGTCTTTCCTACGGCGGCAGGCAGAGGCAGCACTGCCAGCTTAAGTCAGAGCATCAATGGCAGTGGAAACAGAGGATTTTCCTCTCCACTCTTCTCCTTCTTGCTGCTACCTCTCCAGCTGCTGCACGTAGCATGCCCAGGGAAACTCGCTCCTAAAATCGATCTGTGATGCCAGCACTGAAGGCTTCCCATCACTTCCATGGGATTACCTAGTCCGAAGTCATGGCATGCTGACCTGGGACCATCTGCACGTTCTCCATCCAGGAGGTCCTTTGGGTTATCACACACACAAAATAACTAGCCAGTAAAGATATACCTACTCCTAACTTGCCATTAGACTACACAGCCTTGATCATGTTCTCAGGGATTTAACCATCCCCTTGATTCTCGCTAATTTAGACAACAAAATTTAGAAGTTATTCAAGCTTGTGCCACCAAGTCTTCCCCCCACATGAACAGCACACCAGTGAAGCAGTTTGGTAAGCTGCCTACTTTGCTACCTATGCAGCTGGTTCCTAATTTTAGTATTCCCCGAAAAGCCAGAAAACAGAGGCCCTTTTTGTACAGCCTGCAACAGGGCAATACGAATCGAGGCTTCCGGAGCAGCTCGTACCAGAACCGCTCCTCTCCTCAGACCGTGACCAACACAACTCCACCGCAAAGACTGAGGAGCCTGTCAGCACAAAGCAGGCTTCTTACCGGCAGGTGTTCACCGTTTGGGCTGGGTTTGTTTGCTTCTCTCTGTTGCTGCCCTTGATATGCGTTGTTGGAAAGTTATTCTTAACTGACCTTATAGGCATTTAATTATCTCCAGTGCTAAATAAAAAGGAAAATCACCCAAAGCACTTGCAGGAAGGATAAGGCTGTGTACAACTCGGCCTCTCGGAGCCTGTGCAACCCCAGTGCGACGGGACCAGCACCTCTAGGTCCCATCTCCAGCCTCATCTCACTCAACCTTGGGAGCTGCCTTTCTGCCTTACTTACATGAGCGACTGATTCATCATCGGGCTTTTTATAGAACAGGTTTTTGAAATACTCTCTGAAGAGCAGCCTCGTGAGGGTATAAAGCTCCCACGGGAGGAGCACAGCGAGTTACAGAGATGAAACCTTCAGCATCATCCCGAAGGCTCGCTGGAAGCAGGGCAGCAGCACCGTGCCCGTAGGTTTTTTGTTACGGTCCTTCTCCAGGCTACGCAGCCCCACCAGCCCCGCACGCAGCAACGGATGGAAAGATCCAGTCTCCAAAGCAGCATCTGCCTGGGCTTCGGGGATTTGCACAAGGCATGGAAGGAAAGGCTTGTTCGTGGGCTAATTGGCCCGCTGCTTCATCAGGCTGCGAGAGCTAAGAGAAGTCTGTTGGGAAACAGATGAAGACCACAGCACAAACATCAAAGAGGAGGAGGAAGGGAGGGAAGGGATTAACGAGACAGAGTACAGAAATAAATTTGTGAAGAAAACATAAAAAGCATGTACAGGAAAAAGGCAGAGAAAAGCAGCGAAACAAGTATTTTAATGGATAGGAAGCACGAGTTCAGAGAAAGCAAAAAAAATAAAATTAAGGGCTCAAGATAAAGTGAAATAGTGCAGAGACTGAAAAAGACATTTAAAAGAGAGAGACAGTATTCCCAGCTCCGAGCTATTCAAAAGTCTTCTGTTATGATAGCCTATAAATCAAGAAATTTTATGTTCTTTTGTTTCACTTTTATATTGTCGCTTTTACAATTCACCTTTACATGTCCCTGCAACCTCATTAGTTAAACAAAGTTCATTCTGCACTATGCAGGTTACAAATCCAACATAAACCCAAGACGCTGGAGCTTTAAGAGCACAATCACAATAAAAATCAGATGCTGGGAGCACGTCAAAAAGCACGTGTGAACTTATTTTGCTTAAATGTGTGCAACACAACTGCTGCAGTCTGCCTAATCTGCCATAAACACGGATGGCATCTCTGTGCCACAAAGCGCTCAGAGAGCCTGCACCTGGACCCATCTACAGTGGTGGTTCCAGCAGCACCAGGACACGTGGCCAGCGTGTTCCTCAGCTAGAGCTCAGTCCTGCTGGGATGGACATTTGGCAACAGCAGTGCTGAAGACGGAAAGACCAGAATTAAAAACCAAACCCTGACTGCTAGGAGTACACCGTCCAAATCCAGGTTTTGACAGCACCGAGCCACGCAGTTCTGAAATAACCGCGAAACCTTACAGGCAGCCTGAGTTCATTTGGTGGTGCTGAGACACAGGAGACTGGGTGAGACAGGAAGAAAAGACCCCCCAAATTGTTGGAGCTTGCCAGTTCCCTCATCTAGCAAACCTATAGTCTGAAAGAAAACAAATCCAAAAGCACGCTCTCCCAACTCCCTGTTGAGGGACAACTGCTAACCCCTGAGCTCATGCCAGTGCCTGCTTTAGGGCCAGACCAGAAAGGGTGGACCCTTTCTGCATCTTCTGTTTTTATCAAATAACCATAATGCAGAACTCAAAGCTCCTCCTGGATCGATGTGGTAGATTTTGGAGCACTCCATGCATAATCCTGATTATACTTTTCCCAAACCAACCTCAGTGAGGGCTGTTCCTATGGCACCCTGTGGAAGCTACAGGGCTGCAGCCATCAACACCCATTATCCTCACAGCTGCAAAAAAGGTCAGATGGCCTCGCTGTAGCTCCTCTGATGAATGCAGGAGTTGTGCCACATGGTAAATTCTAACACTTTTAAGTACGGAAAGTAGAGAACTAAGGTGACGTGACTTTACCCCTCGCTTCAACCTCCACGGTGAGATGAGCCCTTTTTTCCCATATGACATTTAATTTTCCGCATGTCATTCCAGGCAGTCTCCAACTTTTATGTAAGATTCCTTGGAGGCAACTGCACCAAAGTAATTTTTTTTCCCTTGCTCAGTAGATTTAGCCTTGATTACAGCTGGCTTGAAATTTTTCAATTAAAATAATTTTCTGCTTCAACAATGTTATTTGATGAAAATTGGGGCAGGGGGGAGACGAGGGCAAAAACAGAGGTACAGGCTTATTAGCTTCAAGGACAGCTTTGTCAAACGGCTTTCTCAAGATGGGATCGCTGCACAGACCTAGGAAGCTCTGAACAAAGCATGGAGCTTCGCAGACTGTGGCTCCAGCCTTTGCTGTGCCTGATTCAACACCTCTTGAACTATGACATCCTGAATCTGCTCTGTACGGGTGTGCGACCAGCACCTCACTCTTCAGGCCAAATAATTATTTACATAAAATGAAGCAACTCTGATAGAAAACACTGATGTTGACTGGGATATGTTTTGTTTTGTTTTTAAAACTTGATATCAGATGAACCTGAGATCTTTATCTTCCATATAACCACTACTAGCAGTCCTTCGTAAAGGCAACAATTAGAGAACAGTTATCTTCTAGATTGCTCCCTGAGTGGTCCCCCTTCCTTTTTTTTTTTTTAACCAAGTTTTCTCTTCAGAATATGTTTTATTGCATATTCTATATTTTGAGATTTAAAAATTATATAGTATATTAACACACATTTAGATTCTAAACACTTTCCAGTGATGTTCTTGACTTAGGTTCTGAAAACTAGAATTTGATTGGTATTTGACTGAAAACAAATTGATACTGTGCACTACACAACAGTGGAACACTAAAGATGTGTGCTTTTAGGACAATGAAAATTCAAACCTAATCAAATCTCAGTTATGTCACAGTGGAGCCAAGTAAGTCTATGTTTTACAGTGCCTATTGGTTGCTTTGTCCTCCTGCAATGAAATCTCAAGTTCCGCACTGTGCTGACAGAGCGGGACGGTCTTTGAAGAGGTAAGAGACCGTGAGCAAGTTTTTAACACCTAAGTCACACCAAGTTACGGCAATACTACCTAAATCTGAACATTTGGAAATCCCGTGATCTCCCACAATTAAGTGCACTCAGGTGATTACAAAACAGTGCCTCATTTTAGAAAACTTTCTGTTGAATTGTTCAGTTGCACTTGCACAAGCAGAGCTGCTGAGTAAGAAAAAAAAAGTTAGGAGTTATACAGACAGGATGTGTTTGGCCACTGAACTGTGCAGGAATTTAACTTCCTTCACTTAGGAAGCATTGCTGGTCATCATTATAAATAATAGAGTAGCCAGAGGTGTGTAAAGGACAAAAGGAAAACTGAAGCTTTCAGCCAGGATTGACAGCTAATTCTAGATTCAGTGATTAGACTCTGCACGCACAGTAGCTGGGGCGGTATTTCTTGACCTTGTGCCTTCATATGGCAACAAGAACATGAACTCGAGCCTCGGGACCATAAATTACTGAGTTGTGCTAGTGCTGCTGGCAGGAGAGCAGCAAGGAGTTGTGACTAGACAAAAGTGGGCGGGCCAGGGCTTTATGAGATGGAAAGGGATCAAGGAGAAATAGCTTGCTGTTGTGCAGTAAACAGATGCTAACACCATTTGGCACAAACAGCTATTTGTACTGGCAGCCACAGCAAATGCATTACGGCCAGAGTTATGGCTAGGTGGCAGCGAGCAAGGAGGTTCCTTATAAATGGGAGAGAGAGAGGGAGGAGAAATGAATGTATGGCTGCAGAGAGAGCTGGGATGCTACAGCAAATATTTTCGTGGAGCACAAGCAGCTTCCTAATGCTTACTGCCTCTCCCTGAGAAAATCTCTCAATTTTTAAACATCTCATGCTTATTCCTAGACCAGAAATGTAACTCACTTCTTTAGCTGGCCTGTAGCTTCGTGATATTGACACATTAAAAATATTCACCTTTCCCCAATCCCAAATGCGGTAAGCAGGGAATTATGTTTGATCACACAGATGGAGGAAGAAATAAATACATATAAATGCTTAACAAAACAAACAAAGAAAAGAAGTTACTGTATACATATGGGAAACAGCAGGCACATACAAAGCAAGTTTTGTGTTGGGACTGGAAACAAGATCCCAGACAAACAAACTACATAAACACATCAAATTTCTACATTCTCAATGTTTTGTTTTTTGTAAAAGCTACACTGGATACTGAAGCCTCTAGGAGCGAGACAGCCCTGTCCCAGCTGGGATGCATTTGAACTAGGTTAAGTGAAAAGCAGTCTTCTTGTATTTTCCAGTGTGAAGGTTTGCTTTAATTCACATATGGCCCATTCTGCCCATTCCCAGTCCCATGCCAATTTCTCAGTCAGCTTACTATCTGACTGGCTCATCCCAAACCTGAGCTTGGGAACTTCCCAGTAGCCTTCTCCCTGTGCTGGCTGGTCGGTCCCCACTGACACCAGGAGAAAAGCAGTACCCTACCTGCTTTTTTCTGAGCAGCGCCACACGTATGTCTGTTATATACAGAACTTCATACCCACTGCCCACCTTCTCCATGATATGATCAGGGCATATTGTGGAAATTATCTTTTAAAACTCAATTATGAAATTTTGTATACATTCATTTTATATTCTAGGAAACTATAAATGCACTTGCTTTATATTCGCTCTCTGAAAAAAAAATACTGCTTTTTATGCCTATAACTCATAAATGCATAAGCTTCCTCAAAAAAAAAAAATCCTAGAGCATTAGGAAAGCAAAGATGAATATATACACCACAGGCTCATCTGGACTTTGAAAATGAAAATGCTTCTGTTTTGGAATGTCAATTAATCGGTAGTATATTGTATTTCAAGCTTCAGAAGGTCACAGGATTCAACTCTTATACCCTTGCCAATGTCAGTTGGCTCATAATAAGCATTCGTATTTGTTTTATGACCCAGACCAGCTGGTGAGTTTGATATAGAGTAAGAATGAGAAATCTGACAAAAACAAGTGATTCATCTTCATAATCTGAGTAGAGGCTGGAACCTTCACGAAAATCTTACCACTATTCATTTATTTGTTTGGGTTGCTAGGCTTGCCTTTTTTTTTTTTTTTATTAACATTGGTTGGATGCAATCTTCAACATTTGGTACTTTTTGTAAGGGAGTTTTATTTGGTAACTGGAAAAAGCTTTCCTGGCAGGTAGCTTGCTGGACTTTCTCAATTTGATCCATGCTTGTGTTCTGCCTTGATGGCAGAAGGAAGGAGCTGCTGATGCTCCCATTCACTTTAAATTGTTTTCACTTTCTGTTGAAATCATTTGGAGTGACCTGAAGTGTAGAAATGATGTAGAAAAATGGATATAATTAATTTTGGTGCAATGATGTCAACAGATTGGTGCAACAATCAACAGACTTTGTATTGAATCCATTTACAATGACAACTGCAGTGAATTCCTGTTGGTGGCCTGTGGCCCAGCTTTAGGCTGAAGGATGAACCCATCAGACTTGCTGCAACTAATGGGGAACACCGTTCATGCAGCAAAGGTTATCCTAACCAGCAAATATCTTCATCCACATCCAAACATCACCCAGCACAGTGCTTCAAAACATCACCCAGCACAATGCCAGAAGCTATTGCTTTCACAGCAACCTGCAACAATGAGATAGGTGGGGAGGTGCTATAAGGTGTGGGGGGAAGGCACATGGCTGCTGAGGTTAAAACACTGCTACGAGGTTATGCATCATTCTGGATGCTTTACAGACAGCAAAGGATGTATCCCATTAGCTATCACCACATGCCTCAGTGACAGGTAGTAGGAAAATGTCTGTAGAGCACTACCAGCAATGACACTTTGTGACCTGTGCCTGAAGGGATGTGAGTCTGGAATGTATTGAAGAGGGGACAGGATGGGTGTTCCTACAGTTTACACAAATTTAATGAACAGATCCACTTCAGATGCCCCTTTTTGTAGGCCTTTCTAGGTTTCTTCTGGTTTGGAAGGCAGAGCTCATCTCCATGCTCCCCAGCACCTTCTGTTTCTTGTGATGCCCCCTGTAACAAGAGACCTGAACTGTCAGCAGTCCAGGAAGGGCCACCAAGGTGTTGACGGGCCTGGAGCACTTGTGAGGAGAGGCTGAGAGAGCTGGGGCTGCTCCACCTGGAGGAGAGGAGGCATGGGGGGAGGGATTTCATCTATGTGTATAAAAACCTGCAGGGAGGGTGCTAAGGTGACTCACACAGTCCCTTTCCAGAGGTGTCCAGCACCAGGCCTTCAGGTACTGAAGGACTTGGAGCTCCCAGTACGTAACACCACAGATTTCTCCTTACCCCGCTCCAACACAGCCAGCCCTAACATCACCTGAGCACCCAGACTGTTGTCCTCTATTTCAATAAACAGCATCCCAAGCCAGAAGCTGTGCGTCTACAAACACAAAATCTTCCCCTTACCGATAGAAGATGTCATGAAAAGCCGAAGAACCTTAAAAGCTGAATAACATGCCACAGAAATGAACTGACTTTGCTTTGACAAAACATACATTCTCTGTAAGAAGGTTATTCAGCATCCTGCAGTTGAGAAGAACTTGCTTTCAAGTTCTGGAAGTCACACTTACTGACACCATCAGGCATTGATTCAAAACAAAAGAATATGAACTGAAATGGTAAGGAGTGAATCATCTCTTGCATTTGTTTCCACTACAGCCTGTATACGGTAGATATTTTGCTTAAAGATTTGTTCTTCACTGTGCCTTCTGTCACATTCTGAATTATGGCACAATAGAAAAATCAATTAAAATTATTCTGAATAGTTCCTTACTTTATCTGCCCCCAAATCATCTTCCTCCAGAAGAGATATTTTTTCTACAGCACATTATACGTAAATTAGGCCTGCTGTTCTAAATGAATAAATTAAATTCAAAATCTTTAGCCTGCAGCTTTAGAAGAGGGTTAGCAAGCAATCCATGACTTTTATATAAGCACAAAAAAACTTATTTCTCTAAAATCTAATCTTTAAGAGTTTTTTTGTTTGTTTTTCCCTGTGATCTCTGATCTTTATTACAAGAGACATGAACTAACATTTCTTGTCTGTTGGTCATTCCCTTCTGCACACAAGCTGAGATGTACATTGCTCATTACTCATTTAACATCCTGGATTCAAAATGTGACTGGCAGAACACTGGTGTACATAGACAAATAACAATGGAAGGAAGTTTTAGAGCACAGCAAAATTTCTGCCCACCTGAAATTCAAGGAAGATAAGGTACAATTTCTCAATTTATGGCTGTCTAGTATTTCTCACCTGACCAGGGACCCTGACCACAGACAACACCTCTCCAGTAACTGGGCTCCTGGTGTGATGAAATCACCATCCAGCCCTGAAGATCAAAGCCAATAGCTTTCCTGTTTGCTGTATCTCATACAGCTATTTCTCTTCTCTTATTCGCTGACTGCAAGTGCAAAGATTTCTTTTAATCCATTTTTTATACATTGTTTACTATACTAGGGCTACAGTCCATAACTGACTCCTAAGCACTCCTGCAGCTCAGACTTAAAACCAAACCAAAAAACTTCTGAGCTCTCAGGATGACTGAATCCTGACCCAAACTTTGAGACTTACATATGCACTTCCCTTCACTCTTTCCATACCTTCAGTGAGATTTAAGTACCCTCAGTACTCTCACTAGAAATATCTTTTCCATACTTTGAAGTAATATGGTGAAGCATACGAAAATAATAACCATAGTATTTTGATCATTTTCCTCCGAGACAGATGTGTAGAAAATATGAATGCTACTTCTACTGGGGAAAAAAGTAGCACCTCCTCATATACTTATGGATATAAAAGATCTCTAGATTTGGCTGAGATGACCTTACTTACAGCATCACATCATACACAGCCGTCTGACACTTGTCACATGTAATGTCATGTGCTATATTAAAGCCTTTAGTATACAGAACCTTTCTCCACTGATACAAATGCATTCATACTGGATATGACAATTTGCAGATCACAGAGTTTCATGAGGATGTTAGAAGAAGTTCTGAAAGAAATATATGCTCAGTTTATCATCTGACTTTGCTTCTAAGCCATATGACAATATTTTATATTCACTTTCCAGAGTCAAACTTAAAAAGACTGGGTTTTTATTCCATTTTAATGTGTTTTTGTTTTTAAAAACAACAGTATTGTCTCATTTTACTCTCAGAAAAAAGAAAGTACCTTCAAAGTCCCCATCTCTGGCTTTTGCTGCAAGTTCTGAGGATGATATACTTTCTTGGCATAAAGCACAGTCTTCCAATGCTGCATTCCTTAAACCCTGATTAACTGTAAAACAAATCAAAAAGTACTTGAATTCATATTTTTCCAATTTGTACTCAAAATATTCACATTAGGACTTCCAGGATTATATTACAGAAGCATCTATATGTACCTTTCTATACTTCTTACTTTTTATTTAACCTGACACAATGATTTAAAAATCTCCTGTGTTCTTCTTTGAAATGACAACAGAAATGAAAGATGCTGTTACAACAGGATATACAGTCCTTGCACTTCCACCAGTTTTGCTGCATCCTCTATTTTATTTCACAGTTTTTAACCTGGTTCCTTTATAAAGAAATAGCTGATGAAAACAACCAGAGATTCCCTAGGTGTATTGCACACATCAAATCACATAAAGAGAAGCATCACCCCAAGTGTCCCTGACTTTCATTCACTTACTTAGTTTATGCTTACATTCATCAATGTTTTTTTTTTTTAGGTTATAGCTCATCCAGTGGAAATGATTCCAACTAAGTATTGTTGCCTGCAAAACATTTTGTAGTGATAATTCTTAACAGCTTCAATTTCTTCATTATTCTTCTTTGAGTGTTGAATCTCATAGCCTACTCTTTTTATATAGCTATTTAAATTCCAGGAGGAAAAAAAATAAAACCCATCTGTTTGGTAAACGGTGACCATTGTAAAACAGTACCAGGAAAATTAAAATTAAAAATAAATAAATAAATCTGAAGTCTAAACACTTCATATATTCCATATAGGCTATGAACACTGTTCTGTTGCACACAGGAATATGGGCAAGAAGAGATGCACTCTGAAGGCTTTACGCCTTGCAACGTTTGCCTTGAGACATACTCCTATATACATGTAATTTCAGTGACTTCATCCTGTTTACAGTCCATTTCCATGATTTTTTTTTAAACATAGCTTAAATCACTGTACAGTGTGCCCTGCCAAAAATTAACAAAGTTTTAAGAAAATTCTTGTCAAATAGTTCATAGATCCACATGGGGTTACCATCAAATATTCAGTATAGAAAAAAAATGGTTTAATCTCTTCACCTTTCTTTTGCTTTTCCTTGTCTTCTGTTTCAGGTTTGGTTGCCATAACTTCAAACAAGGTCTTTAAGATACTTCTTAGATCACTAGCATAGTTTGTCTGCAGCTGGTCAGCAACACCTAGGAGTTTGAGAAAACAGATAAATCATTACTAGAGTATTATACCTCCCTCATTTAAATTTGTCTGTTGCTCCCAGTAATGGCCTGGTGTACACTTTTAAAGGTTCACTAGCTCATGTCAGCAATAAAAATAGATAAATTAATTAAACTAATTTTCCATGATGACCAAGCCATGTTCTGGCCTTTATGTTGGCTTTAATTTGATAAACAACTCCCTTGCCCTTTTGGCAGAAAACACTGGGAGATTCTTTTTGTGTCAAAATACAACAGCTGCATCAAATGTCTTCCTCAGGAGGCTCAGGGCATCACCAAGAAAAAGGAAGCATTATGAAGGCAAACCCACTGTGTGCCCAAACTCTTGATCATTAGATCTCAGATGTCCGTGTCTCTGACTGTTTGCGCTGCTCCCCATCAGGTAGCAGGTCTATGTAGACCAATCTGCAACTTACACTCCAAAATACAGCCTTCCTGCTATTTCATCACTAGTCCATTCTACCATATATGTACACACATTAAAAAAAAAAGACCATTTTTTACATCCAGAACAAAGGAACAAAGGAAACTCACATACCTGAGATACAGACAAAAAGGCGGTGAATAAGATCATTACTGCCATGAAATCTGGATCTGATCTTTTCTCGTGTGGCAATTTTAGCAGCCTGCAAAGCAAGCTGGATTTCTTCCTGATCAATGTCATCGGATGAACAAGAACTCGTCATTAAACTGCTGTTGGAGAAAAAACATAATGAGGAAAAGTAATGTAAGTCTGCATTCATTTGTTCAGGACGTTCACAAAATCCTAAAGGATTTATTATTCAGGCAATACTCTACAGCGAACCAGAACTAATTGCTGTAAATTCTTGTTGAAGGTAATCAACACGCAATCAATCACCATCATGTTTGATTTTCACTCTGTGGCATAGTTGCAAAAAACTTTTAAGCAGAAAATCATTTGTCTGTATTTTATTGCATTTCCCTTAGCTATTTCAAAATGCTGTGCCATTTTTCACATTAACTCCCACTCAAAGCTCTGTCCTAAGACCGTAACTCCACAAGAAATGCAAGAGGGGAATATCAGCCTAAAATAAGAAGGTCAGTTCTGAAGTCACCTCAGAAATTTATTAATGTGGGAGTAAATTTGAAAAAAGAATTTCTGAATTATGCTGCCTTAAAAGAGTGAGAATAGAATCCAAATATAACCTTACAGAAAAAATGTAAAGCATGATAAAACATAATTTAGGCAGTAGAGAGGAAGATTAGACCCCTTATATACCTAACTGTAAAAATTACTGAAATGTCAAACTATTGCAAGAGAGTGGCTCATCAACTCCAAAGCGATTAAAATGTGTCTCTAAATGTTTACTCGAGCCTTACCCCCCCCCCCTTTTTTTTTTTTTTAAAAAAAAAAAAAGGATGCATGGTTACTAGCCATTTCCACCACGACCACCTTTATGGAAAGGAAGCTGGAACAACCTGCAGGAAGCTCTGGCAGGAACCCAGCTTCTTCAAATATCCAGAATTATCTAAACTATTTTTAAAACAAAATGTATATAAAGAAGGAAATACTTAAAAGAAAATGTAGCATTTTGCCAATGAAAAAACCCTAAATAGGAGTACATGCATAGGGATGCAACTACATTGGAATCTTAAGGAGTCACTGTGTTGATTGGAAGCTACTATGTAAAATATATATATATATATAAATCTATGAATATTATTGACTGCTTAAATAGCAAACATGGGGAAGGATTTAATTTTTAATGCATTTTGAGTTCAACTTGTTTTTATTAGATGTTGAAGTATTCACCAAGTTGCAGATCCCACCCTTATGACAGCATGCACACTTACTGCAGGTAAGACACATAAGTAACGTTTAGAGAAATAATATGAAAATAATCATAAACAAAAATTTATGGGATATTGTTTTGAAATTCTATCCATCAGCTGTACAGGTAATCCTTAAAACACAGAAAAGGATTTATTATGCCATACAGTTTTAAAAGCTCTAGTAAAAACAGAACTGAAAATACATAAATACTAGAGATTAGTTATTGACTGAAATATCAATGGTAAACGTGTGGTGCGAGTACCTTAGCTGGCTTCTCATTCTTTCAAGTACAGAGTAAAGAGTATACTTACAAGAAACCCATTTCTGTTCATGTCTCTATTGCGATTAACAAAAGCAAATTTCTCTTAAAAGATGTTAGTTTTATGCTTACAGTTCCCTCAGCAGCATGAGCGACTTGATGCAAATAAAAGGGTTTCTGTCTGCCTCTTAACACAGCCAAATACGGTCTACCTTTTCTCTCATTTTTAGAGGAATCAATCTTACAAATACGTATTTGCAATATGAATTGCTCTCCAAGGCAAGTACAGAGCTCACGGCAGAAAGAAATGCAGTCCACATATAATATAAAATCTCAACAGAATGATGTCCTGGCAAGTCTCAAACTAAGCAAAAACGTAAGTGCAGGGCACAGATGAGGTGATAAGGATGGCTCCCTTCACGTCACAGCTGAAGAAATATTTCCAAGGTGTGAAGTGGACAGAGAGCTGTAAAAAGTGCCTTCCAAGAAAAATAAATAAATAAAAATTCAGTCCTTTCCCATTTTGCAGACAGGAAGAAAGGCTCATTCCACAACTCTGACCAAGTTTTGACCAATTGCAATAATAATGTTTGCCTTTCTAAGTCTCCTCCTACTACATACAAGGCATGTGGTTTCACTGATTTCTGTTCCAGACTATTCAGTGGAAGATTTTGTGGTATGTCATTAAGACTGGCTGGTTTTGTCCTGAAAAGCCCTACAGTACAGAGCAGATAGGAACTGCTGCAGCACTGTGGGATGGAGGTCAGCACATACACATACTCACATTTACAACAAACTTTTGTATGTACAGAGAGCCAGACATGAAGTACAATATCCATAGAAAAGAGATTCAGAAAAATGGGTATTTTCATTGCCTGTGCCACTGCAAAGAGAAAAGCGAGCATTCCAGAATAATTTAAAACTGGACCTAAGCATCACTGCAGAGTTGGAAAGAAACAATTACTCTTCTTTTACCAACAGGACCCAGTCAGATCTGGACAAAAATTACTCAGAGAGGGCTTAGTAACCATCTGTTCTTTATTTGAAAATACATCTTACTCTTAAAGGATGTAGTCAGCAAATATTGTAGAGGTAGTCAGAAACACTGGAAGAACAGAAACATAACAATTAATTCAGATAAACAGCTTTTCTTGTAACTGGGTATCCCAAACCGCAGCGATTGTATCTATGCAAATGTTAAAGATTCTCTTGATTTTTAAATTGATAATTTAGAAAACAAACCCAAATTTTGATCTACAGAGTTTGACTTACCTTTTGTCCAAATTATTCTTTCAAACAAGTTATTTTGATAGTTCTAAGAGGAATACCATTCCTACTGGGCTTATCTTACATGCATAATTCGGATAAAGACTCTCAGCTGGTACCAGGTGTGTAGGAAGCATTTCATTGACGTCAGACCATACTCAGATTTGGAATGTTACACTGCCCATATCTCCAGAATTGAGTTTCACTGCAGAATATGAATAACCATACTTATGCACGGAGTAGCTACAGACATTATGTCTTTTTTTCACCTTCTTGGTTGAAGGGAACCCCCTGCATTAACCAAGGAATTAGGTTATGAAGAGATAAAGTAGGCATGGAGTTCCCCCTTGTGAAATCTTTACCATACAAACAATGCTTATCATATATTTATTTTTCACAGTGAGAACATTGCAAAGTTAACACATCTGAAGGTGAATATGGAGAAAGAGATGTTATGTCAAAGGACTGATTCCAAAGAGTAGATTTCTTTATACGTTTAAAGGAACAGGCAGAATAAATTAGCTTTTTACCTAACTCAACTAGCCTTTCCATAACAATTTTAAAATGACCCCCCTTTTATCATGTAGGAAGAGCAGCGAGACTCTTTCAGCACACTGCAACGTGTCTCAGAACAGCTGCCTGATCTCAAAGCTTGACTGTGAAATTTAGTCAAATATGTACAAGCAAACAAAACCCAGTAATATAATTGTGCACAATGTCATCTTTCACCTGTGGAACCAATATGCTTTACAGCTCTGAATTCCAAAATTTACCCATGAGCCAGGTTAAGCAGTAGTGTCCACACATAAACGAAAATGGGGCTGTGGAACAAAAAAAAAAGGTTATGACTGACATTTTCAGAAGGGGTTGATTGCTTTAGGTAACCATCTGTGATACTGTAGGCCTGGTGCTGCATTTGCTGGGCACTGACACTCATCCGAAAACAGTAAAAGCAGCAGAGTCTAAAACTGAGCAGCCAAAACCAACAAGACTCAAAAGCTAGTCCAAATTTAATATTTTATACTTGTGCTCAAAAAATAGTCAGTGGCAGTAGAAATCTGTAACTATTCATAGATGTTTCCTTTCAAATATAGAAGTATTTGGTTCACTAAACCTAAAATCTGCTCTGTATTGAATGCAGAATGTACACGCGTCTCTCAAAAAATTACTCACAAACATAAACCTTCCGAGTATCTTAAGTACCCATTACATATACAGTTGAGGCAGATAAAAAGAATTTAAAGGCTCTCTGTACCAGATATAATGAATATAAAGAAATCAACTGTATTATCCTGTTCTCGAAATAATAAACCTTTAAAGTAACTTTGCTTAAGAAGCCTCAGATCAAAAGCACCAGGTGGTCACTCCTTGCAAAGGAGAAAAATTCAATGTATTTATTTTACTCCAAACAGCACAATTATCTCAGCAATTTTAAAAGGAAAGTAAGATCATCCCGTTTCTGATCTCATGCAAAGCTTTCAGTTACAACTAATTTTCATGTGCAGATTTCAAAAGACTGTCAGCGATGCTTTTAAATCAAGAGGGAGCAAATTCCAGCAAGACAAACCCATCCCAACCAGAAGTGTAAAACACTCCAAAGTTCTAAGAGCAACACTACAAATGGTTACTTGAAAAGTGCTAACGCACGTTTCAGTGACTCTCCTTACTCCATTTGTTACACAAATACCCATGACATCAGCTACTCCTAGTCACTTGCTCTGGAAACCTCCATCAAACTGCACAAGCGCAGGCAGAAATAGCATGCAATATACTTGCAGAGAATCTTGAAGAGAATACTTTCCTCTTATACCATGAATTCAAAGCTTGTGAATCCACTTTATAGTGAATTCAAAACACCTGCATTAAATAGTCCTAATCTGATGCAGAGTTTTAGGCACTTTGCAAAGTCAGAGTAACGATTTTTGAGGCACAATCCCTCAGGTAGGATTTCTCCTACAGTGAGGAAGCGTGAACAGTTTGTCACAGGTTTTCATACATACCACACACACGATTTCACACGTTCCTATTTACATAAAAGAACATCACAACTATAATCATGCTGAAAGCTTCTACAAAGGGACAACGGTCAATGCCGGAGTATCGATTACAGTTCTTTAGCCAAACTGATGAGAGGCTGCCCCCAAATAATAAAACAGTGCAGTTCCTTTGACTCAAATGACAGCAACCCACTTGCACTACTCGGCCTAAACAAATCTCTCATGTCTACTGCTCAAAATGCAACTTTTTCAGTATCTTCTGAATGCAGAGCTATATTGTGTGCTTGAATTTCCCTATCTGTATGTTTTAAATACTCTGTTCTTAAACACTTGTATGCTATTTCCTCAAAAATATTACCATGAGCTCTCTGGCTTTCAATTTGGTTCATGCAGAATATAGCACAACGCCCTTCTTGTGCTCTGCAAGCAATATCAGCAGCATACACTTTTTATCCAATCTATGATATTTAAGTTTTTTTCTCTCCCATGTGAATTTTCTGATACTTTTTTTTTTTTTTTTCTTTTTTTCTTTTTCTTTCAGGCAAGTCTGTAATTGTCTGAAGAGAGTTTCTAGAACTCCTTTGGTAACTGGAGCATTCATCCCACTGATACTTGCGTGGGCTGTAACTGGAAACCCCACCACCGGGCTGTCAGTCAGGTCTCTCCTAAGCTATCACAAGTGCCTCACGGCTGCAGTCAGCTCCGGGTTCCATCCTGCAGAAAGAACTGCTCCAAAGGCCATCCAATGGATCAGACAATGGTGGGGGAAAGGCAAAGGTTGTATACACAAGGAATGACAAGAGGGAAACGATAGGGGTTTGAATAAGAGAAGTATGACTCCATGTAAGTAAGAAAAAATTACTAGTTCCTATCCTGCCTTTTGCAGTACTTCTGGCATTTCTTTTTTGGTTATCTCACAAAAAATACAATAAACAGCAGGTTAAAACCTTTTTGTTTCTAGTAAGTACTAGTTTTAATATGGTTCGGAGGAAAACTATGATGAGATTAATGGCTTCTTACAATTATTTTAAGTGTAGGGGGTGGCTACACATCCAATTTTAGAGTCATTTAAACCGAATCCAGAACTTGTCTTATTATTTGGGTAATAGCATATGGTTATTTAGTAAAGGACTATATTTTAATAAATGATCCCAAAAGCTACATTTAAAGCAGACTAAAAAAGCTTCAATTCAAAACTTTTTTTCTTGACTTCCTAACCTTACTCTTTTATTAAGTCAAGAGGCTTTTTGTGTGCACTCACTTATGTATTTTCTCTCTATTTTAAGAAAAAAAGACTAAAGAGGATAAAAGCAAGCCCTTAAAATGTTCTAAAGGCTTCAAAACTTTGTCTCGAGAAACAAATAATAGAACTGCATGCAAACCCCTCTAGCAGAAACAACTAAGCTAGGCACCACCAGAAGAAGCGGACTGCACTACAGCTTTATCACATGTACCATCCGGGCCAGCCCCACATATCTACGACATGCTAGAAGCCCCATCTGCTGTCAGCCTTTTGAACTCCACTGTAGGGGAATTATCTTTTCATCACTGTAAGATCTGCAGAAGCCCCTTCTAAGCCTTTCTTGCTCCAGATGAAGTAGGCAGACTAAAATAAATAAATTGCCAAGTGGGAAGAACCATGGGTCCTAAGTGTTATCTTCAACCAGGAAAAATCCCTCAGCATTCCTTCCTCAGCATGCTGAGTTTGAAGTCAACAAGAACAACCTCTGCTCCACACACTGGCAGCTTCTGCAGCTGCCCACTCCATTGGAGAAGTATCTCGAATCCTTCCTCAGTTCCTGAAACTGCAGGGCATTCCTGTTGTAGCTACCATGCTGGACATCTGAAAAAACACAACTGCTGAAACACCATGTTGCTAAGGAGATCCACCATAAGAAACTCTAGCTAGACAACTGGCTTATTTAAACTCAGTTCCATTCTAGCCTGGGTTTTCAGAAGAATGCAATGATTCTAAATGGCGATTAACAGGAACAACACTGCCAGCCCAGAAGGTACTGTCTTTGACAATGCTCTCTCCCAAAGAGCATTTTTTGTTCAATATGAATAAAATGTAAATAAAAGTGAGTATGAACAAATAGCTTAGAGCATGAGTAATCAACAGGGCTGCCTTCTTACCATCAAATTTAATACCAGGTATGTGCAAGGTACGTTTTTTTACCGTTTTCCTTGAAAACTTAAACCAAGAAGGGAAAAGACCTGCAAGATAAGACACTGTAAAATTCAACAAAAACTAGATCTGAAAAAGTAAGAAGTTAGAATTGCTTAGGTTCTACTAGGATTTTCCCAATTCCACCATGATGTTTTTCCTAACACTTCCCGGTAATCAAGCATGCATTTAAAGCTCTCAAACATTCACTCACATTGCAAGAGAACAAATAACATGAGATTAGAGCACAGAAATACTTAAACTTTAAAAATACTCCTGAACTGGAAAAACTGAAAGTGAAAACCAGAAATAGTTAAGCACTTATGTAGAAATGATATGTAATACCAGCTCTGGTATCTAACATGATAATAGAAATGCATCAGTCCCAGAACTTGACACAGGATATATTGAACTTGGATACCTAATGCTGGATACGGATACTTCCAAGGGCAAAGAAAGGCATTTCATATAGCTCTTCTGCAGCATCCCCTGCGATATGCAAGCAACTATGCTGTATGGCTTAATAAAAAGTGAATTAATTTAGCATCCAGCTCCAGTAGATGCTCTCTTGAGTTGCAACTGCTGTGTGTGGCTGACACAGAGATGAAGAAGAGGCACCGAGAAACATCTTCCAGCACGAGGAACTCTGAGGGATAGGGAAGCTTATTAGCACAGGATTTTCATATCGCCTCCATCGGTTCCCTCAAAAATAATATAAAACAACCAGCTGAAGCATTAAAGCATGCTAGGGTCTAGGAGAATCCCGCAGGAATTCTGTATCCAGCCATGGGAGTCAAAGCTGAGGAAAGCTAATTGAAGTATTAGGTGAAGCCTTAAAATTTTAATTAGAAAAGAAAGCTTTCTCTTAATTTTCCAACTTCAATGCTGCCGTATGAGGAAATCCTCTGTTTTTCCTTGCAATATAAAATGTGGTTTTACATCATACCTTGATTTTAGGCATTGCCAAAAAACCTGCAAACCTGCAGTTACTATAGTGATTTTAGTTAATTACACATAATCTCAAAACTCCCAAACACGTTATTTAAGTTTGGGGGTTTTAAAAAGAAAAAAGATCTGTCAAATAAAATGTAATTTCTGAGAGCCAATAATTCTTGTTCTATTAGCAGCACAGGGAACACCAAGTGATATTCAACAACAGATTTTACACGTCATTAAAATGAACATAAGTTAAATGTGGCCAAGTTACTAAAAATGAAAAACGAGCTATGTAGAAACACAAATACTATCTCTTTAGGATTGCTTCGTGTCAGTCTCCAGCCAAATATGCCACCTGGATTACAGCTGCACAATGGCAAATTCTGGGGTGTCTAGCAATTTTGCTAGAACAGACTCTTTGCCTCTGCCACCAATGCTAGTCAGCTTAAAGTACTGCCCTATTTCACTTCATTTACCCAGAAAGTAACAGATTTTATATTTAATTTACTTTGACCATGTTGGGCATTTTAACATCTCTAAAACATTAGCTTTACCATTTTAATAGGAAAGACCAGAAAAGCAAAACAACTCAACTGCATTGTCACCCTCCTGTTGTAAAAAGCACTTGTTAACAAGTAGTTCACACAAGATGCCTGGGTTATTCCTCGAGAAAATAAAATCTGCATCGGCTACTTGTTACTCACAAAGATATGCATATAATCTACCTCGAAATACCTTGTGGAATTTCCCATGAAAGGGAACACTAAGCTTCAAAAATGCTGCACTACTTGGAGATTTAATTTTTGTCTTGCAGAGCAAAGAACAAGATGGCACAAAACACATCAAGAAGGATCCTGGCGGTGAGAAACCAGAGACATCTGCTGCAGTCACATATGTCTCGCTGACTAAAATCATAAGCAAAAGCTGACAGACCTCATCAGGAATGACTGCTTTGTTTTGCTGCTACTGCTCAGCTGGTTGGTGGGGCAAGGGATTTAGCTGCAAAGCAAGAAGAGTCCATGCAGCAGCCTGTTTATGGTTGTATTAATATGCATATTAATTGCCCTCACACTGCTTGAGTGGCAGAGCTGTACAAAACAGCACAGACTCACAATGCCGAAAACATACAGAGACAGTTTGGAGTTTAGAACCATCAGGAAGGAATGGTACCTGTTTCAGGAGTCATCCTAATTTTCTCAAGGTATAAAAACCCATTCTCATCCTACAGCTCTTCACACTGAGCTCTGTATTTCTGTGACTCCTGTACAGCCTGTGTACGGCAATTATCAGCAGCCTTTTTCCAGTTACAAGCAGTTTCTCCACAAAGAGGAGCTTTATGGAAAACGGGGGAAGGAAAATCTACAACAATGCACTGTCAAATCAAAAAATGACTACCAAATATTAATGTTGAATTAATCTGTTATTCTGTATAGGTTGAACAAATGTGATGATGAAACTGCAAGAGGGATGATTTGGAGAAAGAGCTGATCAGGTTGACTGTGACACATGAACTGAAATAGATTGCTAACACATCTCTTGTGCCCCTCCCTGCCAGCTTCTGGATTCCCAGGAGCTCCCCAGGGGCTCCCCAAGAGCAGCTGTGCTCTCTGTTAAAACTTGTGTGCTGTATTTTTATAGCACAGGTCAACGGATAACTCTGGACCATGAGATGAAGGAACTGAATTCTCCTAGTTTAATAAAGTCCTGCTGAACAACTAAGTTCCCTTGCCTTCTCACATCCCCTCTGAGGTCTGACTTCTGCTGATGAAAAGCCCAGTGAAGCACCTGGGCTTGAAAGGCACCATCCATCCACAGGAGCTGACAGGCAAGGCAGCTTCAAACAGGCTCTGGCAAAACACCCTCTATTTCTGAGGCGGTAATCAAAGTTTCATCCTTCTCGTTTATATACCAAGATAACCTTCCCCACTCGCTTTCACACGTGTGTGTTTATTCTAACAGGGCCATACTCGGCATATGCCACACGGTAAGAGATATCCTTCAAGGACATCCAGAGAGCTTGTGCTCAGCCCACACACACGCAGACAGATATTCTGACCAACAGTCCCACAAACATCCCGCTCTACTTTCTGGCTGCTTTGGCTTCAGTCACACTGCACTTCAGATTCAAATTCCAACAAGGCTCAAAAATCAACTGATTGTCCCTACCTTATTTTGCTTCCATCTCACTTTTTTTCCCTCACCATTCCCTAAACAATGCTTTTGTGGCCATTTTCTACCTCCAGTCTTTCAAAGAACTTGAGTTCATCCTTGGCTTTAAGCTTATGCAGTCATCTCATTCAGTTAGCATATGAAGAGCCTTCGCTTCGGTTCCCACTCAAACGAATGGCTCCCTCAGGATCTTGCCCGATAATTTTAATGCACGTTGAAAGCTTACAGACAAACACATTTCTGCAAACAGTTTATTTTTAAAAGCCACTGACTTTACTGCTTCTGACAACGAAATGGATAAGCTTCCAGCATTGTACTTTATTAGCTGCCTATTTACAAGTCAGTAAGCTATAGTTACATTAAAATTGTTCTAAAAATTACATTGATGAAATAGATACCAGTAAAAAAGGAAAAAAAGGATGCATTGTTTCCTGGAGCTAATATAAACAATGGACCAATTGCCACTTCCCTGCTGTAGCTACAAACATCTCATTTTCAATTAAGTCAGCAGTGTTATTCCACATTCACACTGATGTAACACAGGAATTATGCAAACTCATGCAAGTCTGCATAAAAACCACAGTTGCTTTGAAACCTCCTGAAATACAAGGAATGTATTTACTCTTCACTGAGAAAGTTGACTACTGATATGGGCACCTCAAGTCTGGATACTGCCTAATGAACAGTTTGCAAAAAATCTTCTGAACTGGGCTGAAAGTTTAACTTCTTCACCATCAGATCTCTGAGACTAGAAGAAGGAACCTGCAAAGATCTGTCACCAATGAAATAAAACTTTCACTAGCAAAACCATTTCAGTAATCCTCTGTACTCCTCTCCCCCTGTATATATATATGTGTGCTTGTGTATATATATGTATGTTTTTATTTTGTCCTTCAATTTGTGTTCTAGAAACCTTCAAGCAAGTATTTTTTCAAATTACTGCATCAGTACAGCCAGTAATCAAAGCATACAATCATGGCTCTGATATAAGCCTGAAAATCTTTGGCCCAGGTGCATTTCAAGAAAATACACATTTAACTGAGGATTCTGCTTTTCTCCATTGACAGAAACTTGAGCAACAAAACTTCCCATTTAGGTGTATCGGTTTGGTGCCTCAAGTTAGGTAGGATGAATCTAGCTCAAAAAAATTATACACCACTGGCTGAGGATGGGAAAGTCTACGGCAGTAACTCACATGCTGATTTGAATGAGCCTCCTTTATGGGATCCCAATTGGATCCCACAGTCTTCACCAGCTTTGTCCTCACAGTTGAAAATAAAAAGGCACACAATGACCGAGGTCCAGCTGTGCTCTGGGATGCAAGGAATTGGAATTTTCTCCCTAGTTCTCCATTTGGAAAACAATGAATGTGTAGATATGTGGAATTCTATGTATACTATACTTCATTGTTTCAAATCCATTACATCTATGCTGTTCAATATCCTACTAGTTCATTCAACACTATATGCTCAGCTGTTTTTGTTACTGGAGCTGAACTGTTTGAAGGTGGTCAGCTATTTCCAACAGACACTGCAATCTGACAACACGGCGTTCAGCCTCAGCATTGCTTACCTGCTTTAACTTATAGCGACTGTAACAGCATAGAGGAATCGTTCATGACTTACGGGAAAGGCCAAATAAATGCATTTTGTTAATTCTGTGTTTAGCTAATTAATTTTCAGATAAAATTGGAAGTGTTACATTTCAATTCTTAACTGTTACAATTACAAGTGAAAACTGCAAGGAATTAAAGACTTAGTAAAATGGCATATTTCAGAGGAAAAAAGAAACAAAAATATTTTAGGTATTGTTTTGGATATGCACATGACATCAAGGAGAACTTAGTTATTTCAAAAAAGAACATTCTGTAGAGATGGTCTTTGCAAAGAACATTCTAGTTGTTGTAGACAAATGACGTAACTCTATATAAGTTGTTTCACAGCCAAAGAAAATAAGTAATACAAGATAAAAGAACAGGGGATGGCCATTTTTATTATTATTTTTTTAATTTAATATAAGCATATGTGCTGAATATTCCTTTTCTATGCACACAGATCTAGGAACATGCTTCTCTGAAGCAGTCAGACTTCTGAGCTTTTTTTTTTGTTTTCAAACTAAGCTGTGTAAGTATTTCAAAAGGGGAAATTTATACCAGTATAGTCAAGCAGGCAATTACTACTTTATTAGCCCGTCAACTACAATAGCTAGATCTCTAGCAACGTGGATAAGATACAGAAAAATAGGTAACTTGAATTCCTGGATGACACCTAGGAATGATACAATGCTGTAATTCAGTGGACAAAAGCCTAAATACACATGCAGAAAATTGCCTTATAAACCGAGCCTCAGAAAAATAAAATTTGAAAAAAAGGAATAGACAGATCTAATTACCTAAGCATCAAGGTATTTAAATACAGTGACAAGCACAATACTGATGTATGAAGACCTTGAAAAAGGTGACACTCCTAATGAAGACTTATTTATTCTGCTTCAGTTATGCCTAAATAACTGAATAATGGAAGTTACTTCTGTTGTCCATTCAGACAGCTCTGTGTGGGACAGTCTCTTCCACGTTACAGTAACTGCTTACTCGTATAACAAGTTTTGTTTGAAGTATAGTTAAAAGTGTATTTCAAAATTAAAAAACATGAAAAAAGTTCTAGTTGCATCTTCCTTTCCTTAATTGCCTTTTAACAATATGGAAATCTTTAAAAAAAATTGAACCTGATTCTGAGAAAATCCTAAAAAATACTTCTTTATGTAATACTTCCTCTAATACTATAGGAAAAGGCCTTTTACCCTCTTTCTTTACACCAACCTAGACAAAATTTGGAATTCCTGGAGTTTAAATGAAGTGCTGGATAGAGATATATGGATGAAAAAGGGAGGGCAAGGAGCAATGGAAGATCTACCTTGACTGATATTGTGGTATCTCTCTACCTGTACCAGAGTAATAACATTACTGCCTAGAACATATGCAACACATGACTTACATGTATGTTGGGCATGCCTTGAAAAAAGCCAAAGAACTCAGGTTTCTGTTTTAATAACATTTTTTTTCCTCATACCTTTATTCCTCTATTATTCACATTAGGTGCTCTGCACAAAACAAACTTAGTTAAAATATTCACATGCAGGCTCAGATGATGAGACTATAAACCAGTATTCTTAACAACTTTGGCCAAAAAAAAGAAACCATTGGAAGTTAAACTATTGTTAAGTGGCATGCTGCCCTCAATTTGCTACGCAAAATTAAGTGGAAAAAAACATTCTAGAAAGGCAAAACCTAGCTAAGACAAACTTTCAGTAACTTTCAAGATGAATTCTGAAATCGCTCTTAAGAAATGCTATATGGACAAATAAAAGGGAGATCAGTGGCATACCATACAATTCAGTGCTACATGCATTAAAACTCTTCCACAAATAGCTGCCTCTCAATTGCAGTGCTGAAGACAACTGCTGGGGAAAAAAAAAAGGGGGGGGCAAGAAAAAAAAGCAGCACCTGTTGTTCGCAAGAAGAATATTCAGAAGTGTTGCTGTCACTTGATTGTTAATTCAATGAAAATTTTTAACCAACCACAACCCAATACAATTAGTCAAATCTGACTGTGAAGCGATGTTATTACCTCAGAGCGTATATGCTGGAGAGACTACATGTAGTGACAGAAACACTCTCATAGTCACTGCTGGAGATGGAGCTGAGGGGGGAATCACGTAAGCCATCCTGAGAACTGAAAAAACATGGAAACAAAATGAACTGCTGAAGAGAACAAAAGTAAAAAACAGAGTGATAAAGCATGGGTTATCATACTGATCATACAGAAATCAGAGTAAGCTGACAATCATATTTGAAATAATAGTGATAATAAAGGAAGTGATATACATCTATTTTGTTTGCTTCCCAAAGGGTCAGGTGATTTGGCAAAGTTGGTGGACACACTTCTTATACAAATCCTCAAATTTAATTTATGACATGCAGTTAAATCGCTCAGGAAAGAACCAAGGAACTTCCATTTTCATAGGGCATAGACAGAATAGTGTGCCCATGCTGTTTTAATGTTATAACGAAGACATAACATCATTGGAAGTTGATAAAGTCACAGAGGGTTTCAAGCAAGACATCAATAAGCTTCAAGAGCTTCTGAAATACCACAACTAATTTGATCTAAGTTTCCACAGAATGAGAATGGGAAGGAAAAAGTCTATGAGAAAAGCAGAAAGCTGGCTCTTCAGTAAGGAGATGGGGATAATATACCCAACCCTAGCTCACTCAGTCCCTACAACTGCTATACGTGTACCTCAAGCTTTAAACCAACCAGATGAGCACAAGGTAGCGGTCGCATGACAAACCACGGACACTTCATTAGAGGAAATCCATTAGTTACTAAATAAAAGATCATGAAAAATTTAAGTTAACGGTACAAAACTTGTCTCTGTCATCCCTGGACTCACAAAAAGCTTTTAAACAGTACATCACTTTGGATCTTACATCGTATTATCCACATAAACTAGGATTAGAAGGTTAAAGGTTTCCTAAGCATGACAGAACTCTTGAGGAAAGACCAATTTTTGTTTCAGTTACAATTTACTGCTCAGCCACTGGAAACTGCACAAGCTGAAGAAAATTAAATTATACTAGATAAAATATGTAATCAAATGTATCAAAGCTGTATGAGCTCTAGGCAGTGCAGAAGAATCACTCAAGCCTGCTGAACTGAAATGTTCGGTCAATAGAAATCTTTGGCCAATGCAGAGAGAAACTTAAGGAATAAGTTAGATCTTAGTTAAAAGAAATATAATTGTATAGATCAGGATTATTTTACCTTACACGTCTACAACTACCAACAGATTTCTTAGGCTTAACTGAACTGTGGGAGTATGTGGGGTACATGTTCAGACCAGCTATGTTCTACATTCTTCTACCAAATTTACTATTCTAGCTGCTTTTGCAGCTAAAAGTCTGTAAGAACGCTTCAGGGGAATTCTTCAAAGCAGTGTATGGAAGGTATGCACTCTAATCCCACTAAGAAATAATAGGATTTGTTTGCATACCTCCCACTGATCGCTTGGAATATGTACACCTTCATGTTCTTCATTTGTGATTGCCAATTTGAAAATAGATCCCTAGCGTACTATGCTTTAGTTGAAAGGAAAGCCATCAGAATTGGCAAATAATTTATCAGACTTGAACAAAAATCTATTTAACTTTCATTCATTTTATATAATTGCCTTCGCTAATTCTGCTCATTATGAAGAGATAGGTGCATTTAAACAAAGGCTTACTCTTTTATACCTCATCACCTTTACCCATCCAATCTTACAACACAGTCATGCTACTGGAATGTATTTTTGCTATCTGTTTTATGGCAGCTAAATGATGTAAAAAAAACATTAAAGTGTGATTTCACAGCATGATTGAGCAGGAGAAGCTGTCTAGCAAAGATGAAATGTATTGTTCAGAATAAAGTAATCTTTGAATAGCAAGATCCAGGAAACAAGAACAACTAGCATACTCAGCTTCTTCTTTTATTCTCTCTCACCTCCCTATCATTTCCATTTTTTTCCAGTCTAACAATCCTGCCAGCTGATTTGGGTAGTAACACTACACTAGTAACACTAGTAACAGAGATGTAAGGCTTGCTGTCCTTTAGTGCTTTCTGGTAAGCTCTGCCTGATATATTTAAAATCCAGACAAAATATCTGTTACCAATTGCACAGAACAAAATTGTGAGACTAAGAACCTAAATTCAATTTCATTTCATAGGCTGAGTTGTGGCTTGTTTTTTGTTTGTTTGTTTTTAGAATTTGAATTTTTCACAGCTCTTATTCAAACCCCAAAGGGCTAACACTCTTCCTATGTATAAAGAATTCAATGCATTTTTATGAGCTAAAACAAATAAAACAAACCATCACCACCTTATGTATCATCTCTCTGTTAAGAGCTGATAATATTTACCAACACTGTCCCAAGCACAAAATCACCTTCAATCCTGAGCTAACATTTTGGATTGGATGTCCAAGCCAGAAGGCAAAATGAAGAAGAGAGCTGGAACACAAAGGGCTGGAACTAGACAGTAAGTAAAAGTGATGAGTAACCTCAGAGCTGAATGGCATAACAACACTTTAAACATGATATTGAGATTTTTGATAATGTATTTTCATCTTCATGGATGTTCTCGGACCAGCATACAAGCCTCTAAGCCTCTCACACCCCCTTCTCCACACCTTTTTCCCCTCATTTAAATTCCCTCATCTCTACCTAGTTGCTGGAAATAACAGCCAGCATTTTTCTTTTCAGCTCCACTATCTTATCTATTTTTAAGCCTTATCTTAAAGCTGATTGCCATTGTAAACTGCTTCATAGAGCCTTCCTTTTCTATTCCTTCATCTTTTACTCGAGCCTGGCTGTGCCAAGCCACCCAGTGGTTTCAGCACTAAAAACCCAGCTGGTCAGAAATAATTTGGCAATGTAAACTGTTTGCAGATGCTTTACACAAACCCTGCTTAATAGAAGTTAGTTTGTTGTACAAAAGGATGCATCATCTGGACAATTACAATCTCTAAATATTTTTCTCACTCACTTGTACCAATACAGATTGAATTTTTCTACCAGAAATATTTATTATTTATAGTATTTATTTCTGGTTTATATTCAGACTAGAATGCTACAGAGCAAGAAATTCTGTGCTTATTCAGTACCGAGAAACGAAATCCAATAATGAGAAGTCTGTTTTACACCTTCTCAGTGTTACAGTTAAGTATTGAAAAAAAAAAAAAAGACAAAAAGACTCCTGACATACTCACTCACTCACTACATCTTCTCTCAGTATGCACAGATTCAGGATACCTTTTTATACAGTTTTCTTCTCATTAGTGTCTGCCTGATGCTGGTGGATCCTGAGGTGAATTGACCTGCTTTTCCCAGCTCACGGTGGCTGTCACCAGCCAGTACTAGCTAGGTACGTGTGTTTGGTAGCACAATTACAAGAAGGGAATGTATGTGCACACAGACAGGTCCTGCAGCAGGCAGCAGCTCCAGGAGGGCAGCCAAGTCTTTCTTCCACATCAGCCCACATGGGATGTGAACTTCATGGCATCTTGTACTCACTTGAATTTAATGCCAGGTTGGACTGGGCCTCCATGCTCACAGGATTCATTGGACTCTGTTTAAGTTGTGTAAGTGATAAAAGTTTGTTTCATTTGTGAGGTCTTAAATGCCTGCTGTGCTAATTTTAAAACAACATTCCAGCATGGAATCAAACCACCATCTAGGCTCACCAAAATGAAACTCTTCAGCACTTCTGATAAAAATACACAATAAAGGTTTGAGGCAACGGAGCAAGGTGACATGAGGTGACGTGACCACCTCTTTCCATGGAATGCTGGCCGACTGGACAAGAGAACCACTTATTTAAAGATAAGTTAAATAAATAAGTAAATAAATATTTAAAGCCATTTTTATCCTGCTTTATGTGCTCTTTTCTGCTGGAATGTGTCTCCAACCTCTTAAAAGTTCAATTAAGCTTCTCATTGTTTTACAGAACAGTCCCTTCAAGCATTTTATTACTTGAGTTCCAATTACATTCCACATCACATCAGTTAATTAGCACAGATCTTCTCTTCTTGGTCTTTCTCATGCTACACGAGAGCTAAATCTGAAGCCTGATGTGTCAGTGATACCAAATCCATTCAGAAAGTCCCTTTAAAAACCTTGTTGTATCTACTATACACATAAATTAATTTCAGGAATATGTATGTTGAGAATTAATGCACTTCCCTGTTGCTGCATTTGATTTATGTCCTAGGAAGATGGAACCTGCTTTACAACACTGACACCTTTTATTTGCATGCCAAGGCTTCAAAACAGCAACCACATTATCAGATTCCACACAAAATTGGTGTTCAATGGACAAGGTCAAAAACTCTGTCATTTTTAATTTGAGACTGCTATTTGTACTAAATCTGAGTTTCTTCAGTTGCATATATAAAAGGTTACGTAGTAAAGAAACAGAACACCAGAAGGGGAAGAGAGGAATTTCAATCAGAAGCCAGATAAAAGATTGCTTAAGCAAAGTTTTGCAATTGAAAAGCTCCTATTTTTTCCCAATCAACTACTCTTTCCTTCTTGCTGTAAGAAATTTTCTTACTCCTGAATAGCTAGTTAAAAGACTAATCAATACGAGATGGCTACGCAGATGTGGTTTTGGTTCTGTGAACATGCACAGCTGTACATTCATTTTTATGGAAGAGACGTTTTTGTCATGTGAAGATGGGCACAATCTTAAGTCTTCCTGTGATGGGAATATTATTGGGAAAACATAGGAATATTGTAGGGAAAACATGAATTTAATACATTTAATCAACTTAATATGTATTGCAATATCAATTAATCTAGTTTTGATGGAGGAGCACTTATAGAATCAAATGTTATGAACTAAAAGACAAGCTAGAAAGGATTTTATTATTATTACTACGTGAATGCTAGACAACCCCAAAATCTAAATACTTGTTCTCCGTGCATTTATAGTGGTGGAATGACTACAGTGTCTTAATGTTGTTTTAATGAACATGTGAGCACATCACACGTTGCTAAGGAGAGATAAAACACAGGCAGAAAAATCAAAATTAGAAACCAACTGTATAAAAACAGGTGTTCGTCTTTTTTTCTTTTTTCTTTTTTTTTTTTTTTCAGAGTCATTCTAACATGCATGCTGAGGAAATAAAGTTTTAAATATATTATAGCTTAACATTCTTTAGAGCACAGAGGTGAAAAACTACGAAACGGAACACCGTGAATACCAAGCAGGAGAAGATTAAATTATTCATCTTATTGTAGAATTGCAATACAGAGCAGGAAACAGGAAAGCATGCTCTTCTGAGGATGCCTCATTCCTCCTCCTTACACTGCAAAAGCATATGGCAACATATTCTATTTTTAAGCCTCCACAAATAAATGTGAACGATGCCAGTATCTAACAGCCAACAGATACACTTAGAGCTCGCAGAAAACATGAAGATAGGAAGTTCTCATCACCACCAACCTCAGCTCCTTTTGCCAAGTCTCAGGTGCACAGTAAAAGGCTTCATTAAGAGTACATTCACCAAATAAATTAAGATCAAGGAAAATGGGGGAAAAAAAGCATAATTTAAGTTAGATATAATAGACCTGCAGGGGAAAGAGAAGAAGCTGCATTTAAAAATCTTCTTTTCACAACAGAACTGTTAGAGGTCAGCATGTAGATAAATGAACATGCAACAGAACCGAGTACTTAAGCCTAAAACAGGAAAACACTAGGATGGCATGACAATAGGAAAAAAGCTGCTAAACTTCCTGTAATATGCAGAAGAATTTGAAATTTTACAAGACAAATCAATTCTGAAAAAAGAAACAGAAAGCCAGATACTTCTAAAACATTAAAATAAACACAATAGGCAATCTTTCTATATTCTTCCCTTGGAAAAACGAGGGAGAATGCTATGATAGAATAACGAGCATTTCAAAAATCTGTAAAGTTTGCTTCCAGTTGGAAAAAAAAAGAAAAAAAAAGAAAAGAATGAAAGAACACATACAGATCTAAAGTTTCTCTTTCGTGTTAAAGTATGCCCTTTTACCCCAAAATACTAAATGCCACACTGTCGTGTGGTTTTCTTCTTACGTTATTTCCTCTTTATAACGGTTTGTTTTGCCACCACAGCCTTTACTACATTGTCCCTGCATCAGATCAGATACTGACCACATTTTTGCCAGTGCTTTTCTCGTATTTGTATATCATCAATCCCACTGTCCAAGACCCTCGGTGCCCTTTGTGCTTTTTTTGAGATACTTGCAATGAAATAACAGAAAAAGAGGAAACAACGTCAGCTGTGACATAAAACCAGACTAGTAAAGATGTTGACACACGGATCTTATGCAGAAGAGAATTTAATCTTTACTTTAAACTCCACTGAACATAGAGGCTAGATCAAGAAACCTGGAATAAAGGTAGTTCAGACGTAAAGGATTAATTACAGTAAACCCGACAGGATCATTGAAACGATACTAATAACGTCACATTGCACAGTATAAGGACGGATTTACTAGAAGAAGCAGTTGCTGTCGTAACACACGTTTGACAGCTGCTTGATTCAGACAAGGGAAAGAAAATTTTCTTTTCCAAGTTTCTGAGTTCCAGTAACTAGAAAGTAAATACATTTATCAATTTGATGAATGAGTATACCCTGCAGCTATTCCATGTATATTAGATTGCTTATTGTTCTAGCTAATGGGTCCATCATTCTGAGAATAATCTATGTCTCCAACATTTCCCCTATGGTTAAGTTGGCATTCACAAGCATGTAATAGGGAGCAGTCACAGCAGCCTAATATGATCTTCCAATTTAAGAATACCATTGAAAAGCAGCAATTAGTCACCACCCAGGCAGCGTGAGTAAGAAAAGGCCCACAAAGTTGTGTTTTGTAACTGAATTCTCTCTTTTACCGATAATGTGACTGGTGATTCAGAGGCAAGAACCAACCCTATATATAGACATATTGTACATGAAAACTAAAGAGCAACACACACAATTGTTTAATCTGAAGTCCTCAGTAGATCCCCAGGATCTCCGTCTCCTGCAGAATATACTGAAGGAGTATATATAGTATGAGAACATTTCCAAATAAAGGAGGAACAATCTCTCAAAATACCTCACACCAAAGGCTTTTAGGAATATTAAGGATAATGCAACATGGGGAAGCATAATTCTCCAAAATGTGTGAACATTCTCAAACATAAGCAAGGAGTTGTTAAATGACCACTTCCCAGAACAGCAGGAGGTCATTTAGGACCCCGTGGGTTTTTTGTTTTTAGGTATGGTCTGCAGAAATGGGGAGAGCAATGAGGTCTGAAGAGCTGCCAGCTGTGCCAAATTATTCGGGATAGTAAGAACAAGGGCAGAGGGAAGAACTGCACAGGATCTTAAAGACTGGATAACAGGTAATAAAATGGCAGGCAGGATTCAATGGATGAACACAAGGAGAACAATTTTAGCTTCACACAGAACAACTCTGAGTGCACAAGCAGAATTTTGGGTCTTTGGCAGACAACATCAAGAAACCATCAGTTCACCACTCCAAAGTAAACGTCCAAGGTCAAATATTAGACATCACTGGAAAAACATCAGAAAACAGCTATGGCACTGTGAAAATCCGTGGTCTGCCCATACCTTGACTAAGTGCAGTTCTTACCTCCCTACCCCTAAAAGGAAGGTTTAGAGGAAGACAGAAGGAATGATTAATGTTATGGGACAACTTCAGTACAAAGAATGATCACGTAGGCCATGACTTTTCCAGCCTCAAAGAAAGGCCTGGATGGGAAGGCGTGACTGAGGTCTACAAAGTCACAAATGGCACGGACCAGATGAGGACTTTTTAAGAGGTTATTGTTACAAACACAAACCATGGAAGGCTAAAAACAAACAACAACAACAACCCCCCCCCCAAAAAAAAAAAACTGATACGTAATGTTATTATATTTTGCAGAATTGCTCTCACAATACTCTACCCAAGGAAAAAATTACTAGACAAATTGAGTTTTGCAATAGATGTATAATTTATCTGGCCATTGTAATTAAACTTACAATAATTACTTTTAAGCAATATTCCATCTGAAGTGTTGTAAAAGCATGAAATGTCAAAGGGATTTGTGAATTATTTCTTCAAATGAAGATGATTCAGTATTTCTGTTATGAGGCCTTGAATATGATACCTAGCAAGTCTGAGATCGCAAATATTTAGAGTAATGAGGAAGTACTTCCTCAAAAGTTGAGTTTTAAGCATGACAAGTTATATTGTACCTGTAAGAGGAATAAACTCTGGCCTAAATAACTCTTGATTCTATTTCCACTGCTAGTGAAGTATTTCATAATTCAGTTATGATTATTTCTGCACCCTTTACATTGTGGTAATGCTTCATGGTTCAAGCTACCCCCACTGCGTTATCCTGAACTCCATGCACGTATACAAGAGAGATCCTGCACCACACACAATCTCTGCACTACTGACACCGCACAATGGAAGAAAATCATCATAGAAATAGAGAAGACAACAGTAACTTATTTCATTTCTTCCCTCTGCTTTGTGGTATTAATATTTCAAGGAAACCAAGGATACTACTCATCATTAAAAAAAAAAAAAAAAAAAAAAGTTATCCTCTAAATAGTAAAAACAAAATAAATATAAAAATACAAAATGGTTAAAAAAAAGTCTGGTGTTCTACGGTAGGACCCCAATCCCCAATGTCTAATCAAAGTTGATTTGAAGTGTAGCATTTTCTTTACCAGATGTTACATAGCTCCTGATTTTAACAAATTAATTTAGTTAAATGTTAATTATGTTAATAATGTTAAATGATATTAACATTAATCTGTGACCTCTATTCTTCTATCAGCTTTGGTTGAAATGGTCTAATAAAGTTTAAAAGCTGCTTCTGCACTTTATTAGGTTCCTTTAAAATACCTATTCACAAATCCACTCATGCCCACAGGCAACATCATCTGATAAGCCCTATTTTCTTAAATGAAGCTAAGATATGAGTTGGAATGTGTTTAAATCACAATTTAATCCCATATACTGATGCAGAAGTTAACTTTTTAGTATCTGCCAGACACTTTTTTTCTGCAAAACAGCAGAACACAACAAGTATGGCCACTCAGGCGATGTTTAGTGGCAATGCACCCTTTGTTACATTAAACTGGTAAGATTGGGGTACATAATTTCAATGATACAGTTTTCAGAGAAAAAAAAAAAAAAAAAGCTGGTGAAGACCAACAAAAAACTACTTGCATTAAAACTGTATATTCAGAAACTAAAATCCTTCAACATCATCTTTAAAATCAACTCTAATTGTACACAGACCACTAAAGAACTAGGAAAGAAATTATTTGTATGCAAATCTTACTATCAAAAAGTCAAGTTGCTCTTACCTCGAACTAGATCTTGATTTTATATCTTCCTTGGCTGCCCTTTCACTACTAGCATCTTCATTGTTCTCCACTTTTTTCTCACATAGTTGTTTTCTCTTCTCCCACCTCTTCTGCTGATTTGAGTTGCTTTCCGCTTCTCCTTGCAAGTCATTTTCTGCTCCTACCTGTGAACCTGAGGAATGTGCCAGGCACTTAGAGGAGATTGGCAGATTTTGCTCTTCTCTGCCAAAGTCTCTTTCTGCTAACAAAGCAGAGGTTTCAGGTTTTAATGTTTCCTGTGCAGGGACTGAATTGTCCAAGTTATCTATATGGTCCATTTCCTTAGACTTCACTAACGTGTATGAAGCATTTACAACACCTCCTGCAGAATGTTTAGTCTTTAAACCTTCCACATTCTCCTCCCTGCTGTCTTCACAGCTGCCACAACACACACAGGAATTAATTAGACAGTTTGTGGCAGCTATACTGAGTTTATGGGATTCATCCTCCTCCTCATTTGCTAACGGATTAGCAGATCCAGGAACACAATTAATAGCTGCTTCGGGTGTTACTGGGGATTCTGAGCTAGAGGGAGATTTAGGATTGAATATTACAGTAGCAGATATTTTCATTCCCCCTGTCCTGTGAGCTATCATTTCTGCCATTTCTGCATCATCAGCATATGCATCCCAACCATTGAGGTATAACTGTGAATCCGGACCTTCCAAACAGCTGCAGGAATTCTGAACTGAGATGCCAGACATCTGTTTGCTGTCTTCAATATTGTTATTATTGCTTACATCACTTTCTGCATCTTTTAAAAGCATGGTTTCCTCTGTCTGGTGACCGTTCTCATACAGTAGAGCATCTCTGTATTGCAGGTTCTGTTTTGAACTGTGGCAAGGGTTATTCACCCAAGCAAAAGTATCACTTACTGAATCCAACCCAGCAAGAGCCTCTCCTGCTCCATCTAGGTCATCCATAAAAAACACCCTGTCCTCTTCATCAGTTAAATTGTCAAGATGGTGTCTCGTTGGTGAAGCTTCTGTGCTAGAGCTATTTCTTAGGCTAGGTCTGTGAGCTGGAGACTGACAGATGCTCGGAGGGGAAAGCAGAGAAGACATTTCATCTCCGACTCTGTGTACCATCCTATTCAGCTGTTCCAGCTCCTGTTCATCATACTGCATCGAACAAGCCAGCTCAGCCTCTGTGTTCTCAGCTTTTGCTGAGAGCTCCTTTGCTGGCAACGTTGCAGTTATGCCTGGTGTAATGACAGAGGGTACTTCAGGATCTGTTCTGACAGGAAAATCCACGTCTTGAGAGATGCAGAGGTTACGCTCCAGAGTGTGCAGTTCATCCTCAGTTAATGTCTGAAGTAGATCCCTAAAAGTAAAGAAAAACATGTGACATTACATTCACAATCACAGGAGGCGCTGACGTTACACAGTTTAAAAAAGCTTTTACTGTCAGTACAGAAATCCAGAGAGTGAAGGTGGGAACACAGAGTACTTTCAGCTGCATATCCCAGGGTGCATTTTGCATTCACATTCAGAACACTTGGGACTGCTGGTGCCTGAATTTAAGAACACTCATGCAAATACAGGCTACCGAATTATTTATATATTTGCAGTAAAGCCCCAAAATAAATCAAAACACACCCATAAAGTAAAATTTTTCTCCCCCCTTCTCCATTTAATTCAAGTGAAAGTGTTACTCACAGTGAACATACTTGGTCATTTTCTAATTCACAAATTTGATTTTGATTAGAAAATACATTTGCCATCTGTGGTACAAGATCTTGAAAATTACTCTACCAAAGAGTACAGTAGAAGTTTCACACCCTTACACTGTCAGATAAAAAGAACTCATTAGAAGTATTAATATCACTTATGCAATGCTGATGTCTTGGAAGCCTATTCAGTGCAACTGGAACTTGGCTCTCCCCCGCCTCCAACACAACTTGGGGATTAGGGAGCTAGGCTTTTGCATGATGTTAAGAATCAGGCAGGCCTAAAAGCAAACACTGAGGCATAAAGCATCTCCGATATTATCAAGTGTCCTCAGTATTGCAGTTTTGGACCACAAGCACCCATAAAAAAGTGTTATTTGAGACGCATGTTTAAATGCTTTATAACTTTACAACAAGATACATAGACACAGCACTGAATTTTAGGTCTGAATTTGATTTATACCATGCTTCTGAAGTAGGAGCTGCATATACAAATATCCTCTGTCAAGAATTGTTGTCAACAGCAGTGGTTTCAAAGACCAGCAAGTATATTTTAGCATAAATAAATGGATGGAAAAAAGGAGACCTTTCACTTAAACAGGAGCTAGGAGTTCATTATTTCTTATATGTTTAGAAGTTAGTGGCTGACTGATGACATGCAGCTGGCAAAATATGATGATAATGATAATAATAATAATATGCACATACTGAAAGAGTTCCCTTAAAGGAGTAACTTCAGTCTAAATAAGAGGGCCACACCCACCCCCCAAAAACAGAGTGATTTGACACATCTCATATTTTGGTTTCCATCCACCAATGAAAAGGCCAAATATTTTTCCTATCAATAAATATCAAATTACCTAAAAAACCATCACTGGTATCTGACTTGTGTATCAGTTAACATACAATCTAAAAAATACATATATATACACATACATACATACACACACACACATATATCCGTTTACATAACCATTTCAAAGGCATAATAAGTGTAGAATATTTGTTGGGGTGGTGGTGAAGTACTCTCCATTTCATTAACATCTTTATATAAAGTAAGTTTTATTCTTGGGCAGAAAATAAGAGGCATTGTATGAACCTGAAAAAATACTAAGCCTATTCAAGTACCCGCCAATAAGAACAGTTGCACCACCATATCCTCCCCCTTTCGCCTATTTCTGTATTCTCGAATAGAGAGTCAGTACTTATTTCAGTTGTTCCATATGCACCTCGAAGTCCAAAATGTGCCATTTTGCAGTCATATATCAGTAATAAAGGGAAATGGACAATCTCTTTACACCCACTTAGTTTGTAAAGCTATAGAGCAATATTGCTATCTAGCAGACTAAAACACTTAAGATGACCTACACATTTCTTTTGTCTAAACACTATGTCACAATATCACCTTTTTTTTTTGGTCTAAACTTTTAATTAAACAGAAACCAGTGTCTGTAAGAGATCGAGCGTTTTAACATCACCATGAAAAGCAAATTGACAGGGAACAGTTTAAGTTTTAAGGCCAACACAGATAGCTGTATTATTTGTTTTTGAAAGAATTATAGAAATATAAATTGACAGAAACAAAAAATAACATGATTTTTGCCACGAGGCTTTGTGCTATAAATAACCAGTTTATAATTTTTTAGAAAAATGCTAGGATCTAGAATATCAGAAGCAGAAAGAAAGGTGAGACTTTTAGGAACAGAATTATTTTAAACACAGGAAGCACACAAACACAAAAATGTGTTTACTCCACTGCTACTACCCAGTTTAGACTTGTCTCTCACATATGCAAAGACAAGATATTAAAAACAAGATACTTTGAGGTCAGTTCAAAGCCCATCAAGTAGAGAAACTGGTCTCATATTACATTGTAAGGAAAAGAGTAAGAGTGGGCCAAGCTTCTAGGGAACTTGCTAACTGTGTCCTACTGGCTTCCAACAACCCATAGCACGGGAATTTCTGAGGTGGCATTTTCATGGTCAATAATTCTTGGTGAACTTCTCTTGTATAAATGAAAAGGTGTGTGTCAGGAACTGACAGCCGACTACTTAAAACTCAGCTCTACTTCTCAATACACCAGTCATACCCCCTTCGCAAAACACAAGAATTAGCAACTTCCACAAATACAGATTACACCAGCAACTTTCAGAGGAATTAGCTTTCCATCCAAGCTCATGAACGTAACTGGGACTTAAACAGGCCCAAGGAAAAATCTAGACTGAGCCTTCTGATTTTCAGCATCTAAACTGAGGTTTTATTCACTCTCCAGAACTCTCACTCTCCTTGCAGTAGTTGGGATTCCTGGATGTCCGGTTGCCCAGAGCTGTTCTGCTTCCCTTCTGAAGGCACAGAAAGCCTGACTGTTTATAATATATATATATAATATAATTGTTATATATTTCACCTATTCATATCAGACACTAAGGTTTCTTCAAGTGCTGGAAATATATTTTTACTGCATTCTGGTCAAAAGGCTACCTTCACTGAGTTGAGTAACAAACTCACTTTTTTCCAATAACAATCACCTTAAAATTTGAGAATAAATATTTGTAGTATTAAGGGTAAGTAAATAAAGCTTGATTCAAAAACCAATGAAATCAGCAACATTTGTTATTTTATGGGGGAAATCATTCCTGCTTTAAGTTCATAGAAATCTGCTCAACATCCCAATTGAAACATCAGAAATTTTACTATTAAAAAATGCAGCTTGTCCTAAGAGAAACAGGATCTGACAATTACCTTCCCTGCTCTGCAGAAAAACTAGAGACACTGGACTAACTTAGATAAAAGCTTCCTTGCAAGATGAACGACTTTTGATTGACTGTTATCTTTTTGATACACTATACATTAGTTAAGAAAAATTCACTGCCAACATTAGAACATGGCCTGTTTTAAAATGCCTATGTAGATATTGGGAATAAAATGAATATCAACCAGTATACAGAAAGAAATGGTAAATCTCACTACTGGAAGTTTAAAACTAAAATGTCAGACATCATTATTAAACCTTATGGTTTAATTAAAGCGTAGCTACTTCCATGGTTCATTTCCTTTTCGCTGAAGCATCTGTAGCTTGTCAGCGGATCCAAGCAAGTGCTATGCTCACGTGGAAAAAATTTCTCTCTGCTTTCATTATTCACAAGGCACAGGTAACAAGGGCTTCTACAGTCTGTCCTGACAGCTGCAGTGCACTTGCTTTTCTCTGAGGCTTTAGAAAACAGCAAATTAAAGCAAGTGCATGTTGGGGTTTCACCTGCTTTTACTCTTATTAGCTTGGTATCACAGAAAAGCAGTCTAGCCTTGAAAATACAAGGAACATTTTTCTTCCAATGGTTTCAGCCACTGGCAGGAAAACAAGCCAAGGTCTTAAAACGTACTCTGCCTGTTACAAGCCAGTAGTAAAAATCTGCTCTACCTATTGCAAGAACAATAAATATTTTTTACTCCACCCAGGGAGCAGAAATTACTTCTTGAAAACTCAAGGCCCATTTAGAGACAGGCAGCTGAGCAGATGCCAGGGTCACACAACCCATGTGCACAGATCCTGCACATTCGCTGGGCCTCCCTCCTGAAATTTGCTCCTGTTCTGACTGTCACCTTACACCATTTTCAGAAAACAGCATCACTGAGGGTACTGCCAGCCCACGATTCAGTGCATGTTCCGAACAGGACACCAACAGCTCTCTGTTCACAGGGTTGCCACTGTAGGACATGACGCAGGTACGGAAATGCAATGCGGAATATGTTATCACGAGAATGTTCAGGCATAGGCATCCAAGTTAAATATAAATGCATATGCCAGGTTACATGCTTTCTATGTTTATTAGGCAGAAATGGTTCAAATACCTCAGCTTAAAACAAACTGAGATAACCCTACTATATATACTTATGCATTGGTAGATGTACAAAACACAGCGCTGATATTTTATATCTAAAATTGAAATCAGCACAAGCATCTTGCACGAGTATTATAATATTCAAACTCATCATTTGCTGCTCAACCTCACCAAACCTAAACAAAAACCCTTAGTGCTTTTGCTCTGAAAGTCTCCAGAAATAGCAACCTCTATTGCTTTTTAAGTTGGCTTTCTAAGTTGCCAGCCACCAACAGGACCGCCAAAAATTGCCTAGCCAGATGTTTTTCTCAGCTAGCTGCAATTTACTTACACAGATCCACATAAATATAGTACTTTCTTCATTTAAGAGCAGGCATGTTTTAGGATAATATAGTTTTAAAATTATCAACTGTATACTTGGATTTACTGGAGTGAAAATACTCAGTTGGCTAAAATTTCGAGCATATTGAACTATATGCAGAAATTTCCTGGGATGCGATCATGTTATTCAGTACGATTTTCTGTACAACAGATACACAATTGCAGCAAAAAATGAAACTGAAAATATTTAACATAAGACTACTTGAATTATTTTTTTGTGCCTTAACTACTGGTGATGGAGACCAGAGAAAGACCCCTGGAAAAAAGCACTTCATTTTTACTGGAGACACGTTCAAATATCTCATTCCATCTTCCCTTATAGGCTTCTGTGAACATTGTTAGTGAGAAGGAATTGCAACCTGATGAGTTTAAAAAAATCGTCATAACAAACAAAAAAAGATTTAGACAGCTTAGGTACTTTTAAAATAAATTTCATTATTCTAAGTGAGCTGCACACTTATTTGTATTATAATGTTCTTTATTTCTGTCCAATGTATTTTTCAAGAGTATTACTAAGGATCTTTTTAAGCCCAATTCTTTCAAATAATCAAGTTCTTTGGATGAGTTCCTTGATGTTCCTTCAATCCAGAGACTGCCACTGAGAAAAAAAAAATTCAAGTTACTTCTTAGTTTGCTTAATTTTTTCCCAATGCCCTGATAGATACTACCTCACTAAGAACACATTGTAAACTGTCTGCTGGACAATAAATTCATGTCTGTTAATGGTCATTTGAAAGACTAAATTATACAGATCGTGTAGTATCTGCATTCCTTTTTCCAAAAATGAATCTGAAAGAGTCTTTTCATTTTTGAAAGTGTGCATTGAAAAATGCAGTTATTGAACAAATAAGCACATTACTAATGTCTTTTCAACCCAAGCATTAAGTTCAGAGAAACTGAAAATTAGGTGGACTAAGCAATAAACTGACTTCATTGATTTCCATTTTCTTGTGAAATGCAAGGAGTAAGCATAAAATACAGATTATGAGAAATATTTTAGTTTTGAAATATTTTCTTGGCTTTAGTCAGCCAGTGGAATACTAGTGAAAATTTCCATGATAGGCATATATTGGGATATTTTTTCTAAAGTAAACTGCAAGGACTTCTTAAGCTTTAGTAATGTTTAAGGTTCACCCACCCCAAATTAAGTTTGCTACTCAGTTAATGTTACTCTTCCTTACTCTGTTTTATAAAACCATAATCATTCAAAATATACATGTTAATTTGTCCATTTTAATTCTGAGATTTCAGCATGAATATCATTAGTGTACCTGAAAATAGAACTGTACCTAGAGAATCTTCAAGGAGCACAAAAGGACGTGGTCTGGATATTCATAAAAGCTAACTTCAGAAATAGGCTGCTCACAAGGAAATTAATCTGGATAAACTTAGTCTCCATGAAAATTCTTCTTACGTCAAACCATCATCATGACAGACAGGGTAGGAGACAGGTAAAAATTGGACACAGGAAAGAAAATCTGCCAAGTTAACTCTAAAATCTGCCAAGTTAACTCAAATATTGTTACAAAAACAATATTTGCAGTGGGTATACAAATTTGAATTATCAGGAAATAATAGGGTGCATGGATTGAAAGAACATTATTTATTGAGTTAAACTTCTGGATAAAATACTGTAAGTCTGAATATAAAAAAAAACAGCGTAAGATACAGCTTGATTTCTACAAAGTAACATATCAATACTTTAAAAGACCTCATCAATATATATATATATATATATATATATATATATACACACTTTAATGCCCCTTATACTTGAATTGAGCCAAAAAAAAACACCTCTCCAATGATTACTGAGACTGACGCACTGAAAAGAGGTATATATAAAATGATCCACGCTCTGGAAACAGATGCACAAAAAACTGATGGTCATTTTGATTTGATTAAGAATGATCTGAGTATTGCATCATAACATATTGAGAAAATATAATAAGCCTAGTTAAACAAAAACATAGATGCTAATTAGTAGCAGGATCTCCCAAAATAAAATGCAACTTTAATATTTCAGGCATCATACCACCATAAGGAAAAACTAAAATGTAATAAAATTATGTTCAGGAAACAAAAAAAAAGAAAATATCAAAGAAAAAAAGTTTAGAAAATTCAGGGAAAATGAAAAACAAATTTGATATTTCATGGGTATATAAGTCAGATGAGAGGAAAATGTATCTTAAAGTTCACATATCAAACAAACACTTTCATAGGCATTTCTGTGCACTGTTTTACCCTCTGATTTTCACTACAGAAAAGAAGCAGTTACAACCACCATTTATTACTTGCCTTATTTTTCTTAACAGAGTGTGAAAAGGTCTGAAGAGTTCAGACATATCTTCCGGCTTGTGGTCCAAGTTCAGTGGTCCCTCGGAGTAGACTACAAGGCCACTGTAGTTCAGACACAAGCATGAACACAAAAATAAAAATTGCTTCACACACAGCAACTATACTCAGTGAGGAATCAGAAAAGCAACTGTACATAAATACCAGAACTACGCTCAAGTTACTTCGTTTTCACATTGTTATCTTATTTGTCTTATCCACCTCAAGTTAGAATAAATGATGTTTAAAGCTACAGGAAAAAGATCCCCTCCCCTCCAACCCCTGCTACTGAAGCATGGGAGAAAGAGCAATGGAAGCCCAAGAGGAAGGATGTACCCTCATATCACTGCTGCAGCTGACCCAGAAAAAAAACAAAAACAAAACACAAATTGATTATCGGGTGAGTTGGGGAAAGCTCACTGGCTTGAGAGAGATTGCAAATGGCTTGTTCTTTCCAGTCTAAATCATTTCTAGGTAAAATACTTGACTTACACTCCCATTTTAATACCTCTAAGATAAGCATAACCTGGTAGCAACATGAGATAAAAAAGAAGATTCACTGCATTGCATAAAACACATTTTGATAATACCATGCTTCTAAATGAACTCAGTACTTGTAAAATTTCCCTGGAAAGGGCTTAGTTCATGATACTGAAAACCCCTGAGCACGTCACTGAAAATACCTACATACCTACTGCCAGAATCTCTACTGCTAAAACCCACACGTGTCAGGGATTACAAAAAAAAAAAATCTCCTTTTTCACCACACCTTCTTCATATTACTGCACTGTGCCTGAGAGAGCGGATTCTACTCATAACAGGCACCGCTCTGCTTAAAACCATTTAATCCTCTGCCCGCTGCCAAAACAACTTCTGATTCTCAAAGGCAAATGGATTGTGTGTTTTACCCTCTGGATTACATATGATTTATTTAACCCCGGGTATTTTCCCCTTCTGAGAGCTGACTATTTCAAGGATACGTTGTTTTTCCTGCAGTCAAATTACAAGTTGCTTCAGAGAGCTTCCTAGGTATGATAAACTGTTAGTGTCTTCTACTCACCTGTTCATTAGCAAGCACCCTGTATAACTACCTAAAGCTCTCTGAGACACTGCAGCAATGTTGGTATCACAAGTATTATGATTCCCACTGAAGTATTAAAAAAAAAAAAGACCACTTACACTCTGTTTACCATCTGGGAAATACTGCTCTTATCTTCTGTTTATAAACCCAGAGTCTGGCTCATGCCTTGGTACCAGGATAGTACTGTAGTCTCCCATCAGGCTGGAAGATGGCCATCAGAAAGTTCAGAATTGTCAAGACAACAGAGGGTCCAAGAAATGTGACTACTGAACTTGATCAACACTGCTCTGGGGATGGGGGTTTGAGGGCAGGAGCAGGGAAGGGGAAGAACGGGAGCGTGAGGGAAGTTGCTTCTTTTGCACGTCAACTTTTTTTTTGTGGTTTAAGACAAATTATCCTGTTACCAAGGTTACATACTGTTTTTCAAGCTTTCTGAGCTTCAACAAGGAGGCTACCATGAAGCGACAGAGTTTTATCACTGACTCATGTAGTCACGTTCTGCCTCAACAAATGTCATGTCTTTGCTGAGTGGAAGCTAGAGGCTGCTACCACCGAACTTCTAACGGACACAAAACACCACTCCTTTGGCAGTTTCCAGGCTCCCTTTCTACAGAGCTTAACTCTCAGACGAAATTTTAAAAGATAAAAATAGAAGAGAGCTAAAGCACTACAAAAACCAATTGTGAAATGGCCTCCATAGGACTGTTGAAAGAATTCTGAATCAAAGCTTGAATTTGGTTGTACCGTGGAAGGAAGTAAAAAATGGGGAAAAAAAAAAATGCATCTTAATGTTTCCTACTAAAGTCAAAGTTCACTGACACCTGTTAAACACTGTGCAGCATACACTGCACAACCTGCACAGGAAGCTCATGTCTGAAAAGAAACATTAAAGAACAATGACTCTCAAAAGCATTCCTTAAAGGAAAGCTTTGTTATTAGAGAATCAAGGGAAGCAAGCACTTCTCCTGGCCCCAGACCCATCCTACTCAGGCTACCCAACACAGCAACAACATGGCAACTTTAAATGCAAGACAGATGCAACTCAAAGGCTTCTCCTTTCACAGTCCCAATAAAAGGCCTGCATTTCTTCACGGCAGTACCATAACTGGATGGGGTTATTTTCCCATGTGACTTCATATGGCAGTGATTTATTTTCAAATCACAGGATACTTGGGAGCAGTTAAAGCAATTTCTCTTCTCTCTGTGTGTCCTTCTTTGTAATTTGGGATTGATATTGCTCATTTTCCAGAGAGCCCTTGGTTTTCCAGTGAGCAACCATGTGCTCTTCTTTGTGTCTTCCAAGAGCATCAGAGTATATTCTCACATTTCTGTTGTCTTTTGATAATCAGATTGTAACTGTTATTATTTTTAGAATGATGGTTACAGAGAATATCCTATTTTAAAGGAAAAATGGGCCACAAAGATTTCCTAAGCAGAAGCACATTATACTCAGGATTTTAGGTTTCTTATCGCCCTCAATTATACTACTGATATTAGCTACCTTTAAAACATTCACAATGGTAAAATATTAAAAATATGTTGGCTTTACTTCAGAGAAACTGCTGTCTATTAAATCATGAAGACTCATTACGTAAAATGCATCTGATCTGTTCAATGTTGAAAAAGCTGAATGAAGAAAATAAAATAAAATAAAATAAAATAAAATAAACACACTGTTTTAACTCAGTTACCTGAGTGGTCAATACAGGGCATGAATTTACATGTAACAAGTTATACATGTTAATACTTCTCCTGGAAAGAGATTTAAACCTAACTCACTGGTTACAATGCAGTCAGCTTGTTATGACAATTCTTTTTGGATCCAGAGTCATTAAGAAAAATACACAATTAAAATGGAAAATTTCATTTTTCAGGACATGTATCCTTAGGCCGTATTATTTTGGAATGATAGAATATCTGCTTTTAAAAAATCTTTTTGACAACACTACATTATATGTATTGATGTTCTTCGTTCACCTTTTCATTTTTTTCTGGAGGAAGACTAATCAACAGTTTCAGGGTCCTGCTTTCTATATTCTCCTTTCTCTTCCCTTTCCTTTTTTGCTCTTCAACTTCAATGATAAACTGGCAATGACTTTTTTTTTTTTTTTTAGTTCTCTTTTTTACAAGCAAACTGAGGTGAAAGAAAATACATCAAAATTCTGAACAAGTTTTTTAAATCTTCAATATATCTCTGAGGGGAAGGCAGAGCACAGAATAGTTATCAGAATTACTTACCATACAATGGCTAATCTTGGGATAGTAAACATTAAAGCTGGTTCATAGTCATCAATCATATCTTGAGTGAGGTACCCAAGCCTTAAGGCTCTAAGCAGAAGAATAAAATGATTTATCAAGAGATTAGACTCTCAAAGAAAATATTTCAATTGGAAAAAATATAAAAGAGTGATATAAGCCCAAACTAATAGTATTTAATTCATAAACATCCTAATATACTATGTACAAAACTGACCGATGTAGCATTCACTGTAATAAATATATATATTAATAATCAACACATATAGCCATCTAAACAAAACCAAAATATTTTTTATGCCACTTTCCCTTCTTATATACTATTTCATGTCAGGTTTCAGCTTGTTACTGGAAACCACTGGTGCTTATAGGCTTGCAAGTTTAATAAAAAAAGAAAAAAATACATTTTTAAAATAACAGTGGAAAGTATTTGGTCTCATTTTCAAATAAAACCTGCTGAAATATTTTAGGTCAAAACACACTAAGCTCACAAACCTAAATTAAAATAAAAAGTATATGGAGCAACTACTACTGAAGTCTCTGAATTTAATATTTGGGATCCTTCATCAACCTCTAATAACTTTTCAAATACATCAATCCCTTTTTGGGGCTGAAACCCTTTTTTTTTTTTTTTTTTTTTTTTTGTCTTTTCACTTGGTGATATTTTCTAACTTTTTCTTCATAGTTTCTTAATTTCCTCATAACTTTCTTCTCCAATTTGTCCATATAATTGCGTAAGATGATGCCCACACAGCACATTAGTACAGCTGCTAGTACTGGTCATGAGTAGAATAGAATTAACATTTTCTTATTCCTTTTCAGTACTTGTCTCGCCAACACTGCTGTTGGCAGACAGGGAAACGGCCATGGCTCACTTGGTGCTAGCACTAGGTGGACTAATTCAGTACATGGCCAACTACAACTCCCACATTCTTTACTACAGTTCACTGCCAGATTCACTAAATCTTTAAAAGACAATGATTTTCCTCTTAATTGTCAAATACGTGGAATTTCTATTTAGTAAGTATCTGACAGATTGCAGATAACTCCTCCAACTTGTTGCAATAATTTTCAGTTATAATTCTTTATTTTAAAAGCCCTGAAACACCTCTGATTTTGTTGTCATCTACAGATCGTGAAAGTGTGCTATGTATTCCTTACTGATGGTCTCAACCAAATATGCATGGAAGCTAAGCTCTAGTCTTCCCAGGATTTTAAAGAGCCTTTACAGGTTCTTTATAGAATCGTAGAATGGTTTAGGTTGGAAGGGACCTTAAAGGTCATCTAATTCCATCCCCTTTAATGTGACACCTCCCACTAGACCAGGTTGCCTAAAGCCCCATCCAGCCTAACCTCGAGCACCTCTGGGGATGGGGCATCCACAGTGTCTCTGGGCAACCTCTTTCAATGCCTCACCACCCTCACAGTAAATAATTTTTTCCTCATATCTGATCTATACATGCAATTTTTTAGTTTAAAGCCATTCCCTCTTGCCCTATTACTACACCCCCTGACAAAGAGTCCCTCACAGCTTTCCTGTATGCCCCCTTCAGGTACTGGAAGGCTGCTCTAAGGTCTCCCCAGAGCCTTCTCTTCTTCAGGCTGAACAACCCCAACTCTCAGCCTGTCATCAGAGGATAGGTGCTCCAGCCCCTTGATCATCTTCATGGCCCTGCTCTGGACTCATTCTAATGTATCTACGTCCTCCTGTGTTCAGCTGTGGGACACAGCTGAACACAGTGCTCCAGGTGGCATCTGAGGAGGGCAGAGCACAGGGGGACAATCCCCTCCCTCACCCTGCTGGCCACGCTGCTTTTGATGCAGCCCAGGACACGGTTGGCTTTCTGGGCTGCGAGCACACATTGCTGGCTCATGTTCAGCTTCTCGTCAACCAACACCTTCAGGTCCTTCTCCTCAGGGCTGCTCTCACTCCATTCTCTGCCCAGCCTGTATTGGTGCTTGGGATTGCCCTTGCAAAGGTATAGGGCCTTGCATTTGGCCTTGTTGAATTTCATGAGGTTCATATGGGCCCACCTCTCAGGCCTGCCAAGGTCCCTCTGGATGGCATCTCTACCCTCTGTCATTTCGACCGCACCACACAGCTTGGTGTCACTAGCAAACTTGCTGAGGGTGCACTCAGTCCCACTGTCCATGTCACTGACAAAGCTGTTAAACAGTGCTGGTCCCCTGAGGAACACCACTCATCACTGATCTCCACTTGGACACCGAGCCGTGGTCTGCAGCCCTTTGAGTGCAACCATCCAGCCACTTCCTTACGCACTGACTTGTCCATCTGTCAAATCCACGTCTCTCCAATTTAGAGACAAGGATATCACTGGGGACAGTGTCAAATGCTCTGCACAAGTCAAGGTAGATGATGTCAGTTGCTCTTCCCCTATTTATGATAATCACTGGAGTTTGGCAGATGATGTGAATCATCTCCCCAGGTATTCTTTACTGAAATAATGTTACATGTTGATGCCTTAAAGAGATTCAGCCCTTTTAAATGCTTAGTTTTCATTTACACACCTATGCCAACAATATTACAGTATTATTACCTTTTCTTTAACAACAAAAAGAAAAGGCTTTTGCTAATGCTTTTTAAGTTTGTACTTAGATATTTAAAAGTTAAATGCCACATATTTTTATGAAGTTTTTTAATGGCTACAGGTAAGGTATTTCTATACATGTTCAGACTGAAAGTAAACACCGAAATGAAAATCTAATAGTTAATTGAATTGCTTACCTCTCCACAGTTTCACAAAATAGTACAATTACCTCTTGCTGTACATAATATTCTTTTGGGGACTTCACGGGTACCATGGCCGACACATAACTACAGAGATTATAAAATAATTAATGTACTCCTGTTTTACATGATTTAACAAATCGGATCATAAGTAAAAATAAACCTAGGCCAAAACATCTTAGAAACACAACATTTCCTGAACCATTTTATATTTATTTTGGCAGCACTAACTAGAAAAATTGTAAATGTTAAGAATCTGTATGAAATTAAGATCATTTGCTTATTGCATATTGAGGTAATGGAACTCAGTAGTAATTTATAGGTATAATTACACACATTTAGCAATCAGAACTTAATACTATATGGCACAGGGATGCAGGTCCTAGAAGGATCTTTATTGATGCATCTTGACAATAGAAAAGATTACACTGCATTTCTTGGGGAAAAAATACTGACTAAACTACACGTTTTATATTGAAAGGTTTCAATTGAAATTGAATTACTGAAATTCAGTTAGTCAGCGGAGAGATAATCTGGGAGACTTAAACGGTGGCCTCATTTCTACATGGAATTACATGCAAAAGCGCTAATGGGCAAGGCAAGAAACACCAGTAGAAGTATGGTGTTTCCAGTCAATCCCTTGTGGACTACAGGTAACACAAGAAGGAAAAAAGTTGTTCTGGAAAACAATGCCAGATGAAACTGTTGGATGTACAGCTGCTATGGACAAGTCAGAAAGTGTGTGCAGGCATTGTCCAGAACCAGCTACTGACTGCCATTGATGTCTGCACACATTTTTTAATCCGTGTTTCCAGTTGAGATGTTTTTCAATATAAGAGCATAATTATGATTTTCTGAATCAGAAAAAGACTTATCTGAGTAAAATATTTTTTTTTATTGCTGTATTGCTGTATCATGTTAAATCCATAGATAATCTCATCCAGTATCCTGTCTTTAATTATGCCCAGCACCACATACATCTAACAGACTTGCAGGAAACTGGATTAAATTATGCAGCACAATACAAGACTTGGTCAACAGGATCTCTGACCCAACAAGCAGTTATTTTTTCTCACCCCAAAAGCAGTTATTTTATTTTTGCCATAAGCCTCCAAGCCATTTTTCCATCAGAATTTTTGAAATCAATACGTTCTTGAGTTTAATTATGGCTCATGTATAAAAGCACTTCCTTCATCAGATTTCAATTTGCCTTCTTCAATTCACTCAGTGCATCTTGCTTTTATCTCTAAGCATGAGACAGAACAAAACCTCATAATCTCTAGACTATTTGTTATCATAAATATTTTTTAATGTCTCTTATTTGTCACTTCTCCTCTGACAAAGAAAACATTAAGGGAAGAGACTTATGGCTTTCTTTTGTGTCTTGGAAAACCTCCCTCAAATGCCATATGCCAGTATGCAAATGGAAGATTACAGTTGACTTGAGGAGAGCAAATGCTGATTGCTAAAAAGCTATTTAATTTTCTTTTTATTATTGCTATGCTGGCAGGGAAAAATTAACAATACAACACATTACTGAAGAATTTAAATGTCATGACAAAAAATAATGCTTTTTCTATTAAAGGAAAACAGAACAAAACATCCAACTTCCAAACAAACAGAGCCAAGCAACAGCTATAGTGGCTCATTAACTTAGAATCTGTTACCTTAATTCAAATTCTGCAAAAAGGACATCAAAATGTTTGAGTGAATCTTTCATTTTTTCGGTGTAGAGGTTCAAATCCCGCAAGGCCTGGTCACGTATGATGTTTCTGACTTCCTCTAGGCTGCGGGTAAGATCCTTGGCCAACGGTCTCATAGCCATACTCTCAATTTCACGATTCATAATAATTGAACCAGCAGCCAAACACTATGAAAAGACATTGAGAAAGAAATTATTATTTTGTATAATGTTACTTTTATGTTTTAAAAAAAAAAAAAAAAAAGCACAAGATGAGATATTGGATACTTTGACCATGGGCAGTGCTTAGCCTCATTTGTTGCTAATTATTAAACAACTGGAAGATTTAAGACTGATAGGTTCAGAATCCTAAGTCTCCATGTTAAAGGCCAGGGAGTAGCTCAGTCAGGGAGATAGGAGAATGGGAGGAAGGTTGGCAGACAAACCTACAGTAAGCTCTACTCCTACTAGTGAGGCAATCATCTTCAGTAGGATATATCCTGTGTGTGTGCAAGGATTACTTGCAGAAAAGGGACATGAATACAGGTAAAATACGATCAATGGACTGTTTCAATTCAAGCTGGACTGCTTCATTTTGTCAAATAAATTTATCCTTACAAAAAGGAAAGACATTCTGTGACTGATGCATTTTGCAACAAGAACAGCCACACTGACCATATAACAAGGGATCCAGTATCCTGTCTCCCACTGAAGCTGTGAATATATTTTACAGGAAAGAATATTAAAAAGCAATCAAGCAGACAAAAATCACAGTTCACAGTGATTCTTCCCTTCCAGTTTCTGGAAAACAGCAAGTTAAGAGACTCCTTGGTCCTGGAGTTACATATTGACTTCCTCTAACCAGCTCAAAGACATTAAATGTATATTTTTACACATTAACATACTAATATAACACTTTTCAAAATCTTGCTATTAAAATATGTTATTAAATATCTTTGCTGCTGGTTTTGTTCCTTTACAGATACATTTGGAAGACAACAAGCACTGACACAAGTCATACTTGCTGTATTTTATTAAAGGAAACTTTTTTTTTTTTTAACTGAAAACATAGAAGGTTGTTTTCATATTATTTGTTTCTGATCTCCCTTTGCAGCTCTGCATCCCCCCCCTCTCCCCTGCAGGGAGGGAAACCATCGTTACAGCCCTGGATGGAGGACCTGTGGTCCCAGCCGCTGCTCAGCTGCCTGATTTGTGTTTAAGTGCATTCAGAGAAGATCATGTTCTTACCTCTTACCAGCCAAAGCAGCATTGGTGGAAAAATATGGATAAGGCAAGCCTTACCTGCTGATAGGCACTCTTCAACTGGTGATTTAGAGTGACAGCACTGACAAAGACACCTAGGCATGTATTTGTAACTGTCCATACAGTCTTCCTTGCTATGTGCATTTACAGGATAGTGTCTGCAGGGGCATGAATCAGCATAACTTCAGCACTGCACACATTCAAGTCTCTGAAACCAACAGGTCTGCTCCGACCAGGGACAGTGGAAGTTTGATTTGGAAAGATTAAATGCTCACGTAACCCAAACACTAAATAAGGGGGGAAGTTTTTTTGTTTTTAAAGATATTGGCCATCTCAGTGATTCCCTCGAGCACTTTTTGCCATGCACTCAAAGAGAAGTTACTGCCTTGGCTGGGGTTTTTCCCGTTTGGTTGTTGCTGCGATCCCAGTTTGCTAGTCCCTTAGAGGAGAAAAGGATAATAGGATTCACAGGGATTCAGTATGAATGGTTGCATGAAGAATTACCCTCATCTTGCCCTCCCTAGCTACCAAGGAGGTGCTATTAAGACAACATGGCAGATTCCCTCAGCATTTTAAAACAGAGCTGGGTGCCATCTGGATGAAGGTAGGGAAGGTCACATCATAATGAGAAGAAAAACTGCTGCTGTTATTGCTGAGCACAGGATTATAAAACATTGACATCACAAATTCATTCAATAAATGCTACCCAGAATTTCTCCAGCTCCAAGGAGCTTACAATTAACTACTGTCAAAGACGTTTTCAGAAGCAAAACACATGGGGGTATATTGGACTGAACAAGATAGGCACTGCTAATGGAGATCATGCTCTTTAAAAATAAAGGAGGAATCAGTGGAGAAAAGACTGGTTAACAACAGGAGCTGAAGAATTGTTTCAAATAGCATAGATGCAAAGCTGAAAATAACAACATAAGGTGCTGTTGTGTGCTGGGATGTCTAGACAACTTCCTCCTCACCTCAACAAATGCATGATGCTTAAAGTCACCTTCAGGCCAGCAGACCTGAAGGTACTAAATTTATCTTTGAAGATGCCACGATTTTTTTTTAGCCAACAAATATCGGCACTAATGAATAAGCATCTTATATATCATAGCCTTTTTCCTGATTCTTCAGGCTTCCCTTGATTACATTAATTAAGGCTTATTCACTATAAAATCCCCTGTTCCAACAGGCTGCTGTGGAGGCAGGTCTTTGAGAGAAACCAAGCAAGAGAAGGAAAGTGGGCTTCGGTGTTTCGCACAAAACCCACTGTATCTTCAGCATACTTGTGAAATGTGAATTAAGTGCAACAAATGTCAGCTGAACAAACTTTGCATGTTTAATATGAGTTATAGCATAACATAGACATCAAAATAAAACTAAGCATGCACTTAGATTTGCAGGAGAACTTTTCTCCTAAGAAAATTTCCTTCTATCTCTTTGTTCCTACAGCTTTCAAAGCATGAGATGTGAGATGGCCTATCAGGATAAAAATCATCAAGAATACAAATCAGATGCTAATTTTAAAAGAACAGTTTTTAAAAGGTGGTCATATTGACTGGAGAGAATTATAAGAATAAATCTGCATCCAATAATCAGAAACATAGTGAAAGAATCCCCTTCCATTACACATCTACAGCAAGTTCTCCATCTGTTTCCACTGTTCTGTAATTATACGGACCATTTTCAGAGATGTCTCAGGGTGCACTTTAAATTCCAACTGCAAGCTTTATGCCATAAAAACCTGCCCGTTAGCCCCAAGTAACAGAAACATGAGAGACTTACTTCTGCTCCAAACCAAAGCTGTCCTGCAAGGTTGTCGTGGCGTATTTCCTCTGGAAACTTAACACAAAAGTCTCGGTTGGCCCGTTCATGAGGAATGCATTCATCCATGATTTGATTTATGATGTTCAAAACATTATCCTGAAGCAAAATATAGGATAACATGTATACTGTTCCCAAAGTAAGCACGCTTTTAAATAAAAAGTTTTAACAGATTTTATTAGTGAGACTCCAACTAAATAAGTGACTTGGCAAATGCAGAATGCAACTGAAGAACGTAACGCAAACACACACCGAGCATCCCGCTGGTGAAAAAAGGAAGCATGACAAACTTCACTTTTTTAGAGAGACTGTTTTGTTGGTTTTTGTTTTGTTTTGTTTTTCCTAGAGGCTGTTTCTCAGACTCGCTTTGCTTAACTTTGCATACTTCAGTGGGACTTCTGGTAAGGAGGCATGATTTGAAGAGCTTCTTACCTGCAGCTACCTATCTGCAAGATACCAGTAAATAAGTGAGAAGTACAAGTAAATTAGATCCCTCTCGTTTCCTCTCACCAGTCCCAGCGACGGGCATTTCATTCTTCCTAAAAAGAATGCCCTGCAAACTACCCCAGAGGCCTCAGAAATTGATTTACGCTGCGATCGTCAGGGCTGAGTGGACGTGAGCTCGCCCTGGAAATACAGATGAGGAGGTTTCCAAAGGGCTGGTGGGCGCTGTGCCACCTCACCTCCGGGACCACCCGGGGGGATATGGGGACACAGCCCGAGTGTGATAGTGTTTAATAGCAGCTCTGATCTGCCTCTGCAGCAGGACAGAGATCAAAGCCCTCTAAGCAGCTTCTTGATACGCGGTAAATAACCTGCACTCGTTTACTTGAAAAGATAATTTTCCCATACCCCCGCTGGGTACTGCAAGGAATTTGATTACCATAATAAAGGTAGATTCAGAGCACGGGAAAGGCTGAGTGCTTTCATTAAAGATGCTTTGTTTGTCTCATGCTTTTGCCATTATTTACAGAATTCACATTCTACTTAAAATATTTTTCAAACAAATAAAAACAAATCTGTCATGTATAGAACTGTTTAACAGGCAGAATCGCTTCAAGTCTGAGCTGCACTGTTTTATCTTGCTGTGCACTTAAAAGAAAATAACAGAAGATGAGAATTTTAAAGAAACCTGCCTCTTTTGTGTGTTCCCACTGAGAAAAAACCTACTCTAGGTTCAAAAAAATAATCCATGTTTTCTGTAATTTCAGTGCAGATTGCAAAATAATACCAATATCAGTCCTGTAGCTCCAGTGGCCTTCATAAAATAAATAATCAACCAATTATGACTGGCAAAATTTATTCCACATTGGCATAAGGCGTTTCATCTACTGCTGCACTTATTAAAGCATGCTTACCCAGAAGTATTTTGTAAGTGTATCGTGCAGTAACATATCATTTTAATTAAGTTGTTCAAAGAAACAAACATCCCCTCAACATTTAGAACACAGATGGGGATTCAGTCCCACACCCTGCGGAGATGGGCACGAAGTGAAGGCGCAGGGGCAGAAGCTGTACTGGAAGAGTCGTCCCTTGTGCTGAGGCTGTTCCTTGTGTAATGCTTAATTTTAGAGCCATACCCCTCCCTCTGCTGGGTAGGAGCGTGCTGCCAGGACTCATGGAGCACTTGGATCCCAAGTCAAAGAGATGCCCACTGAAGAAACTGAGAAAACGCAGCCTCACAATTCTCCCTGGTAAAGGGAACTGAAGTTCCAGTCCCAGACATCAGAGCAGAAGGAAGATGCTGCACCCTGGTTCGGCACTGGCATCCAGGACCATGGAGCAGCAAGGCTGCCACCACCTCCCCAGGGTAAAACAGAGATGAGCAAGGAATACCAATTCCTATGTAGCAGCAAGGTGACAAAAGCAAGGCACTGCTTTTTCCTTCCTCCCCTCTCTTCCTCCTGCTCGGTTCTACAAAACACGGGTGTAGATGAAATGATTAGTAGGAATGCCATTTCTGAACTGCTCACAGCGTTATATAGTCTCGATCTAGCTGGGAAACCAAAATGTTTTGGAAGTAGGTCCCATAAGGAAATCAGCTCCTAAACCGTTTAGTTCCCTACCCAAAGTCACAGAGCAAAGAATGAAACTGAGGATTATAACTTGGAAACCGTGGTAAGTCAAGAGTCGCTCGTCATCTATTTTAAATGAGCTATTCCTCATGTATTGCAGGAGCAGGTGCTTTGTCCATAGCTCCCATATTAGCACCCGAGCAATACAACTTGGCACACCAGGAAAAAAAAAAAAAAGTGAAATTTCTGTTTTCAGGGAATTAATACAAGGTTGCAAAGATCTTTTAACGTTGGAGTGATACAGAGATAAAAAGTAACCCTACTGGTTGAATTTTTACAAAACCTGCAGGAAATGCGAAGAAATATAAAAGCAGAGGACTCACAAAGGAATTACATTGGAATCGAATTATATCAGAGTTTAAATAATCCAGTCCATTTTAGTTTAGGACATGATATTCCAATTCATTTTACTTGCCACTGAATTTGAATATAGTAAATGCAATTTTCTATGTCTTGCCTCTCTCAAAAGCTGCACAGAATAGGACAGTGAGACCTGTATTGAAAAGCCTTCCCAATTTATTATTATATTTTTTAACTTTAATGCATTGCTTTCCAAATGCAATCTTATCTTACAGCAACTACCAGACATTGACTTCCCATTTCATAATCATCTACATACTTACTCAAAATTCCTGATAAATCAAAGGAAGGTTTATGCAAATGGGGTAAAGCAACAGGACTCCCAGACCAGTTGCTTGGCTGGGTGTATTTTGTTCTGTTTTGTACTCTGGACTAGTAGCAGCTTTTTCAAGAGTTACCTGGCTTCACGTGGGCAGCTGGTCATTCTGACAAGAAGCTATATGAAAAACACAAGGAAAGAGATGAGCACTTTTTCCTGCCAAATCTATTAGTGATACTGGAAGATTTAAAAGAGGACAGTTGACAAAACTTTAATATTCAGTGTGAAGGTGCTGAGAAAACTATGAAGTAAACTGCTTTTGCTGTTTCAAGATGTGTCATTTCCCAAATTCTCTGCCTCTACACGGGGTTTATTTTATCCTACTACAGGGGGGAAAAAAAAGGCAAACAAAAACGATAAAACCAATTCTCCATCTCATTCCTTCCCTCTTCCATTCCTCCTTCTTATGACACCTAAGAGCAGAGAAACCTACGCAGGAAATTCACACCACTTGCTCCTGTAACGATTTTCAATCTCTGCTGCTTTGCAACTGGAAGAATGCCAGCCAATTTAGACAGACCATCCAATGCATTGTAAGCAAATTAGTCTTTTCTTTAAAAGAGCTTCAAGAAACATTCAATTTAGTTAATTACAGTATTCTGCTTTGTAAGCGAAGAATGAATGGGTTCAGATACATGGCAGCACCGAGCTTTTGCTCTAAGTTAAGCAACAGAAATCAATTAGTTGGAATTGAAGTAGTAAATCTTTCACTTGATCTATCTTTCTACATAAAAGCCTCCGGATGTTAATGTATCCTTTGGTGGCTTTATCTGGTATCTGCCGGTTCATTTGCATATGGGGATGAGCGCTTTTGTTTCAGCTGCTCTCCTCAGGCTTTCCTGCAGTGCCACGGCCAGCCGCCGCAGAGCTGTGCTCTGGGATGGGTTCCAAGTTCCACATTTCCTGGAAAACAAAACTCGGTGCTTCATGTAATGGAGAGCACTTGTTTATATCTTACTTTGATAGGAAATATAACGAGCGGTAGTCAGACAGCGAATGCAGTTAGCCGCAGCGGAGGACAAAAAATTGGTTTATTTTTGGCCCAGCAGTAATTGGCCAGATACTCAATAATCAGAGCAAAAAGCCAACAGCGACTGCATTAGCCTTTGGGTAGGTACAAAAAGAAGAGCCAATAACTCCATTGTACTTAAGGCCTAATCAACAGGAGGCGGGCTTATCTACCCTTCTGTACTTATCCTTGATAAAATCTATGCTGGCCTTCCGTGCTATTATATTTAATATGACTTTTCTGAGGTCCTCTGCAAGAGGAAGGTAACTTCCCATGTTGCTAAGTACCTCTGTTCCCGACTGCAGAACCTAGCCATGGAAACGCAGCCTCTGATAACGCTGCCATGAGCTCAACAGACAGCATTGTAGTGTCTTCATTGAAATATGTCCTTCAAATTTTCTGTTTCTTTTTCTGGCCTGATGTTACGTTGCAGACTCCCATCAACAGCACACTTCAGACAAACAAGGAACCGATAAACAAAAAGGACATAAAGGGACACAGAGGAAGATTCTGTTCCAGTTCAAGCAATTAGCTGGCACTCAGCTGTTTGTGGGTTACTTACATCAACGGGGGAAACCAGGAACAAATGAGGTACGCTTTGATGTACGTAAAGACTTCAAAGGACACCCAAAAAGGACACCCAAATCCCTGGCTTCAGAACCCCGCAGGGTCCCTGCTGGGCTGTTTCTGATCCGAGAGCCAAAGTCTCCAGACAGCAACAGGTTCCACTGCATTCCCTCCATCCCATTTTGTACAGGTGCCAAAGGCCCCCCTTTCAATCTTTTTTTTTTTTTTTTTTTTTTGCCTGATGAGCTTTGTAATTATTTCCCACTGCCAACTCCTGGATGCTCCACTTCCTAAAAGTAACTTCTGAACTGCAGGCAGTAACTCTTAGTTTAACCTAGCACACTATAAAGCACTTCCAAAATTTATCACGAATGAAAGGCCACTTGGATCTCTAGCCATTTAAATGCTGCATCAGCAACAAAAATCGTTCTGGTTTGTGCTGAACTGCAGCAAAGCTTCTCTTCCCAAACCGCCTTGCTGAAATATCCTTATGAGGGCACTACACACTCCAATTATCACAGCTTTATTAACTGAAACGTTGGTCTCACCTTCTGCATATGCTCAAAATTTATTACAGATACACTGAATAATTGTATCTCCATGTGGAGTGATGGGTACACATGAACTGGTGAAGACTGGCACACCAATTTTCAAACATGAGGAGTCACAGATACTTGCGTGTAGCTTCCAGCACAACTGGTTGCTTAACCAAGATTTATTTCTTTCTCGACTGAAACAACATTTTCAGCAAGGCAGTGAGCACTCTTCTGATGGATTACATTTAAATTTAACTTAAATCTGCTCTTAGTGTGTGTCTGCTTCTAACACAAAGATCTAATCGTGGAATTAAATTTCCTTCTTTTTCTGCTACCCACCCAAATATAGCTCTCAGCAAATAAAAGAGGAATCACCACTTACAGAAGGGCTGTTCATAACTACCACCATCTTGAGACTACGCTAAGTACCGTATCATTGCAGGGCATCCTCCTCTCTCCGCAGAGAAAAGCATTTTCAGCTCTCAAAAATCTCAGCATTCCTGATGCAGTCATAAGAAAGAGAAAATCTGTTTTACTCCTCCACACCAAAAAGCCATTAACTAATAATAGACATGACAGCCTTTCCTGAAATGAACACCCCAACTTGTACTGAAGGGCTGGGTTCTCAGCACGGAGCTTTCCAGCCAAGCGTTCCTTACTGGGAAATAAGAACTTAAAAACTGTGCACAGCAAAACAAGGTATTACCAGATAAACACAGTGGATCCAGACATGCTCTTAAAGCAGTTTACAACTACTCAAGCCTTTTCTAGAAAGGCTCTAAAATGTTTGTCTTGTGTTGAAAGACACTTGAACACAACACAGTAAGTAAACTTGCACCTTAACATCCCCCTTACACAGCGTCGGAGCCACAGATCAATAATTCCCTCTGAACAAGGGCATGTGCTACAACAAACAGTACCAGGCTTCCTGCATGGCAGAGGGATCTCAAAACTGCCCCAAAACCTACTGCAAGCTTTCCCAAGAGCTTCAGCCTGGCACAGAGCTGGCACCACCTTCTTTGTACCACCTCCAAGCTACTTGGCAGCAGAGGCTGAGAGCAGAAGAAGGGCAATGCTGCCACGACTTACTGCCACCTCCTCTTTGCCTTTCCAGTGCCATGGGGTAGAGAAACACAAAAAAGCTTGCTAACATGGAAACTTAAAATTTCCAACTATAGTAGTAAACGCTGTTACAATCCTTTTTTTTCCCAAGAAAAATATCTTAAAATATGAATCACTCCCTACGTAAGATCAAATACAAATCCAAAGTGCAGACAGGGAAGAAAATCCTTGGTTTGCTGATAGAGTTGTACTGCTGACCCAGCTTATGGCCAAGCATTTTCTATTTTCTAGCCTCCCTACCAATAATTCTATACTCAAAAATAATAGAAATGACCTAAAGTTTTCCAACAAAGAAGAAAAGCAGACAAGTTTAAAAAGGCCACAATTAATCATTTTATTTACTAATTAAAAAAGGCTTATTGCTGCACATCTGTTTCCTACCTGGTTATACCACCCCATTGATCACTTAAAACTTCTGGGGGGAAAAGAAAGATTAAATGCAGAATCTGCAGCCATAGCCTGCGTTGGTTATTGAAGACAACAGAAAAGGAAAACGGCTTTTCTGCTGCTTACTAGGAGTAACGAAATGAGAAATATTGCAATCAGTTACAAAACAACTGAAGTGGAGATCAAACTCCACAGAAAAAAAAATGTAAAGGCTCTTTTATCAGAGATAAACAGTGCAGCAAAAGCGTTCATTGTCTGGAATTTCGGGACAATCTTGAAATCACCAATTAAATCAATCAAAAAGTGTTTTTCTTCTCAGTTGCACTTCCCTTCTCTTTTAAACTGACACTGTCGCCACTTCCATTAAATTGGAAGAGGATGTATAAAAAGAGGACAAAGCTTGGCTGGCTCACCTATCAGTCAACTGCCCAGCCCTTCTGGCATGAATTTCTGGGTTTCCTAAACCTGTAGCAAGTCTCTTAAATATAGCCCTTATGGGAATTTCTCTAGAGCCCAGCAGCTCTGTTACGTTTTATAAAAACTGACAAAAAGGTAGAAATCAGGACGCCAGCAGGGGTTCCTCCTCATCACAGATCAATGAACAACGCCCAAGTGTTCCAATGCTACCGAACGGCCAGATTCTGCTGTGGATTCCTACTTTCTCCCCCCTACTGTTAAACAATATATTTGTCTAGTATAGTTTCTAAACTTTGAGAACACTAAGACAAAGAATTTTGATTTCTTTAAGTTAATTTCTTCCCTATAAGTGAATAATTACCCAGCTGTCTCCTTCACTGACCTCCCCTAATGTCACTACTCTGACATCTGGAGGGCTCAAACAAATTGAGCAGACCAGAAAGACTTGGCCATTGCTTTCTCTGAAAGTACTCCTGCCTCAATCCCCACTGTTCAACCTTTACATCATTTAGCAAAAAAACATAAGGAATAGATTCTTGACAACTTCTAACCAATCATGAGGTCTCAGAATCCAGCTGGGAGTTTCTTACAGCTTTAGTCTAATCTGACTTGTGTAATGAGATCTATTTCTGCCTAATTCTAGAAGAAAATGTTCTTCGGTGGACAGATGCAATCAAACATGAAAATGTCGCACCTCTGAACTGCCTCGCTGTTCGCGCTGATTATGGTACATACTCCCCGTTTGCTCTTATCAAGAATGTTAATGAATACAATTAGTATTTCTTAGATAATTCACTGCCAATCCTCTATGACACCATCATTGTCCTATGAGTTATTTAACAGCTCTTCACAGACACCTTCTTCACCAAGGGATGCTCATTAAGGCTGACTTTCTTTTTAAAATTTTTTCTTCGGCGCAGATATAATTTAGACAAACTACGGAATGAAAGGGCACGTTTTTCCCTCGTACCACTTAAAGTTGTCAGATAATCGGAGACACCTTCAGATAAGTCATTTTGCAAGATGGGCAGCAAACAGCGTAAGGCGGCTGTGCAATGTAAGCCGTTAGGCAGCAACACCAGCTTGTGAAGCCTAGCCCCAACCTCCCCTACTTTGCAGCTTTCCTTTCCATCTCCAGACCGCGCCAGGATGTCTTCTTGGCACCGGCAGCTTCTCGTACAAAGGGTATAAGCGAGCTGGCTCAGTGCACTCACCCGCAGTAACCCAGGGCATTTCACTGCTGAAGTTCACGGGATGACTCTGCAAATATTTGCATCAGTACAGCTGAAGATGCGGTTTCATAATGGCCTACAGCTGGCCACAGCTTATTTGAAGTGGCTCTGGATAAGGATCTATACACCCACTGCTCCCTCGCCACGCCTGTCTATGGATATTATCCAGCCGCAATCAGCCCTTTTACGCCATCAGGCATCCACACCTAAAGCAAATCACTTGGGCTGAGAACACAGCCCTACCAATGACTTGCCTCCAACCAGGCTTCCAGGATGCTCCAAGCCTCCCCACGGCTGCTCCATCACTGCTGGAACACGAGCCTGGCTCCTGGAATGGCCGGACCGGTGTAGGAAGGAAGGACGGACAGACGATGCTGCCACATTTGTGAGCAACACAGACTCAAATCAGTTTTAGGTAACACCAAGCTGTGCCCTGGGGGGGCTTGCTGAAGCGTAGGGATAGGAATAAGAATAACATAAGTAGGAAATGGGAAGCCTTTATATTGACACTGTCGGTGGCCCATGGAAATACAGCCCAAGGAGCCATGTGTTGTAACACAAAAATTCACATTTCAGGAGATTCTTCTTTTTTAACTAAAGTTTACCTATCTTGTTTGCTTATACTCCACCACATATCCAGGCAATAATGCAAAGAAATTTACCCAAGCTAAAATGTATGTAACATTTATACTGACTGCCCAAGGGCTTGCTTGAACCAATGACTGGGCAATCCACATGCACAGCTGCTGGAATTATCACAGGACTCTGACCAAAACCTCCCAAACATACATAAAAGTCTGTTTTCTGAAATCACGCTACATGTTTTCACCACCCCATTATTTATAAAACCTAGCAGTGTTAATCCACAGCACTGGTATATTTAAAAGCCTTTACCTACTAGGAGAGAAGGAACATTAAAAAAATAAAATAAAAAGGAAAATGGGATTTCATTGAACAGAGACAGGTATGTTGAAGTTCTGGAGCTAGAGACAAAAGACTGATTAGGTATTACACAACCAATCAACTGCAGTTATATCCAACAAGAATTCAACTCAAAACTGCAGAGCCCAAAATTTTGGAGATATCTGTTCTAAAAAAGATGAGTTTGGTGGCTCAGGATCACTTCTGCTCTCAGTATTTTTAAAACGACCGAGTTAAGGATTTTCTCCTACAAAAATTTACATAAAGATAACGTTGCCTTCCTTACTGAGGAATGCACTCAAAATTTGATTTTCTCAATTATAAAACATGATGTGCTTTTAGACTCTTATTTGCATTGCAGAATAAGCCAGACAACCACAATTATGTTAATTAGATCTACTGAGAGAACTCTTCACATTCCAGTTACAGGGTTAAATTTGCAAAATCCCCATGGAAGCACACAGAATAAACAGGGCAGACTTTAAGTCCAGCAGCTTGCAGGAATGTGCGAAAATGGTCCAATACTTCTTTAACCCAGCTATCATCGAAGTCTTGAGTAAACATTACTACATAAACCTGCTATAATTCGTCCTTTTTTGTAGGACATCAGACCTAACCAGCAAAAAAAAAGAAAAAAGAAAAAGAAAAAGCGTTCTGACAGTATCAGAACAATTCTAAGGCAAAAATGAGAGAGCTTATGTCAATAAAACAGTTTTATCTCATTGCCTCTCTTACTGGTACAAGTCAATTCAACAAAATTTGCCGTCTCAGGGCGATCACTTACACTTCCACATGAACTACCGGGCTGCTTTATCACGGGCACTGTCTAAGTGGCATGGCAATGATTTCAGCAGTAGGCACATTGGGGCACCTGAGGAATCACAGAACACAAGTACCTATTGCTGGGCATTTGCTTAAGGAAACTCCACCAACAGAAAAACTAAAGAGAACTGAAAATATATTCACAGGGCTGAACAAAAAATTCTATTGTGTACATCATCCAGCAGTATCAGCAGCAATACTTCCGTTCCCCCTCTGGCATCTTCTCCAAACAGGGAGCGGCATCCACAGATGGGAAGGACCATGAACGTGGGGCAGTACTGCTGCTCTTCATCTCAACAATACTTTTAAAGGAAATAAGACTACTTGGTGTAAGAAGTGAAAAACCCAGCAGGAGTAGATGGAGTAAGTAAGAAGGTGAGCACTCCTAACCAACACAGCATGCTTCCTGTATAATTCATTTCATACAAATACTTGGAAAACAAAAAAGTCTTTAAAATGGAAAGTTTTCATGTGTGCAAGAAGCTCAAAAGCTTGCAGGATCTAACCCTACCATCTGCTGCCTGCTCTCCAACAAATAAACTTTGGCTTATCTAAGCTGTTTTCATATCAACCATTTCAAACTTCTCTGAAGCATTCCTAACATAATAAAAAGTTAGGAAAAAATTAGAAAAACTAACTTATTTTTTAAACGACTGTCCTAAAGTCAGCACTTCCCCACCGATTCTTGAAGAGCGCTGTGCTGCAATGAGTGAACAGGAATTCGTCCCTAAGTCTGAGGCAGAAGACATCCTTACACCACAAAAGGAACCAGGAGTTACGACCAAACTGTTTTTATTTAGTCAACTTTCTGTCTAATGATGAAGTTGCAATGACTGACCAAGCCAACCTAATGGGTAACACTTTATCTATTTTCTTCCCCCGCCTTGAACTCCAGCCATTTAATCAGTGGGTTAGTGTTAAATTATACACCAACAGTAACAACAGTGCAGTCTGCAATTCATCTGTTCTCTCAGCAAACTCTAAATCTATTTTGTAATAACCTCCTGCTAATATGCACAAGTCCTTGGGGTGCCCAATGCATACTGTATGTAGATCTGGATGTAGATACACATCTAAAGGCTTCCTTTTGTTTAATGAAAGCTTACAACCTACACATGAGAAAACAAAGTTGCACAATATTTCACAAAATATGCATAATAACCCATTATGCATAATATTTGAAATATATACAGAGTATTATTTATACACAGTATAGAGTTATATTCCTCCAAAATAGGAACTAGTTAATGATTTATGAATTGTTTCATATAGAAAAATTTGGCCTTTAACTTTCAAATACATAAAAGATCACAACGTAAATTTAAGTCCACTTCTAAGCATTTTCTTTAAGAAATTAATTTGCCTTCTTGCCTTTCTTATTGTACTTCACTGGTATGAAAGAAAAAATAAAGATTTTTTTTTCTAATATGATTAAGTGAAAAAGCTTCTAGCAGAAGAAAACAGAGTTAAGCCCCAAATACGTAAATATCAAGTCAATAATTTGCACATATTGTAACGTGTTGGTAACACACATGTATGGAGGAAAGAAGGCATTTTGCAGCACATTTAAGTCATGTGACTGCGTACCCAATTCAGTGGCCAGCATGGGAATTCATCCTTCTTTTCAACAGTAAAACAAAAAAAATGGAAAGAAAAGGATAAAAAAGGAGCTGACTACAACTCTCTGATGACATTGTTGAAGAACCCATAAAAACTACCAAACTATAAAGCCCCTGACAGACACATCATATTAAATTAGAGCTTACAGAAGTGATCTGCTGTAGTCTCATATTCACAACTGCTGAGAAAAAAAAAAAAAACACGTCAATTTTAAAATGACCTCGATCCCCTATCCTCACGCAGCCTTCAAATGCACAGTAATTACCAGCATGTCTCAGGTACAGTATGTCAATGCTCAGGCAAGATACCAACACGTCCATTCTTCTTAATACAAACAGTATGATCCAGGGCAGATAACCATGCATTAAGAAGAAAACACCGTATTTTTATTATGCACAAAAACTGTCATGTCTTGACAGCAAAGAAAAAAAAAAAAAAAACCTCTTTTGCTTTCTAATTGAAGTAGGTATAAAATATTAAACTTGCCTTCCTGTTAAATGGAGGACTACCTCATCTTCCACCACAGACAAATTATTTTTCCTTCTGAGTTTCCGAGCAAAGAACACGCTTCTCACGAGCAGATGGCGCAGGGTAACGTAGCATCACAAGTCCTTTCAGTAACAACCTACCGCTTCCCCAGCATGCACTGTTTAATACAATTACGTTCCTCTTCTCACTGATAAAAAATTAATTGTATTTCATACAGAAAGACAAGTTCCCTCTTCCATTATTTACCAACTGGTGATTCTAGCTTCAGTTTCACCCTTCTGAAATATAAATATACACAAAATAAAGAAGTCGCGCTGAAGATACTTTCCATTCCTCACTGCAGAGAAATCCCCACGTGCTCCGTGCAGAGTTCGCTGCAACACAGGGATGGCTCTCGTCAGCTCAGGAAGCAGCACTAGGCATTTTGGCAATTCTGTGACCACTTCTGCATTTTTTGGTTGGATGGTTTTTCTTAAAAGAAAAAAGGAACCTAGAAACCTACAAAACGTGCAAGCAGAGGTGAAAAGCAACTGGACTGGCATCCCTCTATCAGACCATCGGTAATTCCTTCCTCAAGTGCCCCATGATCAAACAGCAACACAGGTTCACCCAAACACCAAAAGGACCACATGAAGAGATTCCTCATTTTTAGACTTATCTTATCCATACATCTCCAGCTCGAGAAAGCAAATAATGTATTTCAGTGATGAAGGCTGCAATTCTTCTAGTTTGTTGTAGATTTTAGCATGCCATCCTGTGACAAGGGAGGTTCCCCCCTGAGGAGCTCATGCAGCATTTTACTATTACTGTTTTCCACAGCCCATTTTTATCCCCTTTCCATACCATACAGGGTGCTCTTGCAGCTTGTAGCTGAGAACCAGCCTGTAACACGTGCACTCCTTCACGATAAGGGCAAAGCTTTTTCCTTGGCACTTGAATCACAGCTCATCTCATTCTGGTGCTTTCAGTTGTTAAACTGAGCCACAAGACATACGGAGATAAGTACGACTGAAACAGAGCATTTTTGATAACATTCTCCTTGTGTATTTTATATTGTTACAGAAATCGAGGCAGACAAACGATAACAAAACACTGAAATATGCTTCAGTTTTCTCTAAGGGCTCTGATTCCTCAGCAACATTCACGTACACTGTGATAGATAATGAGGTTCAGACTCAGCTGTCCACTTCACCACCAACGTATGGACTAACATACATAAGAAGCAGTTCACTAAAGTCTACATATATTTTCAAGCCTAATGTTACAGCAAACTGAAAGCATTGAAAGAAGACTCGAAAATCATGGATGGCCAGTTGCAGGAATTCAAGAAGTGTTTCCCTAGTGGCTCCGTCAAGCAAATAGCAGGAAAAGTGAAGAGCCAGTGTAATATGTTGCCAGTCAATCATTCCTGTAAATGAGCTAAGAAAAGTAAGTTCCTAGGAAGTTCCCATTTTACTATTCTGTGGCACTGCACGAGAGATAGCACGTCTGGGCGAGTAGATAGTTTGCCTCAGGTCAATGCCCTGGCAGGGGCAAATTCCTTCCCAGTGGACTTTAATGTGCCAAATTACACATTGCTGAGACACAGCCTGCTGTTCAAGGAATAATTTTGATAAAACCACGCTGGGAACTGACTCATAACACTACTCTGAGAACTCGCTGCTTTACACAGAAGTAATTCTCGGCGTACTAAGCCAGCAAGCAAGTACCATGACCCTGGGAGCACTTTAATAACGGGAAGCACTTACACGCAGGTTCAGTTTTGACCTGTCGAGTTCTAGCAAAATCTCCATGTTAGAAACAAAGGTGCTTTTACTCTTTACTCTCCAACTTAAGCAAAAAAGATCTAAATATGTAACATTAAAGCTAATTCCATTTAAAAGACCCAGAAATTGATTTAGATCAGTTTATTGACTCAAGTAACAAGATATTAATTGATATGAAAATAGAAATGGTCAAGGTAAATTCATTTGGAAAACTATCACAAATGCGTGAGTGATTAATTTAAAAATGTATGCAGAATGGCATTATTTCTTATGAAATTCAATACCAAAAAAAAGTCCTGTGATGCTGGGAGGGGTAGGAGCACCACAGAAAAGCACGCCTTATCCTAACCCCAACATAAACATATATCAATTAATTATTTGTGTTGCAAGGGAAAAAATAAAAGCCACTCAGATGAACCAGCACTGCATATTCCTCAAGATTCAGCAATGGAAATAAGTTTTACTTAAGGAAAAAAAATTGTACCTTCCCACTATCGCCATTAATCAAGATCAAAAAAAAAAAGAAGTATAACATCTTTCTTTTTATTTCATTTAAGAAAAACTTGCATAGCTTTTCATCATGCATCTCTGCACACTTCAGTTACTGTTAATTTTAGTAGAAAGCAACACAGGAAAAAGCGCTTTACTCCATTAGGTAGGTATTAGCCACACACAAAAAAATGCAAGATATTTAATTAACAGATATGTTATGTTTGTAGAATATTCTGCTATTGACATGCAAACACTAGAGCAAAACAAAGCATATCATTTTTATAACAAGCTACCAAAGCTGGATCAAACTGTTATATCACTTTAACGTGAAAACAAAAAGCAAAGCTTTGACAACCAATACCTTGATTCTTACTCGCAAATACATGCTACTCAGCATCATGCTAAACAGTCAACTCACAGCATTTGAAATCCAAGATGCCAGATCTTCAGAAGTTTAAAAAAGTTAATTTACTGTAAAAAGTGTGATTTTATCAATCAAATAGTGCTAAAACAAAACAGTAAAAGACAACATTCAGAGTTGCCTTTTTTTTTTTTTTTTACTAAGGAAGTTTCAACAGTCCTGAAAACAGAAGTTCTCTGTATACCCATTGGAAAAATAAAAAATAGAAAAATGAGAACAGCTAAAGCACCATACCTTCAGTTTGCCTTGACTAATACTGCCCTTTTTGTTAAGAGAGAAACCACTAAATATAACCACTATAAAGCATTGTATTCTCCAGGTAGAGCCCTTTTGTTTTGGCTGAACCTGTTTACGCACTACAGTAAACTTTGAACTCTCAAACAATAGTTTCAGCAACTGAAAATATAGACACAGATATAAAGCTGAGCTCTTTGGATATGGTTAAGATCCATCCCTAAAAAGAATTGCCGTTTGTAAGACTTGTTGACTATTGACTGTGATCTGACCTTTTCTGCTGATCTTTGAAAATTAGAAGTTGCAAAAATAGCTGCACAAAAAATACAACTATCTCCATCTTTTCTTCCTGCTCTAGTAACAGATTGTTTAAGTAACAGCAATCTGTTAGACAAATGAAAAGAAGAAACTACCAGGCATCAGACGGTATTAAGAGTCACAAGATAATGAGTCACTACATAACAAGCCAAGCAAACTGACCGAGGAACTATCAGAGTCTGCATTTCTTGCATTCCTACATCTGAAAGATTCAGAGAAGCTATTTTTTGAACAGAATTCTCTGCCTATACTACAATAAGTAAATAGGAAGGTCGGTGCACCTGCACAGAAGCAGAGAAGAAATTGTTATCTCCAGGGATAAAACAAGGAGATTAACTTGCACCATGATATTATTCATCCATCCTTGTTATCATAAAGCCTTTTCTAATAACTGTTTGGAAAGAATTTGCCTAGAAAGTTTGTGGAATGTCCATTATGAAAGGTTTATAAGGATAAATCAAATACAATTTGTGAAAGGTGATTTAGGTATAGCTAATCCATCACACAGAAGATTGAAGTCAATGATCTTTCAAGATAACTTCACCCCTATTTTATCCTCCAAGGCACTGAATTTTTACTGTTACTAAACTTAGTTTCCAGTTTTGTAAGCCCTTTAACTCCACGTTTTTTTCTCCAGTGACACTGCAGTAGAAAACTGAAGATACTCAAACCAGACAGAAGTATTTAAATTGTTTCTGACATAATACATTGGCTGCCAACTCTTTCTCTGTAAAATGCTCTTCAAAAATGAAAGACTGCACTTTTTCGTTCAGTTTTCTTGCAAACCAACACATTGTACCTCACTTCTTTTCATTCCCTTTTCATTAAGGGATTCAGCTAACTTAATGTGAACATTTGTTACATTGATCAGGACACTGCTCTTCTCATTTATCTTAACTTGGTCAGCAATGAATTTTTTCTGCATAATGAAGTTTGGTACATTTTAACTACCACTAATATAAGAAATTCTAGCCAAGCTGAATGAAAATGAATCCTTTACACCCAATTTACATTTCCACCAAATAAAAAAAGGCAATGAATCTGTATTACCATGGTCTTTACACTTAAAATTCACCTGACTTGACAAGTGTTTACTTTTCATACAGAAATCCTCCTGGGCACGGTATATTTGTGGACTTCAGCTCACTTGGGTTTAAAGTCTTTTCTTTGGTGCAACTGTGAGGGGAAGTATCAGAGCATTTGTGCAAGAATGAAGAGCAGAACTACAGTGAACGAGTCATTGCAGTCTCTAATACTCCCTTCAAGTCTTGCTTAAATTATAGCCATTGTTTCAGAAAATACTATGAGGAATCTTATGTAAGCTGTATTATACAACAAGAATTTAGAAAGTTATTAGTTCTTTGGAAATAATTTACTAATAAATATCCTTTTCTGTTTGGTTCCTCAGTAGCTCCTCTCACTTTCAAGGCTTCTTAAATGAAGCTGATAATATTCTTTCCAAAAATTAGCAAAGCTATCAGCTGCGTTCATGTAGCTCATTTACTAACGAAAAGCTGTCAGACTCACGAAGCATGGAAGCTGAGCATCTACAAAAGATATGGCTACTTTACACTGCCTGAAATTTTGCAGTATTCCTCACGTTCTAGTAAGCTCTGTATGCTTATTTCACATAAAGGAAACAAAATCTTTAATATGTGCTCTCATTTAAAGGAAACCATCAACAAACACTTAAATGAGATGGAGTAGATTTATTTTATAAATTGTTCTCGAAGAATATAGCCTTTAAGCTAATAAAAGTCATACAACAACCAAAGTCATTTTAAATCGATTTCACAATAAAAACTAATTAATACAATAAATAATAATGTAATACATTTAATGTACACAAAAATGCCAATGAAACCAGAAATATGCCATTTTGATTACCTGACAAGAGCGAAACTGGTTGACTAGCAGCGTACATCTCTGTGGGTCTTTTCTTCCATCCAAACTGTCCAGTTCAGCTGCTACTTGATTTAGTTCCTCATCAGCATAGTAGAATTGAGCAAGGAGCTGCGGGTCTGTTCTCTGCATGGAAGAGAGAGACACATAGAGAATATTACTTTTTTTTTTTTTTTAATTACAGAAAATATAAGTATCATTTTTTATTTGCAAAAAATAAAAACACCACACATTTAAGTCTGATCTGTAGCACGGCAGCACAAAAAGAATGATCTTAACACATTTATGCACATTTACAAAATTTTTCTACCTTGAAGAAAAAAATCTCTCCTGTAACAGAGTTGGAGCATTATTAAGCTACTGTTATCTCCAAAACCATCTCAGCATTCTCACCCATTGTGGCATAAGTACCTGGTGGACAAACAACTGAATCACTAGTTTTGTTTATTAAACAGAAGTGCATTTCAGTTTTTAGCAAAACAAGACAAAGTTGCTTCCCAAGTCAACACAAACTACCCACCGCCAACAACAAGGTAATGCAGTGGGCCTTCAGCAGAAGCTGCAGCATCAGCTTATGACCACTGCAGTGACCCTTGAAAACCATTGCTCACCTGGACAGAACCCACATTTTGAGGACCACAAGAATCAAATCATAGGAGGTAGAGGTACTGAATCTACTACTTATGATATAAGGGTCAAGTAGATACAAAGATTTGACAAAGCAAATGATATGATTTAACGAAGTCTTACAGAGAGAAAACTGTCACAAGTCTTCCAAGAAGCAAGGAAGGGAATTACTATGATGGATTTTGTCCATATTAAAAAAAAAAACAAAAACAAAAAAAAAAAAAAAACAGAAACAATAATAGAAAGAACAAAAGAATGTGGGAATTTATCAAGAAATATTGAGAGTGATAATTATGGGAGAATAATTTCCCCCATAAAATAAAAAAATATATATTAATGACTAGAAATTCAGATCCCTATGAAAATTTCCAAGCATTTCACAGAATCACAGAATGGCTGAGGTTGGCAGAGACTTCTGGAGGCCATCTGCTCCAACCTCTTTGCTCAACTGGGGAGCAGGGTGCCCAGCACCACATCCAGGTGGCTTCTGAAGCTCTCCAAGGAGGAGACCCCACAGCTCTGGGCAGCCTGTGCCAGGGCTCCAGCACCCACACAGCACAGAAGTGCTGCCTGGCGTTCAGATGGAACCTCTTGTGTTCCTGTTTGTGTCCCCTGCCTGTTGTCCAGGCACTGGGCAACCCCTCAAAAGAGACTGCACGAGTCCTCTTAGCATCCTCCCCTTAGGTATTTATACGCACTGATGAGATACCCCCTGAGCAGCCTCTCTTTTAGGCTAAAAAATCTCAGCTCTCTCACAGCCACTCCTCAGCAACAGAATGGTTAGAGCTCAATAAATATCATCATGGAAAAAGCAGTTCTTTTTGCTGCCTACTTCCAAGAACAACAACAACCAAAAAAAAAAAAAAAAAAGAGAATTGCCATACCATACTGTTCAATTCCCAGTTTCCCAATTCACAAAATAAAAATCCTGCTGAAAAACCCTTTTAGGCCTTTGCATTACAAGAATATTAAACCTACACACCTGTACAGTCCCTGGAAAAGAACATAGTGTTGACACCTTTTAAAGAGGACAGTACACATCCTCCCCACTTGACAGGATCACAGAGTTAACTACTGCAAGCATGTTAATTCAGTAAGTCTTAAAAAAGATCTAGTCTTACAAATGATGCTACATACTACCTCGCTGGTGCATGCTGCATGGTTTCTCAGCCAGCAATTTAATGAGACAACAACAACCTTTGCTGAAAGCAGACACACTGACTCCTGTTCCTACATGCCCTATTTGTGCATGAATATAATGATCTTAAGGCTATCCTATCTTCAATATTATTATGAGCTGTAACACTACGAAACAGCTTTCTACATCACTAGTTCACACCATTCAAGTTGTGAGGCAAGTCAGGAATAATCCTTTCAGGCAGCTGAAACAGTAATTAATGTGTTTTTTTTCTTTCTTTAAGCAGGGAGCCAGACACTTCCTACAAAATCAATGATAGAAAGCTTTTCCAATCTTAAGATTTTTCTTTTTATCCTTTCACTGTTGTCTCTTATTAAGCAGCTACAGTACACTGTGTGTAAACTGTGAGAAGTTTAGTCTTAAATCACGGAATGGTTTGGATTGGAAGGGACCTTAAAGACCATCTAATTCCAACCCCTGTTATGGGCAGGGAAACTTCTCACTGGACCAGGCTGCCCAAAGCCCCATCCAGCCTGGCCTTGAGCACTACCAGGGACTGGGCATCCACAGCTTCCCTGGGCAGCCTGTGCCAGCCAGTACCTCACCACCCTCACAGAAATGAATTTATTCCTCATATCTGATCTATACATGCAATATTTTAGTTTAAAGCCATTCCCCCTTGCCCTGTCACTGCACCCCCCGACAAAGAGTCCCTCACAGCTTTCCTGTATGCCCCCTTCAGGTACTGGAAGGCTGCTCTAAGGTCTCCCCAGAGCCTTCTCTTCTCCAGGCTGAACAACCCCAACTCCCTCAGCCTGTCTTCACAGGAGAGGTGCTCCAGCCCCTTGATCATCTTCATGGCCCTGCTCTGGACTCATTCTATTTACGTCCATGTCCTTCTTGTTCTGGGGGCCCCAGAGCTGAATGGAGGCCTCCAGGTGGGGTCTGAGGAGAGCAGAGCAGAGGGGGGCAATCCCCTCCCTCACCCTGCTGGCCACGCTGCTTTTGATGCAGCCCAGGACACAGCTGGCTTTCTGGGCTGCAAGCACACATTGCTGGCTCGTCCCTTCTAACCTCAAGCAATCTGTGATACTCATCAACTGACAACCCCAGGTCCTTGTCCTCAGGGCTGCTCTCAACCCATTCTCCACCCAGCTTAGGGTTGCCCCGTCCCAGATGCAGGGCCTTGCACTTGGCCTTGTTCAGCCTCACGAGGTCTCTCAGGACTGTCCAGGTCCCACTGGATGGCATCTCTACCCTCCAGAGTCAAAAACTTGCTTCACTATAGACTAGACAGAAGAATGCTCAGGAAGAAGGATAAAGCTTGCAGCATATGATATGGGGAATGAAGGACAGTAAGAGGTAAAATTTATAACTGAATAACTAAATTTAGTTGAGTTTTGTTCTGAAGTCCTGCATTTCTCCCACCCAATTCTTTTTATTATTCCTAATTTTTATATTTTTTTCAGTATTGATCTACATCGTTAAAACTTTCTAGACAAAGCTGTTAACTGAAGACACAGGAAATCATGTGTGGAATTGTGGCAGAGGATGACTTCTTATTTATACGCATCGAAATGGCACTGCAGAAGCAAAGTAAGGCAATTCATTAAGAGTGGTCTTGAGCTAAAAAAAAGTTAAGCTGAGATATTTAACTCCCACTTGGCTGATCTTTTAAATTGTAGGAACAAAAGTTTTAATTGAGTTCTTTCTACTGTGTTATGTTTGTTGTGGATTAGTATCATGATCTTTGATTAACTGTGTCAATCATGTGGTCCCTGGCAAGACAAAGCTGCATGAAGCTCAAAATCTCCCAGCAGGGGGGATATGTAAAATGAATAACCGCAACTTTCTAAGTTCAATTTGTTCCAACTGGTAGGAGAAAGTAAAAGATAGCACCATGCTCAATGCCCATTTTCACTTTCAGTTTATGCAAAACATGCTTCAAATAATTCTGTCTGTATTACTTGCTATTCTTTGGCAGAGTAACAATTAATATTCTTTCATCTTCAACTGTTTAAATTAATAGAAAGACTTCGTTAGAATGCACCTACCAGGAAACCTACCACTTCATGCCTGTGTAGTTTGTATCAAGAGCTAACCACATTACAATCACAGAATCACAGAATCACAGAATAGTCTAGGTTGGAAGAGACCTCCAAGATCACCAAGTCCAACCTCTGACCTAACACTAACAAGTCCTCCACTAAACCATATCCCTAAGCTCTACATCTAAATTCATTCTACATCTAAATTCATTCTATTCTCTTCAGCTCTACAATCAAATTCATTCATCTAATATCTTGGTTTGATTTACTGCACTTCATCTTCTAGGTACCAGCCTTGTCTTCTTCCACTAGAGCATCCCGTATTAAAGCTACTTCTTGTCAGCTATTTCTGTATCCATGCACTGCAGTTGCCCTTTTTATCACAGCACCCTTGTAGATCACACATAGTTTTTTATTCCTGTTTTAATTTTTGTTTGTTTTTGTTAAATCTATCATCATCCTAATACCCTCCCGAGCCTGAGTTCTCAAGGCAGGAGGCTCTTTCACTCTACAAGAACACCCTGCATTCCCTCCAAAGTTTTTCTGCATTTCACAGCTCATGTCCAAAAGGATTCAGCGCACCAAATGATCCAGGTTATTCTGTGTAGCTTTACAGCCAGTGCATAACTTACCGTAACACCAGACCACATTCACCACAGATTCAAAGCCATCATTTTACATATCGGTCATTACTTATTACTCTGAGTTATATGATATGCATTGACTATCAATCCAGACAGGACAGACAGGAATCAGCATATCATCATTTACTGTAATACCACATCATTCATCTTTTTATGAAAGATCACCCACTGAATATTTCTCTTGCTGTTGTCTTGTTGTTGTTTTTCATCCACTTTCTATTAGGCATTACTCTTCATTTGCAGCTTTCAGTAAGTCAGAGATTTAATGCAGAAGACTCCCTGCCACTGCCAAGCTCAGTACTCTGCCTACATGTAAAGTTGCAGTAACTATTGAACAGGCTGCATGCAGGTTTTCCCAACGAAGGCCTAACAATGACGACAATTAGGTTAGCTCAGTTTGTTGCATAATAAATTCAGATTTGATTTTCCTTCAGTATTTACATGGACTATAAGAGGATGTTGAAAGGAAACAAATTAAGAGAGCTATGAGCTACATGTTGTTAGATAAGTAACAGGTCTGTAGGATTACTTATTACATGTTATCAGATGAAAAGATGCCATTCTCACATCTTGTAAACAAGCTGGTCTTTATCAAAAACAGAAGCTGTCACTTAAAGTGTAAAAGGACTGGGAAAGGAAGGAATTCTAGCACAGACATCTCAACACAGGATGGAAGCAAGCAGCTAGACAGAAAACTCATACTACAATGAAAAGCCAGGGTGCCAAGAGAGAAATCTCAAACCTTTCAGTCAGTAATTCTGGAATTTAATCATTGTTTTGAAAATCAAGTTTCCAGAAATAAGGATTCATTTTGTGGAGGATTTTCTTATTTTGAAACAAGATCGCGAGCATCTTTTGTGTGATTTTGATGATGGCTTTTGAGTATGAATACTGCTTCGTTCTCAACTAGCTATCACAAAATATGCATGGTCTTATGAACATCACTGACAGCAGCCCATGCTTTGAACACTAAAGAACATTTTCTCCAGGTTTCTGCAATCCTTCATAGGGAAGTAAAGATCCTGTTCAAGATTTTCTTCCGCTTACATCACAACATGAATGAAGCCCCCACCACTGCCACCAAAACTAGAGTCAAAAGACATCATCATCACAAACGTGCCGAAGAACAGACTGAAACAAGGGAACCATAGAAATGAGTGAGATCCTAGCTAGAGATATAATTATCTTCTGATGCCTGTCAGTTACCCTCCAAAAAATAACATTCATCGTGTTTGAATTGCTGATCTAAAGGCTTCAGAGCAACAGCTAAACCACAGCCCTGCTTAAAATAAAATGCACAGACTGGAGAGGAAAGGCTCCAGACTTTGGTTTTCAATTTGCACTTTTCCAGTGTCCTAAGCATTAACGTCTCTCCCATGCAGTCAAACCCTGACCCTTTCCATACAGAAAGGAACTATGAGGAAAAACATTAATTACATGCATTTTGCTGATAATAAATCCCAGTTGCTTTTTGACAAGGGAACAGCATAAGCCTACATCCACTGGGGATGCTTTTCAAATAGTGTTTGGTAATGATAAAAGGTGTATTTCACACACGTAACATTTTACTTCATTTTACTACGGGTTACAGCAACTGCATCCACCAAATAGCTCCAAGACAATTATTTGGTGAGACCAGACAGTCCCCATGTGATTTTAATTACTGTGGGTGCCACATCATGCTGCCCTTCCTCAGCCAGGATTGGTTAACGAACATCAACTCCGCAGTCCCTATTCTGCTGCAGCTGATGGGACTCTATCAGCTGAAGTGAGAAGTTTTAGGGAAAGACCGGGGCATTCACATCAGCAGAACCATCTTTTATCTGTATGGCTTCCTTTATTCCCCCTTTGCTATGGGGAAGGCTGGTGTACGTGTCTCTACTACAGAAGGTCCAGCTGTTGGCAGTTGAAATCTGTTGCCTGCTGTGTTTTGGGGGAACGATTAGTGCATGGCACAGAAATAAGAAATGGGTCTTCACAAGTGCATTTGCTTTGAAATGGGACTTTGGAAAGGCTCTAGGTTAAGAAGGCAATCCTGCTCTCCAGCACACAGAAAACTAACATTTTGGAAAACAACTCACTGTACATGATGACAATCATGTCTTTAATGTACCCTGAAGCAGAATTAGGACCTAAGATTTTAAATATGACCAGTTATGCATCTCAGACATAATGTTGTATATTTAAAGCTTAAAACTGATGTTGCATGCTACTCGTTTTCAACTAATTAAACTCATTTAAGACTTAAGTAATATTATCAGAAGGAAAAAGTTTTTAGTTTTTTTGTTGTTTCTTTCCAAAAATAATAGGTTTGGGGCTTGAAACCCCAAATGTATTCATAGCCAATGTGAAAAATAATGGACTCACAGTGATCGAAACTTATCCAGTCAAAACATGACTACACAAGACCCAGATGCACTAGCAGACTTGACTGGCAGATGACTTATTTCAAAGATTTTAGGTATTTTTTTGAGAAAAGGATTAACAGCAAATTGTTACATGGGTTCGTTTTGACCTTCTATGCAAGCAAGAGTACCAACATCCTCTCTTCAGACAGGACCTTTGATTTTTTTTTCAATGCTTTCCAAATGGTAATAAATACCAATATGGTAATAAATACCAATAAGAAACAATCATTCTTTAATGGGTGGAGGAGTCAATATCTGATACTTAACTTCAAACATAATTTTTAATGGCACAGATACTGCTTCACATGAAGGGAAGAAGGAACTCTGCTACTCAAAGCACGCAGGCTTTTTTTTCTTTCCTTTTTTTTTCTTTTTTTTTTTTAAACCTACCAACTCTACCTCAAGTGCTATCCATTGAGAAAAAAGGGTGAAATATTCCCTCAAAGTTAATTTTGTAATGAAATCTTAAAAATACAGAAAATGCAATTTTTAAAATGAACTTCTTGGCTTTCTGGTGTTGCACAGGCATAAAAAGAAAAGAGGACTCGAAAACGAGCACAACAATTGGTAATTGGTCATGAGGATCTGTTAAAAAAAAAAAAAAAAGCACTGTGGGAAAAGCTACAGACTGGTTAAAGCTTTACCAGCTGCTCTGTGTTTATCTACAGAATATCATTACACAGGCTAGAAAGACAGGTGAACAGGTTGTTAGCACACCAAAAAAAAAATGCTACCAGTGCCTTAAGCAAAAAAATCTGTGAGATAATGATTTATTTACTATTGGACAACACAAATTAGGTGAGTGAGTTTTTTTCCACTACTAGCGCTCTCCAAAAAGCACATTTAAATGCTACGCTTCCATTACAGAACGATGCAGAAATAATACCAGCAAAAAATAAAAAGATCTGATAGTGATTACACTGAACTAGAATAGCAAATATTTGAGACTGCCACACAGTCAGCTTTCACTCATGATAGATTAAGTCACTGCACAGAGTTTCTATTTTTGCACGTTCATAATACTAATCTAGAAAAGCATGTGCCCAAATCCATATTTTCTGGGGGAAGTACATAAGCATATGCTTAACACGTGGTACTTAAGCTTTTGGACACATACTCTGCTGAGCAGGAGTGGACCGTAGCTAAACCATTGCCTCTATTTCTAGGGAATAAGACATACTCCAGGAGGAGGAAGCAGCTTTGCTGGGGGGAAATCAAGGCTCTAGGTAGCAGTGGAGCAGCCACTTCTAACCTGCAGCGCTGCCTCCCCACCAAGCCCACTGCAGGCTACCAGGGGTTTCCACCTCCAGAGCTGCCTGGTTGCCTCCTGCCAAAACCAGCCGCAACTATGAAGAAGCCATGGCAAGGAAGAAGAGATTTTCCTGTCTTCACCTCAGCCCATGAGCTTTTTCATCCTATTTTCTCCCCTTGTGCTACTGAGGAGGAGAGAGAGAGTGGCTGGGTGGGCACTTGGCCACCATCCCATGGCCCAACCACCCACTGACCTCCTAGCACCTCCCAACAGCCTCCTCCCATAGCCTGTCTCCTCAAGTTGGACTTCAGGATAATCAGCTTGCTTTCTCAACTGCTGCCAGAACATCAAGCTTAAAGGACAAATAGGTACTTATAAGGAGCAAGTTCAGCTTGTTGGGATAAGTATCCAAGTGGACAGGTCATTCTTTAAATGCTTTTATGCCAATTCATTCAGATTTGTCTACATTTTTGTATTTGCAGTCAAACATTACACTAAGCATCTTTTCAAAAAGATAGATTCCACCATGGGATGGTTGTTTTGGATGGTTTTAGGGATTTACCTATCAAGAGGAAAAATGGCCATTCAGATCCCCACACTTCCAGACCTACAGGCTCTCCCCTTAGGCAGGGCAATGCAGTGGGCATTTGGAAGCAGCATCCAACTGTTTTTCCTCCAATAATGCAAAACCCTCTGCCCTGCTAAGCTCCATTTTCTCACAACTTCATGCATTAGAGGACTTCAAAATCCACTATAGTTACAACATGTTTTATTAATGTTTTTAAGTATTTATAAAAATTCCTAAGCACTGAGACAAACCATAACCTCCTCTTGCACATCCTCAATGCTTCTGTCTTCATTAATTTTTTCCTGTAAGTTTTTTTCTTTCAAAATCAGACTTCTATTCTTAGGGGGGAAAAAAGACAGCTTTGTGCAGGTTACAGATTGCTTTGCAGCATCTTTAAACTCTCCATCTTCTTCTATATGCTATATCCTAATTTTTTCCTCCCAGGTCTGTAGTTCCAGTGTTTTGCTCATGCTCAGCAGCCCTGGTAGTGTGCCAGCTTTGCCTCCCTGTTCAGTTCCAACCTGCTCTGAACAATCTGCCACACACATTATTTTACTTCTGGATCAAGAAATGTCTTCATTTATCAGAGCATAGAAAAAAAACTAACAAGAAGGAAACCTGACCCAGCAACGAGTTCAAGCCTGCTGATTATGAAAGAATTACTACACAGTCCCCCTCGAGTATTAACAGGCACAGCGCATTCCTTAGGTTTCTTCATATTGAAGGTGCATCATTTTTTTTCGCCTTGACAAATTTGCTTATGATGAATCCGAGGTGCTCCGTATTGTACTTTAATAAAAGAACGATCACCTGCGTGAAGCTGCTCCTTCATTACCTCATTTGCCTGGTAGGAGGCTTTCAATAAGCTCAGGTTGAGCGCCTTGCCAGATGTGCAGGATTTAACTACCGTGGCATCGTATCGCTACCGCAATCAATCACTGCAACAAAAAGATTTCATCAGAACTTTATTCCCAAACGCAGCTGCTCAAGCCCAGCGATGAAAGCAACGCATCTTCCCAGGCCCTCAGCACAGCGACTTCTCCCGGCTTTCACCTTCAGACAGCAACTTCAAATGAACGTCTGCCTAAGTAAAACTTCTGATCTGATTCCCATTATTTCAGCTAAATAATATAAAAAAGTAGCTTTGAGTGCCATCATCTGTCAAAATGGGATTATTATTCAGTTTCCAGAATAACAGCAGCTTTGGAGGACGTTTGTCCTTACCATAGCTCGTACCTGTGGGGGTTCATCCATGCCTGGTACGATGCCACTCATGACACAGCCCTTCGGTCAGGGCACTGAACGTCTGGCTGTGCAGTAAGTCCCTCCCTCCACAGGGTCCCTTTTAGGGTCTTCACTGCTTTTAAGGGCTTGTTACTGAGACTAGCATCTTATTTCCAAGCTTGCTTCAGCGTGAATACTGGCTTTGAAAATCAACAAAAAATGGGCAAGAAGAGAGAGGGCAGAAGCACCAGACAGACACGAGCATGATCACGCAGGACTTTGTAAACTATGTTAAAATCTTTTGAAACAGTCCATCAGTAAAATATATAGCCTGTATTTGCTGGTCAGACAGTAAGCTAACTAGATGACACTGCGTGGCACCACGGTCACCTGCATCCCTGCCCCATTCCCCTGCAGAACTGAATCTTTTTGCTCCGTTAGGCTTTCTCTGGTCTTTTCATACAATATCCTCAAGGTCTGCCCTTGGTCTCCCAGGCACGCAGGAATCTCTCCTGGGAAAGAAGTGGGCTTGTACAGCTATTCCTCTTTTCTGTGCTAGCTCAGCACACTGTTTTAGTTGGGCTATTTCTCCTCATCAGCAAGCAGATGTGGGATAACCTGCATCAGGCTTCAGCTGGTCTCCCCTGCCCGTCCCTGATATAAACAGGTTCCTTTTAAATCCCAACACAGAATGCACGAAAGTAAGCAGAAACACAACACGAATGCTTTCCTGATATTTTTCTAAGCTGGATGATTCATTTATTGAAGGAGAAAATACAAAGAAAGAAACCTCTAATCACTACATATTAGTGATTCATACTAGGATTTCCAAATCATATCTTGTCTCTTCTGCTAAGACCAAGTTTGAGACCTGTCGTTTGCCTGTTTAGGTAAATACAAAAACCCAGCACAATTATGACACTACCTACTTAACCAAGAGAACTGGGTTTCCTCATTCCAGAGAATAACTGTGAGAACAGCTGTAATACATGGAAGCCTACTGCCTATTGCTCTCTATTGATCAGTAATATCACTTTCACGTCACAATTATATACTTTCACGTTCCCCAGCTGCATTCTCCCAAATTCTGCCTGCCAATTATTTTCTTTAGTATGCTAAATGACATAAGAGCCAGAGGCATTAATTGCAGAACTGCTTTTAAAAAGCAAGCAAGTGCATTACCAGTAATGCTTATTGTAATATTTACAACACTTTGGCAAGAACGTGATTCAGCCTAGTTTTCCTTTGCTATATTTGATAATAGCACCAAAAAAAAAAAAAAAAAAAAAAAAAAAAACACAAACCAACAACGCTGCACTGTTGGAGATACCAACAAAAGAGAAATCTGATCTTTGAAAAGCGAAGCATGCTTAGGTAATGCAAAAACGTTAACTCCTACATGCACAACTCACTCGGTTCCTACACAGACACCTGCTGCTACCAGCAAACAGCAGTAAACTTGGTCTTCCAAAGCTGAGCTCCCTTCTCTGCTACCACTGCTCTACACCCCAGTCAGACTCCTAAAACGAACCCTAACTAGGCACTGTACCAAAACTGGAGGCAGACTCGTGATTTTTCTCCCACATAAAAGGGCAAAGAACACCTGCTGCTCTATCTACAGCCTACATTTCAACAGCTCCACAGGTCAAGAAGTTCAATTGTTTTTACTACAAAAACTGCATCTGGCACAAGGCTCAGCATACCCGCAGCCTCGGATCAAAGTTGCTCATTGCTGTGCAATTGTGAAAGTGAATATTCTTCTCTGAATAAAATAATCAGTGTAAAACCAACAAAGCGTCAAAAAAGCATTCTGACATTTCTGAAATCGAAGTTCTTAATTATTCCCAGTAATTTCAAGACTACTCTGAAAATAGATGGTAATAGCTGCATTCATTCGGTAGGCACATGCCTTGCCTACTGTCACACAACCACATTACTTGCCTAAAACATGGGAAATCGCTCCAAAGCTAGTGGAAATAACAGTTGTCATCTCCCACTCCTCAGTTTTTTTCCTGCTTAAGACTTTGTACTGGGGGACAAATGTAAAAGTAGAGGATGCAACTTGGATGTACTTTCCCAGGCAATACCTGGCCGTCCTAGCCAGGGGTTCTCACATGAGAACTGCAGAAAGACGCGTCCAGATTCGCCAAGAGCAGTGGCACAATCTCCTCCTGATGGCCGGACACATCGGTTGGAACCTCCTGAACTCCGCATCTCTCACCTGCCTTTCCTTGCTTTCTCAGAGCTGCCCTGCATCAGGGTTTAGCTCCAGTACCCTTCAGCCCTTCCATTACCTCTCCCTCCTGCTGCGGTTACCTGAAGCACAGCCCTGCTTGGATATCCTCAAGCCAGCAGGTTCAGAGTGGGCCACCCTGCACAATGCAAACGCCTTCAGAACTTCAGGGACTACCAGCAATCTTTAAAAAAAAAAATCTCAAGGCATTATTAAAGCCAAGAAAAATGTTTTTAATATCTATGACCAAGCATTAGTGGAGAAGTACTTGAAGGAGAAGCATATCGTGCACTTGTGCGGAGGTTTGCAAACACTCTCAGAGCAATTAATTGAAAAGCCTTACAGTAAAAATGCTTTACCTTGTTCTTCCAAGCAGTTACCTTATCTAATCAGACAACAGTTTCCTGAAGTACTGAATATTTCACAACTTGCAAAGCCGCATTGCTTTTCCTTATCAAATGTAAGCGAAATACATCATTCTCTGTCAAAGAAAATGTTGTGGAGGCTGACAGGGGTTTTTAAACTACACGTCAGGATAGCAGAAGTCAGGGGTTTTGGCACTTGTCATTTGTTTTCCTTGAAGTCATTTCTATATTCTTTTAAATTATCAATCACGTGCATAGAAAATCAGTACAAATTAAGTTAAAATAGAGTATCTGCAATTAATGTCTCTGTTCAGAAAAGCACCAGCTTCGGAGGATGATGTTACCAGAACCCGGAGCTGCACTGTGAACACAAGCACCATTCAAAATCATGACTAACACCCATAATTACAGTATGTGTGGAGAAACAATTTTTATCCATTTACTTTTTTGTTTATTTATTTGAGAGGAAAAGGAAGTCCAGAATTTATCAACCGGAGATGGCAGGCAGAAGAACATAGCCTGGAATTGATCAAGTTTGGGGATGTGCATGCAGTTTGGAGGGATATCAAAAATGATTTGTAGTCAGCAAAACACAATTATGTTTTTGAAATGGACTGAAAACACTGCAGTGTAAATCAAGCGGGCATTCTGCTGCATCTCTCCAGGCAGCTGCTGGTGGTAGCACCTACAAGGGTTGTCGGCAGCTCCCAACACAACCTAAAGGAAGTGAAATTAACTACTAGAGGGGACAAAATGACCAGTAAGATTGTTAAAATACCGACAGATTACATCTTGATGACACATTTCTGGGATATGTGTCTATATCGTCATTCTATATACAGAAAACTAATCTCATGTAAAACAAAATAACCTGACAAAAAAAAGGCATGGCAAAAGAAGTCATTTCCAGGAGGTACGTGAATGCAGGTTGTTTCAGAAAGACCAGTTGGAGACAGACATTCTCAGGATTTAAATTAAAAAAAAAAAAATGCTCGCACAAAACAGAGTAGTCACATGGCTGAGCACAGCACTGGACGCTCAGCTACTATGACAAGGAAGGCAATACGAAACTGAAGTACAGCACACAAACAAAGCACAGACACGCCCGGGTTTAGACAGAAGCTAACGTTATTACTGGTGTTGAGAACAGGGCATATACAGGAGATAAAGATGTAACCAAAAAAAATGAATTTGTAAGCCCAGCACAAACCTCACCTCCTCTTTGAAAATGTCCAAGATGCGTAGAAAACCAACCCCTCCTGCTCATGGCTAACTTCTGAGGATCGGCCCCAACCCATCAAGCAGTTATCAGAGCAAACCTCTGCAGCTGCAACGAATGCAGCCCTTCTATCAAGATGAATCCTAGGGTAAATGAGGCAACTTGAAGTATGGAAGGTACATTAACAGCTCTTCTATGTAGATATGATTGTCTTTGCAAGAGACAATTTCATGAAAGCTATGCAACTTATTTGATTCCACAAAGGAAAAACTACATTACCTGTGAAGCGAAACTTGCCAAATTACCAGAAAAGCCATTACAAACAAGTTCATTTCCCAGGAAATAATTTCATTACAGAAAACACACACACGCTCCAAAAACACAGGGACTGCCAGGGTTCCTCATGATCACACGCGTTCCTTACCACAGAGCTGTTGCACCTGTGAAGTGCAGATGTGCACGTAAGGCAGAGCAGCCTTCCTTATTTCTAGAACAGAGCCGAAGGAGACCCCGTGGCTGCCCATACGCCCCCCACCCCTCTCCTGTAACCCCAGCAGTGCTGCTGGCTCCGCTGCTTCTGTCCCCTGAGCTGTGCTCAGCCCCGAGCACCACACCGCCCGGCAGGTTCCCAGCTATTCCCAACAAAAAAAAAGAAATGGGAGAACTTTCTCACTTACACACTTAATTTCTCTCTGGACATATTATTAGATACAAATTTGCTTTACAGCACTTAGAGCGAGATACAGGGCACACAAGGTTTGGTAAAGCAGACTTTCAATAGAAAGCTTTTTTTCCTCCGTTCTGCCCAGGCCGCTGAGCCAGCCCCATCCCCAGCGCCCCGCGGAGCGGAGATGGGAATGCTCCCCTGCTGAGCACCACTCGGCTCTTCAGCACCCAACTGCAGCAGAAGACAACACGACTCCCATACATTTCCCATCACGAGGAGTTTATTCTGACCTGCAATGGACGACGCTAAAATAAAGCCCTGCCCCAGTGCCTCTCATTGCAAGCATCGCTGTAGCCAGGTGCAGGCGAAAAACTGTTGAGATTTGAGAGGTCTGGCTAAGAAGTTTATCCCAACTAGAAGAACAACGCTTTTGACCAAACTAGCATTGTTTCCAGCCCCGACTTCTGAGCTAAGGTACTCCTGGATGTGCCATTCCTACAGGCTCCACCAAGAGCCACCTCTTCCTGCTGTCACATACTCACTGTCTGCTTCCTTCTGGTAGCTGTGGCTGTTAGCAAGCTACATAAGCAGTCCATCCCTGGCAGGGACAGATACCTGGCCTTGTTAACATGTAAATGATTGTCTGGAGCCCTTCCCTCCATGCCTCTGTTAACAATGGAATGCTATTTTTTTTTCCCCCCACTGTAACAACACTTAACAAAACCTGCAGTCTGACCTGTCTCAAACTGTATTTGTGTTACTACGCACTTGGAGTCCCGATATTCTCAGGAAACTGGAGATTGGAGGACAACATTGCCCTTGAAAACCAACTCAATCACATCTCCTTCCAGAGGAGTGCTGGAGACAGAAAAGAGGTTACTGCTTAACAGTGACAATATAGCAAAGCAACCCTATAGAGCTCCATTCATCCTGTGGGACACCTCGAAGCGCCTGCCTTCTAGAGAGCAGCCACAGCTATCTGGTCTACCTGCAGCTGCAGCATGTACCAACCTGTTTTGGCAGACTGGTTTTCCTTCCTGAGTCATCCCTGCACACATGAAGCACAGCCTGCATCCTACCTCCGAGTGCCGCTGCACCCAGAGTAAACACGCACGCGTAGTTCAAATCCTGCACCAGGATCCTATGCAAGAAAGGTGCAGCAGGGATGAACCTGGCATCACAGGAAGAGCTTGTCTAAGACCCAGGCAGTATTTTAGCTGGTTGAAATAAACATGGGAATTTGCAATTAAAAAAATAAGTCAGTATGGTTCTTGCCATTTGTCTTCTTGTGTCAGTAGACATGGTTTTGCTAAGCTTTGTGTTATTCTCTCCACAGTTCTCAGAACTGCCAGGAACAAGCAAGCAAACAAACGAGATACGCACTGACTCGCAAGGGATTCACAACCCTAACTGGAGATAGCAGCCTACACAATCCCATAAAATTAAACCAATTATACTCCGAGAGTTACATCTCCAAAATGTGGCCTTCTACTAACTACACAGGAACGCAGGAGCTACTAACTACACAGCTTCTACAGGAGCTGGTATATGGATGTTGTTGGGAGAGATACGTCCCAAGTGGCTGGGCACTGCTGACATACAGAGGGGAGTGGGAGGCTAAAATGTCCGTGTCTGTACTTGGTTGCCATGTTTAAAAAACATGGGATGCTGCATTCCCTGCATGCAAAAGGAAGCGTACGTTCAGTGCTCTACAAAGCTCTTAGATCTGAATTACAGAATATCACAGATTTACCTCTCCAATCACTAATTCTCTTTCATATACTTTGGGAAGTGTTGGATATACATGGTTGGTAGTGAGGGAGAGACTTCTGTCTTTGTCTCCTGACATATTAGGTCATGTATTGCTTCCTATTCCCACCCCATCAGTGACTCCACACGGAGGTGTGCAGACCCTGGCCAGCCTAGCAAAAAACTCTTCCCAGACCAGGAAAAGATGCTCTGAGGGTTTCCTCCCCATTCATAAGATCAGTGCTGTTCCTAGCTGGGAAGAGAATCAAAGCCATCATTTTTCCTCAGACTATTTCTTTCTTATCTGCCAGCTTGTGCCAAGGAAAATGTTGTTGAAGCACAAACAGCCAGAGCACCCCAGGAAGAAAGAGGAAAAACATCGAGTTGAGCAGTCCATAGGAAAAAACAAAGGTTGGTACAGGGAAATTACTCCACACTGCACTGAGAACTGAACATTAAGGACCTGCTCTGACTTCAACGTTTCACAACCAGACCTCACAGCTCTGCACAAGCAAGGCTGCCCCAGCCCCACGTGAGACCACGGCAGCAAAAGGAGCGGTTCTCAAAGGGAGAAGTGCAGCCAGCAACCAACAAAAGCAAATGCTGTCCTCAAAACTTCCCAGTTCTGTGCAATGGGTAGCTTAGCTATGCCAAAATACTTCTGCAATAAAAAGATGTGCTCGTTCATAGAAGCTTTCTCCTCGATTCCGCCATATGTCTCCCAGGATCGCTCTGCAGAGGCAGCCCTCTGTTGGCATCCTTTCTCCTCAGAAAATTACCAAATAAAGTGGAAAACTTGACAGCATACTTGACAGCTCCCATCTAGGCATGGCTTCGCAGGCTTGGCTTATCCCCCAAAAAGCTTACGCAGGAAAGCAGGTAAGATGTAGAGCACCAAGGTTAATTACAAAGAAAAGGAGCAGTCACTCCCGGGAGAGATAAAGGTGCTCCTTCGGTCAGCCAGTGGCACGAGCTCACCCAACAAACCCTGCACCAGACACAGATAGGATGCACACGAACCAAGATCACAGCCATCAGGATTAAATCGCTGGAAATACAAGGACAGAGAGAAAATGGCAGGGGTAGGGACAGGACAGGGAAGGAGGAATCCCCTGGAAACTGCTTCTACTACTGGGGTAAGGTAAGAATTATTTTTCAATTTATTTTTTCCATTTGACTTTAAAAAAATACTTGGATTAAAACTCCGTTCTGCCTGTAATACAGCTCAATTGGATATACTAAATTTATATTCCAAAAAAACTAATCCTTATTTGTATGGTTTTGAATAATGCCAAAAAAATTACTGTGGATTCATCAAGAAACCAGCAAATCCAGCATATGTTGCTTTGGTTATCAGACAGTCGAAAGAGAGAAGTGAAAAGGACACTCTTTATCCAGGAGAGAAAAAGATAAGAGTGTAATTTCATGAGTTTAATTTGTTGTACAAAGTGCAAGTGATTTTAGAGATAATGCAGGATGCATCCATGTTGAGTGTACACAATGACGGATTTATTTTTCTCATTGCCTCAAAGCCACCAACTGTCCTGGAAATGCTAGAAAAAGTTAGGGTGCAGCAATTCAGGAAGCCTGAAAAGAAGGAGAAGTGCATCAGCTCTGCTTAACAGGAATTATTTTTACATACACTCCAAATTTATTCTTTCAGTGGTCCGCAAGTTTTTTCCTGGAAACCAAAGTTCTAACAGAGTCTCATCAGAAACTATATGACCATAAGGAGCAGGAAAAAAAAATCTACATATAAGTTTCTAGTATGGTAACTGAAAAATATTTTTAGAAATAATAGGGATAGAAATAATAGGGAGCAGAAAGCCCTCTAAATCTACACTGTTCGTGTGCTAGGCAGAAGTTCAAGGACCATGTTAGAGCACCCAGACACTTCTAAGAATCCTGCATTTCCAATTTCTGTACTGACAGAGTTGTTATAGTTGTTTTGACTCAGTTTAAAAACAAGCGACTGATCCACTGCAGCACTGTTGGAAGAAAAAAAATGTTGTAAAGTTGTTTTAAAGTATAAGGTAGAATTAATTACAGGTAAGGTTCCCCTGTGACTGTTTGCTTAGAAAGAAAGAAGACAACAAAAGAAAGGTTGAACTGATTCAAGAAATGTTTTTTAAGGTGCTAGAAAACAAACAACATCCTTTTTATTATTTTTAGGCATTCAGACATCGTATTACGCTGCTAAGATAAGTACGAGCTTGTTTGCATACACTCAGGTGAAATGTTGCACTGCGTAATAACAAACTACAAAGAAATACCCCCCAAAAGCTAATTAGCTTCCATAACCAGCGTTCCAGAGCACGACCAAATACTGCTGTCTGTAAGAACTAGCAGCATCCCCAGTCTTGCAGCACGCTGCAGCATATGGGTGAGCAGCCAGGCTGAAGGCAGCCTGACAGCTTTAGAGATGTATACACAGGGCAGGGAAAAAGTCTTTGCTGGTTGCCATCGGAAAGGTTCACAGAAAGCACCCAACTGACAGATTGAACTGGTTGCTGCTAACGAACTGATACAGCACCGCGCAACTTCTCACAAACCTGAGATAAAACTTTTTCTTAACTCTTTGCTTATCCTATTTATCTAACACAAAGCCATTTTGTTGCAACAACCACCGCTTTTTCTGTAGCACAATATGAAAGGAACTGCTGTGTTGCTCTCTACAGCCTAATAACCAGCCCTAGCATTTACACTGCCATCGTCCTAGGATGGCTCCATCATGCTGCAACGGTCCCAAATCACGCTGAGAAACCACCTCTAGCCTCAAGACCTCAACTTCACAGCAAGCTTTAAGGAAAAGTGAAAAGGAAGAGCCCACAGGCAGCAGGTCAGCTTGGTCAGCCCCTGTGGGGTGTTAGCTCCACGCTGATTTTCCTTCCTCCCCCTTCTGTAATAAACTGGCTGAAGCCTTTGTCTGCTTGCTGAGCTGTTCAGGTTGGCTTTAATTCACCTTCTCAGAAATACTTTTTTCTCTGTATAAATGCACGTAAGGTGCCAGAGCACATTTTGACACCTAGGTTTTGTTTTCAGAAGCTGGCTTCTGTTTGTGTGTAATCTTCACAGCAATTTTGTGCAGAGCAACACGTAATTATTTGGATTTGACTTCCATGGCAGAAGGTTACAGGCACGTTAACTTTTTTTTCAACACTCAAGAGCAAAGCTGAACAAGCCAGAAACAGCAGCCTAAACAAAATCACCTCCATTTTTACTTTAAAACTTAAAAAAAAAAACCACCACCACACCAAATGAAAAACTGCAACACTGTATTCCTGCTGCATTTAATATCTGCTTGATACCAGGTTTAAAGACTCAACGACAATAAACAAGTTACAGACTGTATCTGCTTATGGAGAACATCATAAGTTGCTCCCATTTCCTCTTTAATCAAACAACATTCAGTATTGGGTGCTATCAGTCCTTCCCCAGAAGTGTTACAACTGGGAACCTGAAGGTTTTCTAAAAATCCATTTCTTCAGATTAACTGTGCCAGCAAGCCCTCCACAGCTTTCCACAGGCGCTCGAGGTATATAAGCACGTCCATGAACCAAGTAACAGCTTAGGCAGCAAGGAGAAAACCTCTCTTCCAGCAGGCTCTCTCTATGCTATCACACCTACCTATGATGTGTGGCATCGGTTGGACCCAGCAGCTGAGAGTCGTTTCAGCGGTAACTCTATGAACGAGCTCAGCATCTCCCTAAGACTCACTCAGTAAGTTAACAGAAGTTTTACAACTTTGCAAATGAAAGCCCAGGTGTACTTCAATTCCAACTACAACAGAGAGGCCTTACCCTCCCATATACAAGAGCAGCAGCGACACCAGGACAGACGAGTGCCTGCGCAGCCCCGAGTCCCACCTGCAGCTGCGGTTACAGCAGACAGCAGAAGCTGTGTGTGCAGCTGGAATCTGGCAAGCCTTCTCTGTAGCCACGCAGCTTTCTGAACCGGCGTGGTGTGCAGGACTTCATGTACACCATCTGTCCAGCTGCTTCCTGACAATACTGTAAATACCAGGCATCCGCAGCACCCTAGGAGGAGGTGTTGCACAGGTTAATCACATGCTGAGAGAACTTTTCGTAGCCCTGAACCTGCTCCATTCAGCACCCCTTAACTTCTGCTGCTGTTAGAATCTCTTCCCTGCTCACCATTTCGCAGTGCTTTCCCACAAGCATCTATCATGTCACTTCTTTCTGTGTTTTGCCTCCAATCTTGGAGCTAGTAATGAGCTGAACAGATTAGCCTCATCTAAGCGTTCGCGTTACGTTTGCCTGCCAGCACGGAGGACCTACAGGAAGGGACACTTCAAACCAACAGTGACAACGAGCACCAGAGGGGACGGGAGGAAGGTATAAAAAGCAATGCTTGCTGAGGAAGAAGCAGCTTCCAGTGACTAATGATAGCCAAGAACGCTCTCTGGCATGCTCAGGATACCAAGGAACATGCGTGAGCCTCAGGGTTTCCTCCAGAAGTTTGTCACAAATATTCTGTGAGTGTGCACATACTGAACTGCTGGGGTTTTCTGGCTGTCTCCAGCAAATGCTGAAGAAAACTAAGGAAATGAAAATGTTTGTTCTAGCAACCAGTCTTTACTGAAAGGATGCTGTTGCCCATTGCTTTCAAGGCAGATGCAAGAAGAATTTTCATTAAATATGGACTGATGCTTAGCAGGTTTTACTTACAGACTGAAAATAGGAGGAAAAAAGGATCAAGACAACTGATTATGGACTACAATGTATAAAACACATTAAGATTTTTTTCTCTACCTTTAAAACAAACTTCATGGCTCAAGGGAGCATCACGTACATCAACTTTGACTTAAGTCAGACACACATCACACAAACCTTCTTTAAGCAGGGACAAGTCTAACGAGTGCCTTGTCAGGGAAGTTGTGCCCACCCAGCCTACCTCTCCCACGGCCCCCAGAGCAAGAAGAGCTGAACTGTTTGCCCATGGACAAGTCCTGCAGGGACAAACAAAGCACCACAGTGAACTGAACACTTAAAAAAAAAAAAAAAATCAGGAGCAGCGTAGCACTTACACAACTTATTAGCAATCACACCGGGTTTCGCTGCAGCATTTGTTACACGCCTCAAAGCACAAAATACAAAACGACTCAGGAAGATGAGGTACGAAGTGGACTTGCACAGTGAGCGTGCACTGATTTAACCTACAATACTTCTGTCTCATCATCACCGATCTGATTTGGAATGAACCTCCAGAACAACTAATACTCTGAGAAATGTGCATCTTCAGCCCAGAAACCCCTGGAACTGAGGATTGCTATCAAACCGCAGAACTGGTAAATCCAATTCTCTTCAGTGTAGGTGAAAACAGAATAGAACTTGGACCTGCTCCAAGGAAAGGCGACTACAAAGGAAGAATTAAGAAAAAGAAAAGCCTTTGGGCAAAAAGAGTACGAGAAGTCTGCATGCGCATTTGGAAGATGTTTAAAGGCAGAAGAGAAAACAAATCCCAGAGCTAGAAGAGTCAGTTAGAATCCCAACTGTGTTTTGTTGTTGTTTTTTTTCCCCTATTAAATTGCTTTTCATTTTTTTATGTCTCATTTTCAAATTCAGCTAGAGGTGTCACTAGCTAGCCAAAGTGGAAGTGTGGTACCAATCACGTCTGCAAATTCACCTGCACAGCACGCTACACATTTCCTTAATTGTTTACTCATAGAAGTCAACACAGATTTGCTATACCAGCTATACGGGTAATTTGGATACATTCAAATTTCACAGGTAACCCTTTCTTCTCTCCAAAGAGAAACAAATCCTGGCTACCCTAGGCCACATGGAGCTCCCATCAGATCCTCAGAGAAGATTCGTAGTGCTGTGTAGTGTTGGCGTTCCTTACTCCTTCCTTCAGTTCTTCACAAGTTGGCTTCACAGACCCTTGCAGATGCACAACTGCTGATGTAGCATCATGAACGGAGAAAAGAACAGCAACACAATGAATTCGATACCCTTACGAGAAACCTTCACATTCTTACTCACTTTCCCTATTTGTATAAAAACGTGCAGGTGCATCGAAGCAAAAGCAGATCTTTTCAATCAAGAATATTCCATGGGAAGCTTTTTTTTTTAACCTCTTCCATAAAAGCTTACTTATTACTACATTTCACAGTTTTTTAGCTTTACTATACCGACCTCCTCTCAGCTGAAACCTTGTTTCCAATAAAGGCACTCCAATGCTTTCTTATTTAGATAAAAGTGTTTTTCTACCAACGCTTGCACAGTTTTCATGGGGGAAAAATCATTAAAACCCAGAAAATGCTTCTGTGTCAACTGCTCTGCTTTTCACAAACGCATTGTTAAACAACCATGTTAGGGAGATATGAGCAAAAGCAAACAACTCCAGCTATATTTTAGGCTGCTGATGTGATAGAGATTGTAACCTGAAGCATTGCTAGGCTGGTGACATTTCGCCAAAGAACCATGATATGAAGAAGCACTAAGCTGAAAACTATATTGATTAAATAAGACAAGGGAAAAAGAAGAAAATAGAGAAAGAAATCAGGGGCCCTGAAAGGAAACAGCAGAACGTGCATCTTCTAAACTCTGGCAGCTGAGTTTTCTAGCCTCACCCAACCTCCGTGTTTTCTCTTACTGGATTTCTTTCAGTTTTCTAATTTCTGTTCAAGTGATTAAATCCTGCAGCACAGCATCACAGTTCAAGGGGACCCACGAGGATCATCAAGTCCAACTCTTGGGACTTGAAAAGCTGTTTTCAAAACTTGTTGATTACTCAAACTGTGAACAGTAGTATTAAAAAAATCAAATCAAGAAGAACAAAAAGTAGAGTAAGACCACAAATGGATTAAATAAGGAAACAGCCTCCCTGATCTTAATTCCACTTTACCTTCTATGTTTTGTGATGAGAAAACGAGCAGCTTTGGTCCTTGACTGCTGTATGAATATCTATTACTAACATTACCGCTAAATCCCTCTGTGACCATGGAACAGTTCTGGGCCAGTATGCTTGCAGCCTTTAATTCTAGCCTGTAACTCCATGATTAAGTTTTATTAAACTGTGGTCTACCCTGTGACTCACATGAGAAGTAATCATGAGCATTTTTTGCACCGGACCCATAAGATGCCCATCTCACGGGTCGAAAATTAAGGTTACATTTCATTCTCACAGCACTCTCTTATTGCAAAGCGTTGCACTGCGAAAGAATGTGAGAATGAAGCCACCAGTGTTTATAAAACATGAGGAGATTCTTGGATAAAAGCTATTATATTTAAAAATTAAATTACTCTGAACCGGTAGGAGGCACTTTGCACCAGGAAGTGCCCATGCCCTGCACAGCAGCACTGCTACAAGTCATCTGCTCAGAGCCTGTGTGGGCACAAGGCGAGCTGATGCTCAGCTCCAAGGCATACATCTGACACCGCTGCAGCTGAGAAACTTCTCCTTTCTTATTTAACTAAGGCTGAGCAACACTAAACCCGAAACTTTCAGCCTCACTTGGGGCAGGAATCAATGCTGTAACCCTTCAGTGAGTACTGCTACGGTAACTTTTTATAATTTCAATCGATCAATATTTGCAGAAAAAAACTCATGACTAAGCAGTAGGAAAGTTACTGACACATTCAAATCCCCACAAAATTTTCAACACCCGTTCACAAGATTTTATCACCCCCATCCAGCTTTTCTCATTACTTGTGAGCTAAGTTAAAAAGCCCAGCAAGCTTTGTTAGAATAATTTCTCATGTATAGAGCAAGCATTTCACACAGCAGAAGACCTATATTCCACATTTCAAAACCCACTGCATCTGGAACTCTAACACATGCTGTACCGGTCCCAACGCTGAAAGAAAAACAGCTGTGAGATGACATTGACATCAAGAATTTGTTGTGCAAATATCGGTACACGTATCATCTTTTGTCCTAAAAAGGCACCAACTGCTTGCAGTGGGGCTCCTGGTGTTACCCAACGTGGGGAGGCCAGAGCCAAGTGCCAAGACAACACCAGAGCATCAAAAATTACCCCAACTTGCCTTTGTCACTGAGAGAGTCGTCTGGGAAATGGCAGTGCTAGTGATCAGCTTGGTGAAGATGTTACAGGCAGCTAGGGGAGTGAACTGCGAGGTGAGGTGATTGCCCACGCTTGTAAGAGAAGCTTGAAGCCAGAGCACCGAGCAAGCCCAAATTACGATACGGCACCTAGCAAGCAGTGGATGTGCATGCCACGCCATGCTGAGCTGTCTGGGAAGGAAAAACTTCAAGTAAAACATGAGTGAAGTTCTTACAAGTCACTTCTTCCTCCTTTCATTAATAGGAAAGGCAAGTAGCAAAGGTTTAGCATTTATTTTAAAATAGGTAAAAGCTTAAATGTTAACATTTTCCTATTCAGAAGCATTCGTTTCTGTCCTAGCCCTGGCTGGGCAGCTCGTGCTTTTTCAGAGCATGCTCCTGCCAGCGGTTGCATAAGAGAATCACTGAGATTCACAGACTTTCAGAAATTCTGCCAAAAAGTAAACAAACAAGCAAAACCAATTATATGCACCTTTTGCTACGTACATTATTATTCACAAGCAATAACTAAGTAATAATTATGTTTAATTTTAATATGATACCGCTAAACCTTTTTTTTTAATTATTGTGCATTTGTACCATTTCAGTTCCATGTGCAAATACTACAACCCACTTCCTACCACGTCTGGCAGATAAAAAGGTCAAGTAATAGATCAAGTAATATAAGAGGCCTGGTACATTTGGGAACTTCTTACCATCCTGAGCTTTAAAAAAAAATAAAATCATTGTGCTGCACGTCTAGCACAGGCCCTCTAGCAGAGATTATGTGATTATTTATGGATGCCGCAGTCATGTGGCTGCACAGCAAAGCTTTTGTGGGAAACATGACACAATTAGATTTCAGTCAGGCTGCTGGCAGCAACTTGCAGTTTTGCATTTTCCTCAAACCTGCTCTCAGTGGCGGTAAAGGAATAGCAGCTTGGCAGTGCTACCGGCTCAGCCAGTCGCGGAGTTCAGCCGCCTCGATGCCGTGAATATCTTGGAGGCTCCTCTCCCCGTTTTGTTTCTTACCCTGCACGACTCCAGCTGAGTGTTCCCTGGGTGTCACTGTGTTTCCCTGAGAACTTGGCAGTACTGCCCTCACCATGAGGCACCGGTTATTAAATGCTATCCTTTCATTCAAACAGGCATTTTCCAAACCTTATCAGGTAGTCTTTCATTGTAATTTTCAGAAAAACACCAGGTTTGAAAAAACTATTTTGCTGTATTACATCTCAAAGACCAACTGACTTGTTTTGGTTTATTTAACTACTTCTGCCTCTCAATCTGCTTTAAACTCTGCATATTTACTCATCCAAGTGCTACATGTATTTAAAAACAAGGAAATAGTTTAAAAATGTACAGAATACTAGCCACTAAGTTTCTAACTGACAACTTCGGAAAAAAATTACTACAAAAATCAGGGAATTAATGCATTTATAATAAAACAGGCTGTAAAAATATACTTATTTGGCTCCTATCACATTCATCACTTCTTGTTTTGTTTTACCCATAAAGACAACCTCACTGCCTGACCTACAGGGTACTACAAAATATCTAGTTACCTGATTTCAGAACAACTCACATTTGGCCATAAAAAAATAAATCTTTAAATTCGGTAACTTGCATTTTTGCAGCACTTAGTTTTCTTTCTGAAAGCTTGCAGAAGAAATGCTCAGCCAATAAAATGACTTCGCTTTCCCACCCAGCAAAGTTTAGGATAATGTTACTGAAACCAAAACCTCTTATTAAACATCACAGAAGCCTCCAACCACCGCAGGGGTAGACCAGCACACCTGGAGAGGGTTCTGTAACAAAGACACTCCTATTCCCAGATTCAAACTGACTCCTGGGACAACCTGAGGAGCAGGTGAGGAGCAGGTTTCCTCATGCCTACAAACCTTACTGCACTTGCTGGGGCCCTTAGCACCAAAGGGCACAGTTCTAGCACCATTCACTGCAGCTCTCCTAGAAGCAGGCTCCTCGATGCTGACCTACTTGGCATCACAACGCCTGCAAGCAGGGACCACAGAGGTAAGAGGAGACGTGGCCAGAAGTCCTTCCTCAGGCAGCAAGGTGGGATTTGGCCCTACCTCGGCCATGTCAGCAGGACACTAAGGTGTGCTTGTACACCTCAACTCAGCCCAGAGCCCGCATGCACAAGTTCTGTGCAGCCTACGTGGGGTGAGGCAGAGTTTAATGCACATTCAACTACAGTTGAGTGCATGAGTAGCAATTTGATTTTTTTCCTTGGGAAGACACTAAATGAGCCAAGCTGTAATGAGCTCTATTGTAAATGGTTAATGACTTTGATATTCTAAAAGAATCTCTGAAAACGAAGAACAGCTGCACAATGAAAGCTTGAAAAAATAGTATTTTACGCTCTCCAGTCTCGGTTTTAAGCAGCAGCACAACTATCATATTCAGACAAGCAGCAGAACACCATGGCTAAGTATCCTGCTCGTCAGCAACCAGCACACTGTTACTTGGTGCAACATGGGAACACTGAGAGCTTACAAGGCATCTGAAGCTTCAGGGAGCTGTGTTAAACAAGGGTAGTTATGAGAAAACACAGCTCCAAGTCTCAGACTGGACAGTCAAGATGAATGCCTGCTTGCTGTCTTAATGTGTACAGTATGTACAAAACCATTATATATAACCAGAAATTCTACGCGATTACAGAAATAAAAATTCAGCAGTGTGCAGACTAAACTCGCAATACCTTTTAAAACTTTTCAAGTTATAAATATACCACAAAAAGCATTTTGCAGATTTGATCTGTTTACTGTAAACCACGCGTGCATAAAACTAACCTTGTATTTTGAACACTACCATTGATGGAAGGTATTTCATCAGGGCTGGCTACCAGCATTCTATCAAGTCTCCTAAGGTACTCTCACAAGGCACACCTTTATAAAAAAAGTATGTTATTATTAAACCTGCCAGAGATCAGACGCAAAGTGACTTTTTTCATCCGTGTGAGACATGTTAAAAGCAAACAGCAGAAACAAGAAACAAAACTTTATATCATTTAGCTATTATGGACTTATTTAATAAACAGATTTGTTCACTGTAACTCTCAGACTTTCCCATGGTTAATCGTAGCTGTTGTAACTGGCTTGTTTGCCAGTCAGGAACAGATTATATACAACTACAGTAATAAAGAAAATGAACTGCAGACTTCCTCTTAGAGCTTTCAATAGTTTGTCTCAATTCTACTTCTGCCAGATAAATTGAGCTACTTAATACCTGGACTTCGCGACTATAGAAGTGCATTTAGATCTTACAAATATGCAATTTTAAGTTTCCTGAGTGTCCATCTCTAATTACACTGATAACGTAGCAATATGGTCCCATAACTCTCTCAAGTGAAAACTGATGCCGAGAGGGAACTTGAACAGCGCACTGTTGTCTCTGTTTGCTCTCAAAGGGTGTTAGGATACTGAATGATACAGGTGATCTGCATTCTGCATTTATCTCGTGGTCTGGTAATTTTATTTAATGTTTAACCTGCTCACCAACTTCAACACAGGCAAAATTAAAAGTTAAAGTAGAAGCACTGATGTATCTCTGTTTAAAGCTTAATGCATCTGCTTATCCATGCATAGAAACAGTTCCACAGTCAGATTATATCAATTTGCTTATGAGATAGTCTATAATTAATAATATTCTCTATTGCCAAATACATACAGAATCCTTTCATTCTCCAATTCTCACTGCACAAATACAGTTTCTACAGACAACTTTCCAAAGGCACATGTTTCCAAATCCCCAGCATCATCTCCGATGGCTTGTCCATTCAGCCAAGCACAGGTACGGTCGGGCAGGGGCAGACAGCTCCTTGCACAAACTCTTTTTGAAAGGAAACAGCAGGAGCCACTAATTGGAGCAGTCCATTTCATGGGTGCTCTAAAAATAAATGAAAAACACAAGAGAGCCTCTTTTCTCCCAGCCCCAAGAGGTCCTGCACCTTGAACTTGGAACACCACCAGCCTGAGGGGGACTAGGCCATCACAGCCCAGCCTGTTTGTCACCGGTCCCCTGACCAGCTACACCAACTCCATTAGCACACTTTGTCTTGGTAAATCCCTCCGTTCAAGCAGCAAACCGGGTCCTACTACTTTATAAAAAAAACAGCTCTGGCCTCACTCAGCCCTACCTGCAATGGCTTTTTGATCCTACTTGGTGTGAGCTGCCCTGCGGTGGGGAGGCCTCGGCCAGCAGCCCAGCACCAGCCCTGCCTTCCCCTCGTTCCCCTCACCCCAGGGATGGGGAGAAAAACAGAAGGCAAGAAGACACAAGGGGAAGGTAACAGCAATTGAATAAGAAGAGCAAAGACTACATGCACAAGCAAAGCAAAATAGAGGAATTCACTCCCTGCTTCCCATCGGTGGGCAGATGTCCAGCTGCTTCCTGGAAGCAGGGCCTCAGCGTGGTAACACTTGCTTGGGAAGACAGAAATCACAGAAATCGTAACTCCCATAACAGCCCCTTTCCACCTTCTCCTGAGCTTTCACTGAGAAGCACTATGTGTCACAGGATGCAATATCCCTTTGGTCAGCCTTGGCTACGTCCCCTCCCAACCTCTTGCCCAGCCTTGGATTTTATCTTTGGCTCTTGACTATAAAATGACTTTCCACTGCTAGCCTGAAAATATAAGAGGAGGGAATGAGGACCTTACAAGGGTTTCCCCATCTTTAAACAGGCATTTTCAGAGGTTTTTTTGTTTGTTTTTAGAAAAACATGTTAATTGTACATAACCTACCAGTCAGTGACTTCGTATCCTGCCTAGAGCAGAGCAGATGACCAGGAATGAAGGAGATTGTCTAACAGAGAAGATGCAGGCTCAAAGCAGTGACATATGATTTTCCATGTGTGCAGTTTGTCTGTCTGATTTTTGTTGTGGGTTTGGGGGTTATGGGTTGGTTATGGGTTTTTTTGTTTGCCTTTTTTTTTAATTATAAAGCAAAATTGTCACAAAGTATACATTACTAAGCAAAACACTCATACAAGCACTCTTTAGTGAAGCTTTTATTATTCATTCCTTCCAGTCCTACAGTTTTAGTGGAGGTCTGTTCAGACAACGTTGGGGCTATATTTTCTTTTTTATTTTTTTTAAATGTACCATTGGTCCCCAGAGATCCCCTTGTATTGCAGCTGACAGTAACCTAAGCCACAGCAGAAAAGTATTTTTTAACTAAAAGACTCTTAAAATCTAGTCATTCAATCCACACTGAGCATTCAGTTCTTAAAACTGCAGTTACTTCAGCTCATAAACTCCAATAAAAACCTGGATGGACATACTCTGGCTGCTCTGAAAAGGAAGAAAAGTTGCTGTGGTTAACCCACTCTAGACTTGAGTAAGTATTCTCTTTAATCCAGTGTTATAAATCCCAACTGTGCATTAATCTGCTTGCCAATTTAGGGACTCATTGGTGCTACATTTATTATGCTGAAAAAAAACACCTTTGTACAGGCGTTCTTGTATATATATATGTATATATTTTAGATTCTGGTCTGGCCTGTTGAAGCACAGATTGCTCCCAAAGCATTTTGTTATTCAGATTCAATCAGCCCTGCATGCAGTTACTGTCTCAAAGGACTTGTTCAGTAGAAGATACTCCAACCTTGTATTCGCTAACTACCACCATGTATTATTATGTGCTTGCTTCTTGATAGGAGCTGCACAGAGACACTCAACCACCTGTAATACTTGCGTTTGGTGGCCTGCATGTATTTCAAGGAGTCACTTTAATTTGCCTATGTCAGTAAGTTGATGCAAAAGAACAGAGAGAGAACTTGGAAGACTTCATGCACCATCTGAGATTAGAATTAACAAGCATTTTCCTAAGAATCCAGCAGAGTTTCACCTATAATATGAATAACACCATTTATTGCCAATTTACAAGTTAAGCCACAACAACACATTTACACATTTACAACCATAAGCAAAGCCATTGCAAAGTTAACTCCCAGGATTTTACTTTCTTTTATTACAGTGGATTTGGAAAAAAAATCTTGAATCAGAACAGATAATTCTATGGTACACACAGAAATTAACCAACCTGATGCAAGTTTCATTTTAACATTGTAATGGAGTTCACAGATGAAGTACAAGTGGGGGTGCTTTTTACTTTTTTCCCTTTTTTTTTTAATGCATCTTTGTACCTTCTGTTTCCTTCCACAGAATTGTGCAATTGTAAAGATGACAAACTACAAGACAATGGAACATCTTTTTAAATAAACTTTGTCAGGATGCTTTTTCATTGTTAAATTCTGCTTAGCTAATGACAACGTATTCTCCACAATTTCTTCCTTGAGCCATTACCATAATAAAGCTTGGTGACATTTCAGAGTAAAGGAAACCCATCTGCTAACACATGGATAGCTAGCATCTTTGACAGCACAATTTTCATCAAGGACAGCAAAAGAAATGATGTCTTGTGAGCGCCACATACATCACAAGTGAGATCAGCCTGTGCTTTTCATTATTCTCCATGCATTGCATTTGGAAAGGGAAATGTGCTGTCACATTAATGCATCTCATTGTTTGTCAACATCATTTGTAATTGCACAAGTTTAAAGTCAGAAAAAAGTATGCAAGGGAAAGGAATTTCTTAGGAGTTAAAAAAAAAAATGAGTGGAGGATGACTCAGAGTGATGAATTCAGATTTGTATTTTGTATATATAAGTGAAAACAGACAAATTTAATCTATGTGCTTAAAAATTTTGAAGAGATGAAGTTATACATTTTAGTCTCTAACAACAGATCCATGTCCCAGCATTGCCTGCTAAACAACTCCAGAAGTACAAGAAGACAATAGGTTGTACAGAAATCTCCACATAATCAATAGCATAGCTCCAGCCCTGAGTTGGTACATCAACAGAAAAGCTTTATAAATTCCATAAAGTACCATAGCAAGAAAGAAGTGTTAAGAAATGAAACAAAGGTAGATTTTATTGGAAGCTTTTTTGTACCACCCCCCACTAGAAGGCTGAGTTCCCCCATCCCATCTCACCCAGCTCTGGGGTACGAGTGGTGCCCAACTCCCTTTCACACACCCTGCATATCCCACTAAAGTTTTTTTATGTGCATTTAAAGGGGAGGGGGGGAAGAAAGGAGGGAAGAGGGGGTTAAAAAAAAAAAAAAAAGAAAATTTCATGTCTCCCTCCTCAGCTCCATGTGCATATCTGCAAGGACACAGGCGTATCTACAAGGAGTATGTTAATTGAATATATTCAAAAAATCGTTATGAAACAGGATGCAGATTTTCTTCCACCTCATGCAAGAGATTTGTTACACAATTTCAATTACAGAAGTATTTGCATCTCACTGCTAAAACGTCAAGTACGCACTTGAAAGAACACTCAGTCATGAAATAAGTAGCTACAGAAACCTTAAATAATGCTCAGAGCAACGATCTGCCTCTTGGAAGGAAAGCAGCTTCATTTTCAGATTCCACATCGAGTCTGTGTAACCAGCCCTGTTGGGGAGGCAGGCATGGAGGTTACTGACAAAACTAAAAGAGCTGAAGTCACAAGGGGTCCCTCAGCTGACCTCATTAAACACAGGAATGACATGCACACGTGCAACCTATTAAGCAGGTTCCTGAAAGACACGGTATAGTTGTTTGCACAGACATTTAGTGTGCTGTAAGTGGTACGAGGATGGCTCAGAGATTTGATCCTATTGCTCCATGATTACATCCTTATTGTCAGAACACTGTGTGACCTTTAGCTGAAACAGCCATCTTTTCCTCTACTACTAGATAAAACCACCAAAAATCAAGTTGTAGGCACAGGGGAAAAGCTAAGTCCAAAGGTGGAGTAGAAAATCTTGTACTAATTCAACCAAGGAGACTTGACATTTCTTCTACATGCAGAGCTATCACAGAAATAATTTGGTATAAACAAAGTAAAATGCCTTGTGTATAGTGCAACAGTATCTTACAACACAATGGGGATAAAAACAATAAGAGCTTTCCATAACTTTAAAACAAGGGAATACAGTGGCCCTTTAGTAAGAGAAGTAAAATAAAACACAAATCTGCAATACTTCTACATTATCGAGAAGACCGTGCAGAATTGCTGATGGTATTTTTCTTCCTTTCCAAGGTGATACTTGCTCTTTAAATGACAATGGTTAAAATAATTTAATTCTTAACTTTCTGAAATGCTTGAAATAGTAATTCTACAACATGATCTGTGTTTAAGTTGGAAAAACCTTCAAGGAGTCAAATAGTATTTGAGAATATCGACCTATGTCTTGGGTTTAATGAAATAAACATAAATGAAACAAACCATGATCATACAGAAAAAGGCTAATAACTCAGTGCAAGTGTGTGATGAATGGCTTACTTTGTTTGCAAACTACTGTACATCGTGGTCTCTGCATAAGCTGTTGTCGAACTTCTGAACCACCTCTTGGTAAACGCACGAAGCTTAACCTTGCAATTCAGCGCAGCCTGACAAAGCTTGCTAGAGGCAAGCTAAAATACTGAACTAATTTATGAAGTGGCACAAGAGCAACAAGGGCAGTAAGAGAGCACTAACAATGCTGCTGTGGAGATAAATGCATTAAAAAAAAAAAAAGTGAAATCCCCTTAAGGGACCACGCGCAATACAAACTTGTACTACCCAGCTAAGTCCAGTTTGAGGAGGACAGTTCCTGTCCGTTCACATGCGAAAAGCTAAACAAAGGATGGTTGGGATCACTTCTTTTCTTGTGGCCTTCAGAGGACCCTAAAGAATATACAACACAGTTACAGAGAGTCCCTGTACTCCCTGTCATAGAAAAAAAAGATGGAAGAAAGAAAGAGACAAGTGCAGAAACAAGATGTATCCAAGTACCATACCGAGGGAGAACACAAAAACATGGTGCCACTTCGTTAGGAAGGATTTTCTGTTCTCTCTGAGCCTCCGCACTTACATGGACTTAAACAGCTGGGTCTCTCCAACCTCCAGCTTGACACCGCACCAAGATCAGAAGCCTCACTTCACAGGCTCACATGTGGCTACAAACCACTCCGGGAACAAAACAAACCCACCAAAGGATGGCAAATGCCATAAAAGCTACTGGTTCTCAACAGAAGGATGAGAGAGAGATCAAACCAAACTATTCCTAAACAATTCAGTGCCATTTTTTTCATTCTTTAAGCCACCAACTGTTTTGAATTCCTCCCTATCCATTTCATCCCATCTCTCACACAGCAATATCTCTGGATGAACAGAATACAAAAGGTTAAGGAAATACTGAAGATCAAAAGTTTGGGCCATAATATAACAGACTGCATGAGGTCCTAGTTGGAATTTCTTTAAGGCAAGCACTAACCAAGGTTCTCAAGTCTGTTTTGGAAGTGCCCTTACTTTGTATGCTGCAAAACAGCAGACTCAGGTGGTTCTTAAATGCACACTCCACCGGCACTTCCAAAGTTCCCATCACATTAACCACCGACACCTTTTATGACTGACACAGCAAGCAGACTTTATTTATATTCCAAATTTCTCTTAGGAGCCACGGACATGCAAATCATTTTTAAAAAATTGTATACATGAATCTGAAATTATGTGAAACGGGCACAGGGAGCCTACAGCACTGACGATCGCTTGCACATTCAAAATGTGAATATTCAAAGTTACAGCTCAGGCACACTTTGCAAAGCGAAGCAACATGCTCATCTCACTCAGCACTTACATGTTCCCCTGTTTTATCTCTTACATAATTACCAGAGTTTATTAGAAACCGTATTTATTTTTCCCCAGGTGTATTTTTAACCTACCAAAAGCTGACACCGATTTGTGTGCGCACTCGCTGAACAGTGTGTCAAATATGCCATTTGAGGGCTTACATTTTTAGCCTTACAGCCTAAATTGTTAGCCTTCAGAAGCCTGCGTGTGGATTTATAAGTGCTGTCTGAAGAATTCACTCGAGCAGCTTTAAAGCACTCAGAAGGAGACAGCACAACATCTGTCCCCGACAAGCTGCTGAAAAGCAGGCAGCGAGCCAAGTGCTCGCAAGTTCCAGACTAGCAAAACCAGACAATCTTCAACAGCTGTAAACAGTAAAGCAAGAACTACTTTTAACATTAAATCAAAGAAATATAAAAGCTTGCAAGGAGCATATAGCATCTGCTCCTTAACCAAAAAATGGCAGGGGCACAACGAAGCTAGTCCTTACAGATGTAATGCTGTTTATTCCCATTTCACTGGGGAAGATACATTCGTATCTTTTAAAATTGTCTTAGAGGTAAAATATGGGGAAGGCTTCACTGCTCTGCAAAACTAAATGGAAGCTTCTCTGAGGAGCTCTGTAGGCGAATTCAAAGGAGAAAAAGTAGATGGAGCAAACCTTTAGAAGAAAAAAAAGCCCACTTTTGGGTCCTTCACTGGTAAGGTTCACATCCTGATCCCTCCTAGAGACTTCTAACTGTCTTCACGTTTTGGGGTTTGTTTTCCTCTTAAGGAAGCAAGAATCAACCTAATATTACAGCAATGAAAAATAAAGAATAGAAATAGCATTAAAGGCAAAAATAAATAAATAAATAAATAAAAATAACTATAGGAAACTCTGCCAGAGGAATTCTGAAAGATGTTTGTAACTCCTGGTAAAAGCAGCAGGAAAGAAGTGAGCAAACAACAAATTCAGGCCTGATTTTATTACCTAAAAGAAAGCTAAAGTGTTTCAGAAAGCAAAGGGTGAGAGCATTACTTCTTTCAATATCAAGAATATACAACTCAATGCTTTTTCTAGTGATAACAAGTAGAAGGAAAATGCTTTTGACCAGGCTGCTTTAAAAAAATATAACCTCAAAACAAACTCATGAGCTGCCAAAGACACCTTGAGGGAAATTGTACCTAAATATGCTTAGCCCCGTCTTTTCAGTTGCTCCAAACCGTGTTCATGTATCCGACTTTTTCCTCTGTACGGACGATTTGACCACATTTTTTGCCTACTGACAGCAAAATGCAGAGCCATACGGGGTGGCATTGAAGACCACACACCATCTTCAGGGGCCCTACCTTTGAAGGTGTGACACTGAATGTTAGCTGCATGGCAACTGGGGATGACAAACGAGATTCAGAGCACACACATGGGTTACCTGAGGGCTGCAGCAGCTGAAGGGGAGTGAGGAGCAATCCCCAGCACAACCCGTGTGTAGGCCATGAGGCTCAGGAGAGAGCAGCTATGGCAGCACAGCATCTGTGTGAACCTCGCATTCAAGGCGTGTGATGCAGGAAGCCTGCAAAATGCACAAAGCTGACTCTGGAAAATCAGCTGGTGCCATGAGAGGAGCTGATGGCACAGCCGAAGGCCTGACACCTTTGCAAGGCTGAACTGCTGAGGGGCACAGCTGAAGAGGTCTGCAGTACAAAATACAAGAACCACATAAAAAGATACTTCACAGACAGACATCCTGGCTTCCTATTTATTTCCTGGCGCACTCAAAGCCTCGACAAAGCCCGGTACCACCCCTAGGAGGCTGCCAAAGCACTGCAGCAGCAGGGTCAAGCGAGGTGCTCCAACGGAGGCTCCAAACACAAATGCTGCCTGACAGGCAACATGCACAGGGGGAACCTGCGCCAGTCCTTTACTTTCCCTGTCAGTCAAAACCAACTCAAGCATCCTTCACAAACCGTACAAGCCCACCATGGCTTTTATTTGTTCTTTTTTATTGGTTCTGTTTTCTTAAGGTTAGGTGGCATTTAAGGGGCTGCCATGTTGCGCTGAGTAGCCGTCCTTGTTTTCATTTTGGTCATGAAGGGGACAGGTCGCTAGTAAAAACTTAATGCTTCCTCTTGGCTCTGCATGTGAATAAATGCTGCAAACAAAATCACTGGTTTTCATTTAAAAAAAAAAAAAAAATGAAAGGAAAAGCTTGTCCAAGCTGATGGACAGCTGCGAGGGCGAGAAGTGCTAGTTTACCAGACACACATGAGGGTACTGGGAGGGAATTAAAAAGGTGCACTAAAAATAAGGATCACCTGCTTGAACTTGTGGCTGCCACTCAGTGAACTTCTGAAGCCATTCTCCTTCAAGACAAACTACTTTAGTTTGAATGCCACGGGAAACATTATAGCCTTAAAGTGCCACAGTAAAAAACAAAACAGCTCCTGTATCTTTCCCCCCATAACACAGCAGGTATTGGTATTTTTATTTCCATTGATCTTCATAGGTTTGCTCTGAATCTATTTGCTGTCCTTTACTGACCTAGGAACCAGTGTGTACTGACAGTGAGAAGTATACTTGATCACAATGGGTAGCATTCAATCCTGCTCTGAGACACAACACAAACTATTATCGCCCCAAAGACCCAATGAAAAGAACCCAGAATTCATACCACAAGCTTCTTCAGCAAAGTAAGATTTAAATGGCACATTTTTCCCCTAAAGGAAACTACCTGCAATGTGGTACTTCAATTGTATCTATAAGGTACAAGTTATGGCTTTTAATGTTTTATACATAGCTTAAAATACATTAAATATATTTTTATAAGGTGCTTTAGAAGGTTAAAGTGAAATTATTCAAACACCTTTCCAAAGCAATGTGAACTAACTGAAATACTAATTCCACAAAACCACCAATTGTAACAACTCATCCGAGAAGAGAGAGAGGACTCTGTTCCTGCAGACCCTTGTCCTGCTCCTTTGCCATATTACGAATTAGCTTACAGGGACTGGTGTCACAAGTGGCTGAGGGAGCAAGCAGAAACCACCCAAGCATTTCTGGATATGGGTTTCCCAATTAAAAATGTACAGGTGTGCCCCACAGAAGACCTCAGCACAAGGATACTCGGAATAAGCACTCCCCACCACACAGAGCAGTAACACAGCCTTCTTTCTTTGCTACCTTTCTATTTGTTAGACAGCACAAACAAAACGCTGACAGGGACTTATGACTTCTGTATTTTTCCATTAACAGATCTAAATTCTTGTCATGAAAGAGATGAACAAATATCCCTGCGTGTTCACTGTGTGCCAGCAACCACAGCATCCCCTTTGCCCTCGACATCCCTCGAGTGACATTTTCTAACTCAGGTTGTGAAAACATGGAACAAATTCTTGCTCCTGGCTTAGAGAACTTGTTCTCATCCCCCCTTCCCCAGGAAGCCTTTTTCTCTCCAACCTCCTGCCTGCCTTGGGGCTGTCGGACATCACACTGAACTCCCTGAGCATTTATTTGGGGAGAGAAAAAGCTTTAGTATTTTCACTCCTAAATAGAGGGGACAAGATATGCCCAGCATGTTAATTAATCCCACGAGCAAGTTAGCTACAGCCAAGTTTATGACTATATAGGAAAAAAAAAAGGGAAGAAAAAAAAAAAAAAAAAAAAGACAGCAGCAGGCCCTGCCAGGGAGCAGCAGGGAGCAAAGCAAGCAGAACAACCTGGATATTCATGTCCGGCTGCGCAGAGCTGCTGACCTTTCTGTACTGAATGAAACCTCCTCCACGTGCTGGATGAGGTGGGCTGTGTGGCTCAGGGAGGCAAACAGGCAGTGAAGGAAATAGCTTGTGTCTGCTATGACAGGGAGGGAGGCAGCAGAAAACAGTGCAGAATAGACTTAAGTGAATATTACTCTTGGAGTGATTATATTACTTCAAATGCAAGGGGGGGGGGGGGATGCATTTGGTACAGTCAAAGAAAGTACTGCATAGAGAGGAACATAAGAGAACAGACCGCGCCGTGTTGTATACGTGAGGATGCAAAGGAAGACCATATCATGCCAATGCTATTCATTCAGAACACAGGCATGGATTTGGTGGAAGTTTACTCAGTACTGAGATGGCACAGTCAAGAGAACAAAAGGGAAAAAAACAGGATGGTGGACTGTAAAAAGTTAAGAAATACAGTAACTGAAAGTTTGAGCAGAAGCACACTGTGAGACACTGTATGTATATTGAACTTGAACAGATTCACTTCAGAAATGTTTTCAGTGTCGTGGGTTTGTTCACTTACCCTCTTTCCAAGAGAGAAAATGCTCCAGGCAACTGCCAGCCCCAGCAAGGACTCACTCTGCCTTTCCAGGTCACCTCCAGCACCCGCATTCAGCATGGTTTCACCTTGCTGCGGCCACACAACACACAAACATCTCTTCTGTTCTCCTAAATCCTACCTCCAGATCTTTTGGCCAGTGACACAGCCACCTGCATCACCTCTGCTTTTAGGGTGTTCGCACCTGCAGGCAGCAGGAACAGATCCTGTGCCAACCCGCTGGGCTGGCCAAAAGCCCCAAGCAGCCAAGCCCCTGCCAGCTCTCCTCCAGGACAGAGCGTCCCCAGGTTTTCCAATTAATATTAAGTATAAAGGAAAAAAAGCAGTAAGACTTTTTTTATTTTTTATTTTTTTAATACAGCGAAATTTTCTCCTTGTAGCTGAGTGTAGAGTGCCAAGTTTATTTTTAAAATGCCTTCAGGGCTAAACCTCTGAAAATAGAGCTTTGCAGATGAGAATGCCACTAGTTCCTTTAAAGGTGCACACAAGAAGCTATAAGTATCGAGAGCCATAAATGAAAAATAATTTGATATTGGTGGAGAAATTGGACTTGAGAAAGAACAACACTACAGAGTACCTACTACACTACCTGCTAGTGTTGAGAGAATGTCAGCAGTATTTCCATTATAGCACTAATGCTTTCAATTTATCACCAATCTCCAGAGCAATCTTTCAAATCAATGTTTTTCAGACAGTGTCTCTCCCTGTAACCAATCCCCCCTGCCAAAAAAAAAAAAGTTTCAGAGTTCAGTTATGCTAAAGCAAGTGAGAAAGAACAAATAACCTTTTCTAACTAGGAAAAACATCTCTTGAAATGTAAAACAATTACAGATAGTTCTAGCAGTAATAACTCTGAACTCAGAGATCAAGCCTGGCAGGTTAATATCCACCTCTGGGAAAGACAAGAGACAAGCAAATTGCTCCACAAACATCTCCAACTTATTGCTAGCTATGATGATTTTATGACAACTTACTGTAACTATATGTTTTTAAAATGCAAAGAAGAGAAGCTGCTGTGAAGCTGTGCTTTGTTTTACAGTAAGATTTACAGTATTTTGCAACACTGAGAGTCATACGGCATCTGCAAAGGGAAAATGTGCCTGGCATTTGGACTATACCAGAAACACCACATTTGGCAGTTCACTTCTAAGGTTTTGTCTCTGTTAAATATTCCAATTACTTTACAGATATTTCTATGCAATTCAAATCCTTTAACAATAATTAGCACAGGTTATTTTGGTACAAGACAGAAATCAACATATATTAGAATGAGAATGAACTTGTGAATGCTTTAGAGAACCAAATTTAATTGTTCAAAGAAGAAAAGACATAATTAACAAAGGTTTTCAGAAGAAGTCACTTGGGAAACCTCTGGTTCTGGACAGTCAACTTTTGACATCTTTGAAAGGGCTGTTTCAAATCAAGATGAACACTTCCACTTTGAGATTAGGCTCTTGTAAATGAGAATAGGCTCTTGTAAAGAGAAAGTCAGACATCTTTGCAATATACTTGCCTATTCGCTACAATGAATGTTTCCTTCCTGCACCCTCTTACCATTAAACAAAAGCAAACATGGAAAAAATCTTCTCATTTCCTGATATAAAAAAATGACAACTGCCAGTTTTCAAAAAGACCAAAATGAGAGAGGTTAGAAAACATTAAAGCCCCTCAGTATATTCTCTTAGAACAATCCTAAGGACTATTTCAGTAAATACTTGAAATGGAACCATAATCTGACCTTGTTTTTAGGGGTTGGGTGTTTTTTTTTTGTTTGGTTTTGTTATTTTTTTAGTAAGGTCATAGTAACATCAGAGACTTCACAAAGTGATTTGAGCCTGCCAGTTTGAGTCTCCTGTAAGTGGATTTTTATTTTTTTTTTGTACTCAACTGTTCATCAATATTCAAAATATTAAATAAGGTAACCATAAAAACAGTCTCAGATGTAGTGACAAAGATCATATGGTACGGCATTACCGTAAAGAGATCGAAATAACTACTTTCAATGGGTATGTTCCGCAAGAAGTTTAATTCTGTTCACAGAATTCATCATAAGATGCAAACCAGAAATTCCAAGGCCAACAGCTTCTCAAACACAGCAGGTAAGGTTTCAGACAAAGCTTCTTCCACCAGACATCCCACCGAGAAGGAAGTTGGGCTAGCTAGGCAAGCCAATTCACAAGAGTAACTACTGAGCAAAACTGGGGTAAGAGACGCAGGTTACACTCTCAGCTCAGCTCTTAGCAAGCCCTTTAGCCTCCATTTCAACTTTTCAGAAGATAAGAGGTTTATCTTCACCTGTAGATATGAAAGCACTTGAGAGCAGACAAACTGCCTGGGTTTTAATCAAAAAGCTACAATTTAAAACTAAATTTCTCCGAAGTATATAAAGAAAGCACAAGATTTCAGTTATTCAAGTCTGACTGTAAGCATTCATACTCCAAACTCAAATCTCAATACACAAAACAGAATTGTAAAAAAGGCAGCTGACTTCTCCCTTACTACAAAACCCTACTGATCAGACCACTAAGGAAAAGATAAGAGAATAACTCAACTCTTCCTTGGAGGACAGAGAGAAACAATGAATTACACCAGAATGCTGGCAGCAGTCCTGAAAAAGACCGCACACTATGGTTATTTTATATACCTGCTACAGCAGACTCAAAAATGACTTCCTGACTTGTTAATTTCTCTTGAAAAAGACAACCTTTCCTATAAATCCGGTAAGATGATTAGTTTGTATCAATAATAGCAATTTTGTAATCCTCTCGAATCCTTAAGACAAAGGCAGGACGAGGCTTCAGTGGTAGGGGAGCCAAAAGCAAAACAAGATGGAGAGGGTGGTGTAAGCAGGGCTGAAAGATACCCAACTTCCCCGAGACCTAAAATGAAGCATGGGATATTACTTTGCATGATTTTATCTCATGCATCAGAGTTCAAATGCTCCTAACAGCGATGGTGGCTGGTCAGAAAAATACTCGTACAAGTCACAGGAAAGTCACATATCAAGCATGTGACTTCCGATCGATCAGATTAAAGTTTAAACATTTTTACTGCTCTAATGCAACTTTTATTTTAGAAGACTTTCAAGGGATTCCTCATTAACAACCACATTAACTTCAAGCTAGTGAAAGAAGGATGGGAAAAGTACAGGTACAAAACATTACACTGCAGAGTGTGGATCCCCTTCGAGGCCATTCAGCTCCTTTAGTACCCTCCTGCGTCTGTTTGGGACAGGACAAGTTTCTTCATGTTCCTTCCTGAACACACCCAACAGGCAGCTTAAGGGATTGTAAAAGTGTTGTTTTTATTCAGATGACTGTATTGTACTTATTTAGCAGCACTCAAGTGTTAGACAGCTTCTTTCCTTTTTTTTTTAGTTCTGTCTCAGCTATGATGTTTCTTAATATAAAAAAAGTGAGAATGAGGGAACAGACTTGTGATGATGCGGTATATACTGATGATCCTAGCTGGCATACTAGGGACTATGCCAGAGTTTCAGTGGAGGCAACTCCGCAATTAAAACATTTCTGCCTGTCTCAGTCTTACAGAGCAGACTTTACCCAGTACAGCTGGAGCTGATGAAGCTTTTTGCTTGGCTTTCTGTATAGCACGAGTTGTGTAAGGCGGTCACTGTAACATCACGATAATTTTGATACAGAATCTGACATAACAGATGACATTACAGACCATCATTTTGTACTCAAACCATTCCAAAATTATGATAATCAAAGTACAAATTGCTCGTAACAGCTGAAACTGGAATAAATATGAAATCCCCATTCCTCTTGCAAAGCTGCTTGTTAAAGTTACTTTGTGCATCATTCAAACTTCCAACTTTGTGTTTCTCCAGACTTCACAATCGCTGTTTCTAAAAGTAATCTGCTTGTCTGAAATTTTAACCAAGATCTGAAATCCATGTTATATAAAGCACCATTTCCCGATACCGATGATGCAGAGTGAGTCACCGTTTCAAAGCCTCCAACACACCACACAATCCACATTCTTTTAAGTCGTGGCTAAACCTTAAAAGTGATTTCTCCCTAACGAAGCGTCCTCAGCTAGAAGATGACCAAGTTAGCAGTGAAGCATCACCAGGACACCTCTGAAGGTCTGTCCAGAGGCAGGCAGTGGTGGTCAGTGCCAAGCAATCAGAGGTAAGCAGCCACTCAATAAAAGAGGGCTGAGCTAAGTGAAAAGAACTCCACTGTCGCCACAGGCTAGGAATTATGAGACACCTGATGATGTGCAGTAACTCGTTGGTGTTGCTTGGCCCTGAAACATCTGCACTCTTATTTGAAAGGGGAAAAAATTGAAACACTTATTCTCAGGGAAACACTTATTCTAAGAGAACAACCACTCAGCTGCTGGTGACAGCTCTGTCAATCGGAAATTCCTTCTCATTGAGTTTCCAGCACTTACACACGCCCATGGTGGTGACTGTAGCCTCCTTCAGCCCCAGCATGTGGGCCACGAAGCCGAGCCGGGTGCCCACACAGGCTCACGCTATTTCTTGACACGTTCACAGTGACAATAATTCACTTTTTAAAGATGTTTTGAGGAAATCATTCTGCCCACCTTTCAAAAGTCTCCACTGAACAGCTAATATAGCACTGGTTTTCCTCTGCTGATCAGCTTCCCTGCTTAAGCTTCCACAGAAATATGGGCTCCAAAAAAATATAGTGTGAAGAGACCAAGTTCCTACTTGGTCTATTTTCAAAATTCAGGAATTACACTTTACTACAGTGTTCACATGGTTTCTGATAAGCCCATTTTGAATATATTCAGAATTGCTGTGAATGGTGGTAACGGCAGTACTCAAGTACTCAGCTTCAGTATGTTGACAGCACTTGACTTTATGAAGAGATGCCCACAGCTCTAGTCATGAAGCCTTTTTTGTTCTTTAAAACTAAGGCTTAAGCAAACCTTACCATCTTTTATTGTAACCAGAACACAGGTAGAAAGCTATCTGAAATCCTAAATACACCTCTTTGCACTTCCACATGAATCTGCAACTTCCAAATGAGTAATGATTTTTCTTCCTTGGTTCCTTCCTCAGGTCCCACTCCCGTTTGCTTTCCCCTGCACCTTCAGCTACTGCATATCTCAATGGCAGCTTCACTACAGAGACGTTGGGGAGATAAAAATACGATTAGCTTAAATAGAATAGCTCAGTTGGAAGGGACCTACGAAGCTCGTTGAGTCCAACTGCCTGATCACTTCACTTAATTGTGATTAACATGAGACCCCCTAAAACTGCCTTAGGAACAGAAACTCTGGATATGTCTGAAGATAAACTAATACCTGAAAAACAACAACAGGCAAAAACACATCACCCAAAGACTTGGTAATTCTTCAAACAGTTATCCACAAAGCAAAGACCTGAGCAGGTAAGATCCCTTTTCTGAAGGACCATATGAGCATTACCCAGTGCAACATCCCAACCACGAACTTGCCAATACAGGAGTTCAGTTTCCTTCCACTAGGAAGCAGTGTTAAACCAATGAAAAAAATGGCTGGGTTGAAGTTACCTAGCTCTAGATAACATTCAGTGGAATGCGTAGTACTCACACAACAATCTTGCACAATGAACGTCACTTATCTGACATTGTGATCAGTGCCATACAAAGCACACAACCCAGGTTCCATGGCACATGTATTCAAAGAAGGCTCAAATGAGAAGAAATCTGAGAGAGTGCTAAGGTGCCTGCATTAATACTACCCACAGCAAGGAGGACAACGTGCACTGTACAAGCTCTAGAAGCAGGAGACCTCACTCTACGGTCCATAGGCATGTGGAGTTCAGACCTCAGATCAAACTGAGAAAGCCACGTGTACATTTAAAGAGCCAGTGTGTAAGGATTCAGAATTCCCAATTCTGGAATTTACCATTATTTTTTAAAGTTACCCTGTATCAGAAAGCCTACCCCAGAGCTATACCATACTACTGATCTAACTCACTGCTATGTAAGAGAAAGACGACAAGGCAATGAACATTGCACACGGTTTTAGCATCTTAGTTCCCGGATTCCTGCCTAAGATAAGTTCCTATTTTAGCATCCGCTAATTTTAGCATATTCAACCAAAATTATTACTGCTCCTACAAATAGAATAAGCTAAGTGAAAACTCAGAACAAGTCAATATAACCTTGGCAAACTACTTTTCAAAAATCAGTATGTTAAAATGAAAACAATACAGCATTAACCTCATGGAATAGCTGCACTGACGATTCATGTTTACATACCCTATGCAGCTGGCCTTCAGGTTCTGTCTCTAATCCTCTCTTGTCAGAAAAAGATAATTATTTCCCTACATGACTATTTTCCTTTGCTTTCTCTAACTAAGTCCCATGACTAAGCTGTCACGCTTTTAGCTGGGACAGAGTCAACTTTCTCCACAGAGGCTTGTACGATGCTGCGCTTGGGGTTTTTGCTGCAAACAGCGGCAATAGCAGGGCAAAGGTTTGGTCGCTGCAGAGCAGGGCTCACCCCGAGCCAAGGCCTTCCCTACCCCGGGCACGGCCCCACCTGCCAGGGCGCCCCAGGGGCTGCGGGGGACACACCAGGGCAGCTGGCCCAGGCGGGCCCAAGGGTGTCCCGCACCGCAGGGCACCGTGCTCGGTGATCGAGCCAGGGAACAGGAGGGGAAGGGAAGGACGCTCGGGGCCATGGCATTCGTCTTCTAAAGCTGCTGTTTCAAGCTAGTGTCAAGGGAGGAAGAGACCCCAAAGTCCAGCTGCTCTTCACTTCTCACGCCACAGAAATCAACATGGTGCTGGTGTCACCTTGCTGAACACGCTTCAGCAGACAGCAAGGTACCAGCATGAGGGGCTGGACGTGATGTGACGAACTGTGGCTTTGCTTTTGGGGCTTTGGGCAACCTGGTCTAGTGGGAGGTGTCCCTGCCCATGGCAAAGGAGGTGGAATTAGATTATCTTTAAGGTCCCTTCCAACCCAAACCATTCTATCATTTTTGTCACCCACCCTCCCCCTTTTTTTTTTTTTTGCCATAGGTCTGTAGTTGGCATGTATTTCTTCTACAGTGTTCCTTTTTTTACCATTTTAAGAAAACACAGCACGAAGAGCAAAGTGTTTCCTGCTTACATAATTTATGGGCACAGATACTCTGCCATTTCTCACCCCACTTAACACAGGAGATGTGCTGAGCAGGACACAGGGCCTGAAGCCAAGGTAGCTGCATCTCCTCCTAGTGCTGCCGCTCGCTTGCTCAGCAAGCTTCAGCAATCAACCCCACGGCGCTGACTGAAATTCTTTCCTTCAAATTTTCATTTTTTTCTGGAAGCGATCGATATGTTGTCAACAGCTCAACTCAACAGATTTACAATATTTAGCTAAGCATGTCAGCAAATGCTTCCATAAAACACCCTGCCCAAGCTTTCTGGCTGCAGAGTGGGCTTCCTGTACGGCAGGAGCGGCACTGAGTCAGAGCACAGCAGCAACCAGAGGCCTCCTCTGGTAACAGCACACCAAAATGGCATCTCAAGCACCCCTGTCACCACACACAGTTTTTCTAGGCTAGGGTCTCTCCTTAGAAAGCATGGCCTTCACAAAAAGGAGCTCTACAGAGGAACCCATAGCCCAGGTACAACCTTGGGAAGAGGCCCCAAAGCTTAGGCTCCCAGGGCTTTGCACGATGAGGCTAAGGCTTGGAACCAGGCAGTCGTACCAACAAGGAGCTTCTTAGAGCAAATGAAAACTGTGACTGTGGATTCTTTGTCTGGGGAATAGTTTTTCACTGCATCACTTCTTGCTGTGAAGACCAGCTTGCACATATGTGAGCAGAAAGATCAGAAATCATATTACAGCATGTGACCAATGTAAGCATTACATCTTCAGCCACACTACTTCACACTGAACAAAGGTGGAACCAAGCAGAATAGTGCAGAAACCCCTGACTGTAAATGAAGAAAAGGTACAAAATATTTCTTTTTAAAACAGCATGAACTGAAATAGCAGAGATATCTGATAACCAAGCAGTTATTTTCCAGAGTTTGGCCTTGAGAGGACATGCCTCAGGGCTCGCCTAAACAGGGAGAGTCAAGAGAGAGAGAAGACAAGTTAGCCAAAGGCATTACATGGACACACAAATTAAAGCACATTAATCTGTTGTAAGGACATTCCCTACAGGAAGATCAACCTGTTAAAAAAAAAAAAAAAAAAAGTCATCTTCTCCTCTGCAAATGTGCATAATGCACAGCTACTTACATACATTCATTTCTCATCTTTAGTTAACTGTACCATCTCTCCGTAATGAAGTTGGATAGGCAACCCCTTAGACATACTGAATTGCATGAAGCAAAAGAGCAAGCACTAACGTCTCAATAATAATAACTGGAAAACTGTAGAAGATGTAAAAATGTAAGATTTAAGAGTAAAAGCTTCAGAACTTTATTTTGGTCCAGGAAGTACGGCATAAAAAAGCCCACACCTATTTAAGGGGCATTGCAGCATCTTCTTCCAAAGCCCATAGGCAGCACACTTCTGCTGGGAACTCCAGGCAGGCTCTTTCTCCACTGATTTTTACTGCATACAGTTCAAGCCAGGTGACCTTCCTTCCCCCCGAAGTCCCCACCCCATGCCCTTTCCAGCAGTGCAAAATGCAGATAAACAACAACTGAGACAAGATGAGCCTCCAGTGCACACTACGGTGCAGACTTCTAACAAAAACAGATTTAAAAACAAGTTTAACCATGGACTCTTGGAGTATCCACAGAATGCATTCATAGGTTTAAGTTTCCTAAAACTTACCTGGACTCATTTGTTTCCCTTGCAGTAGCAGAATGATGATACTTCTCTTCAACCAGCACAGAAGGCTCACAAGCTCTCCAACTACCGGGTTCAGCATTAATGCATCAAAACTGCAGCTTGCCTACAGAAACATGTTTTCCTTGGTGCACCCAGCCTTAATAAGCCAACTCGCACCCAGTTCAGTCAGTTTTATCTCCAACAGTTCTACACTGTCTTTAAGTCAAGACAACTCGTCTCAGTGATATTTTCTACCCTCCTCTTCACATATCACAAACATATCTCATGTTGTTAAGAAGCAAAATGCAGACTGAAAGCCAGGGAAATGAAGGCTGCAGTCAGGTGCCCGTTATCTTGATATGCAAGATACTGAGCTGAACAAATTAACATGTCTAAAAGCATAAAATGATAGATTTTGTTAAGTTGCAGCTAACACTGCTGTTATTTGCTCGGGATACTTCTGAATTCACACAAATTCCTCATCATCTCTACTGGTTCATTATTCATGTGCTTTAATAAACAAGAAAAAATGTTTGCCAAAGTTAATGCTTACCACAGTGATGATATTTTTAAGGACAAAAACCAGAAATAAAAGTATTATTTGGTACCTAACCTATCTGTAAAGAAAAAAAATATAGAGAGATGCCAGTCTCTATTCCTTGCTCCATGACGTGATCTCTGCATACAGAAGTCAGACTGGCAGGGTTTTTTTATGCTACCTTGCAAACTCTTGTTAAATGTTACCTTCCAGCAAGCATATAATGGGTCTATTTCTGTTCTGCTGATTCCAAGGCTCCTCCTGCAGAGCAAGTCTGTCAAATCTGTCAAGCACTGAAAGCACAGAACATGCACTAGTAGAAAAATCTGGAAGGTTCAAAACCTTTGCAAGAAAACATTAACATAATGTCAAGATTTACTTCAGAACTAAAAAAAAAAAAAAAAAAATTTAAAGCCTTTAAACTTCTCCTGCACAAAGCAAAAGATTTTCTTTACAAAGTGCCAAAGGGAAAGCCATAGTTATAGCAAATCAGTGCTGATCTCCTCCCATGAGGCTCGGGCTTAATCATTTAATCATCGCATTGTGTGTTTGTTCGCAGTGCACGTCACTGATGACAGCAGAAAGTCAGGACTTGTGTTTTCCACAAAGAATGCCGGTTCTCTACAGTTATTTTAAGTAGTCTTTGGCAAGCAGCATTCATTTCAAGAGCCACCCGTCAGCTCAGTTTTTGTGAAGTGATTCGCTCCACGAGCTGTGCAGCTTCAGCACGCCCTTCCATTCAAACTGCTGTTGACAAAACTAAATGAAGTTTGGTTTCCTACGACTTCCTTCCCTAACACAATTCTCTAGCATCAAATGAGAGACAGGCTTCACGTTGAAGCTTTCTTTGCAGCTCCGAACAGACTTTTAATGGTTACCAGCTACCGACTGCCACGCCAGGGAGACAAAAGCTGTGATTCCTCACAGCATTCTCACCCAAGCCACATTTTTTAATTTTTGTTTTAATAAATTACTGCTATAAGTACCAGCAACTACACATGAACAATATTAAAATGAGCAAGTTAATATTGCAATTATGTACACAAAAGGAGTTGGACTAGGATCATGTGGGTCCCTTCCAACTCCTGATATTCTATGATTCCATGAAAATAATGACAACTTTCCCATTTAGCCTATTTGAAAAGCTTAATCTAAAACTCAATTTACAAAAACACATTTCTGAGCCACAAGCCAAGCATGACAACAGTCAGGTTGATATTTGAGCAATTTTTGTTTGTTTTACTAAATACCAAAGCAAGAGAACTACTTCTCTAACAATGACCTTAAATCTCTCTGATTTTTAAACACCCAGTTTTTGTTCCTCCATAAAGAGCTTAAAAGACATATTACAGATTGAAATCCTTATATCACACTGGAATTTGGTCTTCTCCTGATCAGAAGACAGCATTTGTTCTTAACACATCACTTCCATACTGGAAGTACCACTGCAAAGCAATTGCAATACAACTCAGGTTTTGTGATGTTGCCATAGGCTTGGCAAGAAAGGGTAAGTTACAATTTTTATACTGAAATTCTACCTGCAGTTTCAGACACTGTATTAAACTGTGTTATTTCAAATAGCAGGAGTCAAATTTAAATTTCTTTTCACTCAAGTGCCACTCCTCCAACAAATACGGTTAGATGACATCCAACTATGAAGAGTAAATAAAGGAATGAGTCAAATACACCCGTCCATTGAAACCGTCCTCAATGCAAGGCAACCCAAACTCTGTAGTACAATAATTGTAGAGCCCATATTTAATGAAATATTTGAAAATGGTTCACAGAAGTGTCGGTTACAAAATAAGCTATGGACTGTTTTGGACAGGACTCTGTAATTAGTAAGCAAAAATATGGAGGACTTGAGCATTAGAAAGGTAAAAGCACACCAGGCTAAACATGCTGAAGAAAAGCAATTGAGAATGTTCACACTCTTGTCCCTTATAACTTTTCACCCTGTAGCCAATCATTTAACCAATCAGCAACTCTTCAAGCAATTTCTAAGTAGAACAGTAAAAAAAAATAAGCTAAAGTGTCTGGAATTTACGTTTAATAATAGAAGTATTCAGTGCTTCAAAAAATATTAATATGATAGGAAAATAAACTTCAAGACAGATATATAACCATAGATGTCTTGGCAGGCAAACTACCACAATAAATCTCTTGTGAAGCTCTATTTTGTTCATGCATTCCTCACATTACCAGATCCAGAAAAAAATGTTTAGCATTTAAAATGAAAACTGTTTAGAAGACTGGAAAAAAAAAAAAAAAAAAAAAAAAAAGTCAAATATCTCACAGCCACTTATTTCTGCTTCCTAGACAGCCATGGCATTTTAATTTTACTCGAGTGCTTTACTTCTCTTCTTCCCTCTCTCCTTTCCTGCCCACATTTTGGTTGGTATAATCCCTCCTTTGAAAGCACAGATTAATTTAGGAAGTATAAATACATTTGAACTTTACCATTTCTCATTCTTTCACCAATATCATTCCTAAGTCTACCATCTTATTTCTTATTAGCTGTCTTACGATAAATTATCTATCAGCTTTCCAGAATATAGGCAAAGTTAAGAAAGAGAATACACATTTTAAATAAAATCACTTGGACATTCTCCAAATAAAGGTCTGTTAAGACTTAAAAACATCTGAAACTATTCTAGAAGTTGGTCAATCACATGCAAAGCAGTTCTGCAAAGCACAGGCTCAGACATGAGCTCCATTAGGTGCTTTGAAATACAGAATTCCCACAAGTTGTTTCATGTGGCACAAGCAGCTCCATATACTATGCCAAAAAATATAGCCCATTACTAAATTGCAACTAATTATCATCTTCTGAACACATTCTGCATAGCACAGAGAGATTATCTGGCCTTAAATCCAGATGGGAAAAAAGGAACAATGAATGTGGATATTTTAATCATTTTCTTTGCTATTAAAAGCAAAGTAGACATGCTTTTGAACACAGCTTGCAAGTGTTTTTGCTCTCCAAAGCAAATGTTTACATTGAAATTCAACTAATCCAGAGAATAACATTGACTTTGATAGTGATGTGAAAGTTTTCAGTGGTTTTAGTTTGATAATATCAAGGCTTTTTTCTGCAACACCAACCATCAACAGGTAGAAATTTAATTACTAATAAGCAACAATAGAGCACGAAGAAAATCAGAAAGCATAAAGAAAACAGAAGCACTCACATTTCAACAATGCTATTTTTTTTTTCTACTGAATTCTATAAAAAAATCTATTACCAGTTTTACTCAGGAGAATTCCCTCCTATTCATCAGTTCACATTTTGGTAAGACAGACCACACTTCAGGGGTTGTGTTGCTCAATTGAGACACTTTTAGAAAAACCCAACGAGAAAAGTCTAAACAACGTGTCTTATTTGGGTTTTTAGAAGACTACCTTCCCCAAAGTGGTTGGCCATCATCCCAAAACATGAGTTGGTAATTTTATGTGACACACCTACCAGTAGTTAAATCTGTTATGAGAGCAGCAGCAGTGTTCAAGAATTTCTGGTTTCTAGTCCTGTGTGCAAATTTAGGAGTGTTTTAAACCCTGCCACTGCACTAGCTTTAGCCCTTTGTTAGAGAATGCAAAAGAACATAAGTTACTGATGTTGAAGAGCACACTACCTTTAAAAGAAAGCTCAAAATCCTTTGAAACCCTGAAACTATCACTTTAACTACATGATGACTTAATAGTTATTTACATATTATAAAGACAAGCTGTCGATACCATATCCTCTTGTAGCATTTCTTGCTAGTTTTCTGATAGATTGCCCAGCTGTAGGAGCCAACAGGAACAAATCCCCACCCAAGCATCTGTAAAAACAGCATGTATTTCAATAGCAGGCACTAACCATCTAAACACAAGATGTTTTCTCAGCAAAGAACTCATTGGCATTCAGTGGGCAAACCCAAACATTAGCAGCTTCTGCTTATTACCTGTACTTGACTTGATACACCTCACACTAAGTCACTTCTGCTGTAAGAGTATGGGTCAGGGGAGAAGATCCACGCATCCGTCATCCATCACTGCCTCCACTACAGGTTACACAGGGTCCGTGGTTTTGAAAATGCCCGGAGTATGGTGGTCCATCAAAGATCAGAGAGTAAAGTAATTTTAGTCATGGGTGACCCAGCATATCTATCTGTAGCAGCAGCGGTTTTTCAGGTTTGGTTGTTTTGTTTGGTTGGTTTCCTTAAATAAGCACCTACTGTTTAAGTTGGCCTCAAATCCCATGAAGTATTATATGGTTGACTAACAGAAGCTTTGACATTTCTCTGTCAATAAAACTAGATTTGTTTTTCACTGATACACTAAAATACACTCTATTTCTAAATCCCAAAACTACTTGCAGTAAGGTATGGCTTTGATTAAACGATCAGCCATGAAGTCATACTGCAAGAGCTATCTCCCCCAACCCTACACCAGATTCCCAAGTTGAAAAAAAAAAAAAAAAAAAAAAAGGCAAACAAACATACACATAGGACCACACCATGTGCAAAGGAAGGTCACCTCTGAAAGCCAGTCTGGCCTGTACTCAACCTTTGCAGAGTTTTGACTGTTTAAGAGTTGGGGGGAAAGGGAGAACAGACCCGAGCGCCTTATTCTGGATTTGGTTATTACAAAGAGCCAGAATCACTTCTAACAGAGCAAAATTTTCCTGTTGCAGATGTACTGGAGAAACATCTTCAGCGTTACAAAGGACACCAATTCCCCCAACATACCTAGTGCTCATGATACACAGTTTTGCTCTAAATACAATCTTGTAAGACTTCATAGTCCATGGTTGGACCAATCCTTCCAATGGCACCAGTCCCCAAGGCTGGAAGAGAATCAAGAGCTATCAACACACTTCATGTTCATTTCTCCAGAGCAAGTGAGGGAAGAAAGAGATTGCAACTGAAGGATTTGCGGGGGACTGATGCTTTGGTTTTAGTTTGTTTATCAAAAACGTCAAGCAGGATGAGCAAGAACCACACAATGAAGCATTCTGCTTAGGCCAGCCTGTCAACAGCTGGCCTTTAACCAGTTCTTGGATCCTAACCACCTATAAAAATACACACTGTTTGTTCAAACAAAGGGGAAAAGAACAAAACTAGAGAAAAAAAAGGATGTAATTTATCATTGCGAGTACTCTTTGTCTCCATCTGCTGCTCAGCTAAATCTTTCTGAGAGAAGGAATTGTAGTAGAAATCGGTTTAACTGTAAGCTTAGATATTTATGAACCTTTACTTTTACTTAATTCTTTTGTGAACTGCTTATTCAATGTAGTATGCAGATGACCACTTTTAGGCGATGCTGCTTATTCAATTAACCCCCCATGGCCACCTTCATACGTGGGGATCAACAGCATTAAAGCAAATAAGCAGAAAGCAAGCCCAGTATGCCTCAAAGTCAGCAGCAGCAATCTGTACCCCTTCCCTGCAGCCTTTGCTACTTGTACTAATTCCACACAAAACCAACTTCATGCAGAGAGATCTGCTCGTCAAGTTGCTGGAAATATTTCAAATTTAAAAAAAACAAGTACAAAAACAAAGACCAACCTTCCCCCTCCCCCCCCCCAAAAAAAGACCGATTTTCAGTGAGGTTGTTTTAAAACAGTGTTGATTTCTAGAGCCCAGTAACAAATTTCTGCTAAAATACTAATGCTGGATTCAAGTTTCTACCTGCTGTGTTAAAATACATTCCTAAAGCTTACTAAAACCTGCACTTAAAACGTTGAATCATAGGATTGGAAGAAGTTACAGATGGCATTTTCAGCTAGGTTTCCAAAGGTTTTCCAATTCACTTGAAGTGTTATACACATTTGGATATATGTTGCTTCTTCCACTAATTCCTCTTCGAGGTGAAAAATCCTATTAAAATTTACATTTTGCAATAGAAAACATTTTTGTTATTGACACGTATAAAGAAATGGAATGTTCAGGTTAAGTAAACTCATGTTAGACATTCAAATATTCTAGTTTCACAAATTATGGAAGATTCTTTGTAGAGAAATTGGACTGTTCAGGCAGCCATTGATGGGCAACAGTCTTTTTCCAGCTAGAGAACATAAATTATAGTTCCTGAGGAAATAATCAGAATATCTGATTAAAGCAGTTTTACTTGCTGAACTATTTCAGAAGTATTTCACACCAGTTGTTAACACATACAGTCACCTCCACTTCAGATATGCATTCAGTCTGTGTACCGAGTGATTTTATAAAGTAATTACTATACTGGAGGCTAATTATCCAGGGGGATTTGCGCAGTCAGTCGTTACAAAACACCTTAGAGAACAGGAGAATAGCTGAAGCTTTTCCAATCTCACTGCCACAGTTTGGAAGCTGTTTCTGCACATCACAGCAACTCTGGCCAATGCTGTGAAATTGCTAAATCATGCAATACTTGCGCTGGCTGCACCAAATCTCCTATGACCTGCATGGGGGACATCACAGAAGAGACACAAAGGCTACTGAAAACAGCTCTGCCCCAGGGCAGGTAGACCACAACTTTTTCTTTCTTAAAAACAAATAAATAAATAAAACCACTAACTAGACATCTCTATACCTAAGTTTCCCCTGCAGGGAAAGGTAAGTAACCAATATGGCTACACTTCCAGACATTACGTTCCATTACTCATCTTTTCCTAGTCACTTCAGAGAAAGTTTTGCCAGAAAAAAATAATGTTTCAAAGCCTTAGCCATTCCAAAAGCACAGTATGAAGTTTTGCCCCCATTAAAGTGAATAATTAAGTTTCCATTGACTTGGAAGAGGTCCAGGATGTCACTCTGACTAAATATACATATTTCTAATTTTTTTCTGCACACACACGAGTTTTTTTCCTGACCTATGCCCACTCTTCTCCCCCAGCCTCAGAATCTGAGCTCAGCTCCTGATACTGGAATACAGGACCTCGGGTGTAGTACCACACGGTGAAGGTATTTTTCCCTCATGACATCTTTATGAGCTTTTGCTCATAGGTATTGTTCCATTCTAATTACAGGCTTTGCTTTATCATAGGAAGGCAGAAATTTCAGCTACAGGCCACAGCTCCATTGAGCAGGGGGCCCAGCACCACGTCCAGGTGGCTTCTGAAGATCTCCAAGGAAAGGGCCTGGTACTCAGAGGAAGCCTCCTGTGCTCAAGGTCTAACTCAGGCTTTGTGTCCCATTCTCACAAGACTGTTTGCAAGCATTCACCAATCCTTTCAACAAAGCTGCTAGAAGTATCGGTTATAACTCAAACACTGCCGATGTTCAGAAGAGAGAGACAATCAGGATACAGCGGGGGCTAATCCAGCCACCACGTAATTTGAGTTACTCCCCAGAGTGGCTACTTTACCTCAAGCTATATAAATTAAATGCATGAATTAAATTTATTTATTTATTTGTAAATAATACTTCATAATCATGACAACTTCAGGTCACTTTGCTTTTAGGAAAAGGCCTGTCTCCATCTGTCCATGTCTGAAAGTGTCTGTTACTTGACATTCATCTACACAGACGATACCAAAAGGCCAAGTGTAATAGATTGGTAAACCTTTGTGAGCTTTAGCTGAACTGACACAAGCAATGAAAATGAAGATATTGAGGATTAGAAACCTCAAGAAAAGCCCAACAAAATCCTAGTAATGACTTTAACCCACATCGACCCAGCGTTCATGCTCTAATGCCATGCTGCAATGATCCCTGTCTTTTGCTGACAGCTCTGAGAGATGACAGCAGATCAGGCTGAATGCAGCCTGACAACCCCAACCACCTCTTCTCAAAGACATTATTTGGCTAGTTCCTAGTATTAGGAAAGAAAAACTCACAAAGCTTTTTATTTCAGGTGAGAAACAACTCATAGAGAAAGAAAAGATAACAATCCTCTCCCAGTTCCTCTGCAAACATGACAAAACTACCAACAAAAGTCATACCTACTAAACCCTGCAAACTTAGATGCCAACATGATATTGGAGTATTACATTTAAAATACAAACTCCAAGATATTTTCTTCCAACCATTCAACTAAAGCAATGGGTTACTTAGAACAAATGCAATATTTTCCAGTCCTCAGACAACAAAAATGCCCTAACAAGTGTGAATTTCCTGAGACAGTAATTGGACTTCACCTTGAGGCAGTTGTTCCCACTAGCAGCATTCTGGCACCAGCAAAAATACCACCTACAAGAGCTGTATGAAAGCAAGCAAAAATAAACTAAGTTGTGGTAAATATTACTAAAAGAAAAATCTTCTCTAGTAAATGCTTTATTTTTGTTCTCAGAAGCTACATAGCCTTTAAAACAAAGATTCAAGGTGGCTGATGCTGTTCTCAAGAGATAAAAGAACCAAGTCAGAAGAGAGAAACAGACTAAAACAATGTGATCTGTATTGCAGACATCCTCCAGTGTCTTTCAGGCTTATTTGAATTTTTCCTTACAGAAGAAAATGACTTTATAAAGTAAGAAACTGGAGAAAAAAGTATAAATAGCCTATAAAAATGCTTTGATTGCTATGATCCTATTCCCCAAAATCCCTAAAAATTCTAAGTAAAATTTTATTTTATGTACAATAACCCGAAGTGCTTCTTATGCAGAAAAAGACTTCAAGTGCTAAGAGTCCATTCCTCAGCTCGCTCCAGGAACTCCAGTAGGAGCATGCACTGAAGCCAGATTTGGAGGAACATGACCTGCCCAGTTTTGGAGTCAGCTGAGAAAACAGGAGATAAAAACTCTTCTGGAGGGTAAATGACACCAAAAGTGAGCTACTAAAGCCACGAAGTGTTTCCTGTGGAAGCACCTTCCACATCCGTAATGCAGGAAGGAGGCTGGCTGCACCAGGCTAAGCAGTAGGCCTCTCAGCACCTCGCAACATCTTCCCTTCCATAGGAAAAAGAGGAATATTCACCCCTTTTCATGTCCTGCAAGGCCTACCTAATTGCAAATGCTCTAGGACTGCTTGCAAAGGGAAAAGACAAAATAAAAGTTAGTATAGTTTTGTTCTGCAGCTGTCTGATTTTAGAAAATAGGTGTGCTCTGGGGCAGCAGCAACCCTGCCCCAGGCTCTCCTCAGCCACGAACATCTCTGAGGAGCCACCTACAGAACTGCTGAGGCCATGCATGGCTTCCTCGTCCATTTTTTGGGGGTACTTTTGGCAAATTTCTATGCTACAGCAGTACATAAGAATAAATAGCTATGCCCTGGACTTTGGCTTCTTTCATTACAAAAGGAAAGGCATCACTTTTTCTGAAGAGGAAGTTTTCCCTGAAGAGATTTCCTAAAAAATTGCCTAATGCCTACTCAGCTTCTCACAAAGAAGAAATCTTTGAGGATGACACAAGCAGATATTTCAGAAGTCAAACCAGATCATAAACTAAATAAGCAAGTGTAGCTATACTCAAAGTATCCAGAGATGAAAACTGATGAAAATGGGGAAGGGTGGGGGGGGAATAAAAACTAAAGTTTTCTCTGAAGAATTTTCCCACCAAAACTGGTGATTCCTCATGATCATCATTAAAATAATCCATACCACACACAAACCTGCTAAGACGACTTAGAATGCAAGAGAATCATCATTTATGCAAGGCATATATGCAAGGCATATAGACCAATAATCAAATATTACTCATTAAATATGAAAAAAACAGTTCCAAGTCCTGTCCCTTCTTGATAAAAGATCTAAAAATAGTAATTGCCCTTATCTTCTAAGATCTTTTGAACATAAATGTATTCTATTAATTTTACCACCTCATTCCGTAGCTTTGGTTCACGTGTATTTAGGGCATGTCTCAGATCCTCATTTGCCTTTCAGTTTTGGCCTGAGGCAACCTCATTCAATATGGAAAAACGTCAAAGTCTTAATTGTGTTTGTAAATTTCTTATAAAGCGCATACACTTGGCAATGTTCATTTCTCCAGTATTATAGCAGGAAGAGTACTAACAAACTACCTCTAATGAGAAATTTAATGTACACAAAAAAAGTGTATTTTTGGTGCTGATAAAACAGGAATATCTATCAAATGGTTAACAACTAAATATTATTCATCTCAGTATTACCCAAGAGCATTTCCCTTGCAATGTTCAAAGAACGAGCCAAAGACCACCTCACAGAAAAGTAGGAGGACTGAGAAGAGAAATTAAAGTGGTTTTTTTTGTTGTTGTTGTTTGTTTTTTTTGTTTTTTTTTTTTTTAAATTAACCCCCTCACACATCCCACCAACATTTTTCTGAGGTGAGGAAGGAAAAAATGATTCAAAGAATTATGGACAACTCAGTCTAAGCTGATGCTTAGAAAGATACAGGGAGATAGAAGGAGAAAGAAAGACTGGGGGAACCACTAAAGCCTGAATTTTTAAGCTTTGAATGAACAACATATTATTGAACTACTAACATTATTTTCTAATGTTAAGGACAAATCTTGAAATCATTTCAATTCCCTTCAACTGCATGACTGATGTAGTGAACACAGGCAAGGGACCTCTTTGCCTCACTGGAACTCTTCATGCAGTCCCATGTGGCATTCTTGTTAACTAAAGAAACAATAGGGATAAAGTAGCCCTGAGATAAGAGATTGTTTAACTACTTGTGTAACTTAAAGCATATACTATGTGCTATTAAAATGTGAGTATACGTCAAGTGCTGTCGTGGGCCTGGCTCTGTACAATTTCAAAAAAATTAAGTGTGGTTACAATCCACTTGAATTGCATTAAGGCATGAAAAATGCTTTGGAAAGCAGGAATAGAATTTACATTAGCATAAACCAACTCTATTTTACTGATGAATTCTAATGACTTGCTGTTGCCAAAAGAGCAGTCCCATTTCTCCAGAACCCTCCTCACCCAGTCCAGCACACCTGGCCGGCTGCTGTTCAGGTCTTGCACCTCAAACGGATTTAATCAACAAATCTGGCAAATAAAATGATTTCTAAGGGCAGGAATGAGCGTGGAAAATAAGTCAATTCAGTTGTCACAAAACCCTGAACTGTTTTCTTTTGGGCTGAGTCAGCTCAGTAAGGACACCACCATATACCACAGCCAAAGCTGGGGAGCAGTGGGAACAAGGCAGAGCTCACCCCACCTGCAGTAACAAGCTCAGGCTTAACAGAAATGAACCAACAGGAGGAAAAAAAAAAAAAAAAAGTAATCCCATACAAAACTGCAAATTGGAGAGTAGTCATGAAGAACAGGTTCTAACGAATGAGGAATGCAAAGCAGGATCAGCTAATTACTTCAGAGCACAGAGCAAATACAAGTCAATGTCACAGCACCGATAAGAACCAGATGACACGAAAGCCACTTCATACAGCACTGCTGCTTAGCTAAAATGCCACCTACCAAGCTCTATAAAAGATCTGTATCTCGAATTAGAGAAGGGACAGAACACAACACGAATAAGAGGTTCAAAAAGCGCTTACCAACGTGCTAAAAAAAAAAAAAAAAGTTCATTGAGGGCAGAGGAAAAAAACACTACACAAAAAAACACCATTCCAATATGGAAAAAGTTAAAGTAGTAAGACTTCTTTTCTGTATCCCTTTGGTCTTAAGAAAGGAAGAAATTGTATTAAACAGCAGGAAAAGTAATTGGCATTTTGAGCTGGAAAAAAAACAGCTACAAGAGAAGAGGAGTAGATTGTCCTAAGAGATGGTGAAAACCATTTCTGACAAGCATAAAGAATAGGTTATGCGAACATCCCCACTGCTCAAAGTACAGATAAATTTGAAATGGTGGAAATTCTATTTAAATCTAAGATATTTTTTTTACTGGAAGGGTGACCATGCAGTGCAACAGGCTGCCCAGAGAGGCTGCATTCTTGTAGACATTCAATACCCAAGTCTGCATTCTTGTAGACATTCAATACCCAAGTCGACACGGCCCTGAGAAACCTGCTCTAGGGATCCTTGCTTTGAGTTTAAGGGAAACAATCCTGTAAAGGGACTGAAGAAACACAAAAAAAAGACTGCACAGTGTCATTGATTTAATAATACAGAAAAAAAAAAAAAAAAAACTAAATTACCATTGTACATTAAAAACAGCATTCACCTACAAAAACAAATCACAAGGCGTTCATGTCTCAGCTGTGCAGTCTTCAGTGCCCTGTAAGATGTTACTCTCCACCCAGCTAGCGTGGCCCATAAATTAGATAGCATCAGGCCGTTCAACAGCAGATTAGAAGAAACCCAGATGTTTGCAAAAAAAGCCCATAGCAGTGGCCATATGCTTGCCCACACATTTCCCCAACCTGACCTGAACCAATGTCCCAGCATGACACCAGATGAGTCGGCTGCTGACTATGCAGCTTAAATGATCCATTGTTTACCAAATCTTGGGAATTTTTGATGATAAGGCAGTAAACTGGCATTTAAAATAAGCAAATTCTTAAGCTTTTCTCCCCAGTTTACTTACTGGCATTATAATTTGTCCATCATACAGACCTAATTTGCATGCAATTTCCACTGGACATGGTATTCTTTACTCTTCAGCCTGAACTGCAGTGAACCTACTAAAACTGCTGAGGGTTTTCTTTTCAGGAGAGGTACAGTATGACAGTAGACACAAAACATCCAAAACATTCTCATTAATTATCTTCCCTCAGGATCTGCCATTGTACTTCAATGGGCCAACAGAGTGGTATAAAGCACCTGGAAACTTAATTTTTCTTTCTTTCACATTCATATCATTAAGCTATCACCAGAAATGTACAAAGCTCATTTAAATATTATGAGGCTGCAGAGGGTGCTCTGACACTGCTTACAGACAATTTCTATTCAATCCCCATATTCCTCAGCAAATCACTCATCAATTTTCCAGGAGTAATTACAATTTGGAAATAATGCCTGAAAAATAATTTTGAAGGCAGGTTACGATTAGGCTTCCCCTAATACCCAGCTTTACCTTCAGAGAAAGGTGATGTGAATTACAATTATTTTTTTTATTTTTTTTTACCCCTAACAGTAAGTATTCAGAGTGGAAATATCCTCAAAAATAGCAAAGCTTTTAGCTCTTTTTGGGACCACCCAACACCATGATAAAGCACACGCAATGCAGAATGAAGAAACTTGTGCAGAAAGTACTTTATACTTGGGAAAGAACTTGCATACCCCAGTTACTACTTTTGTACTTAGCATTGCAAAAGTTTTACTTTCTAGCTTTCAAGCAAGTGAAACACATATTAATTTAATTCTAGCTGAAAGTTTAACAAGAATTTGTACTTCTCCCTTTCCTTACAGTTCTTTAAAATTTCTTGTTCCATTAAGTACACAGTGAAAAATGTTACGTTATCTGACAATACTGCTATTTAAATATATTAATTCTGACCCAACTGATGAAAGGTAAATAAAAGAAAGGTTTTTAAAAGACTTGGAAATTAATTAAAAATGTTCAGTGTAGCTGATCCTTCACTTCACTAGCTCCAAGCCCTAAATTAGCAAATTCTAGGTTTGACAATTCATATAATGAACTTGAAACAGAGTATAGATATGCCACACAGACAATAGTGCATTAACTGGATACTTAGCACCTTCACAATTCCTGTTGAAAAGGAAATTGAAAGTGTCAGGTAGTTCAACAATGTGGAAACCCTGCCCTTTCATAGCTCCCTGTTTGCCTCACTGCTTCTGCAGCTTTGCTTTGTGCCTTTGTCACTGCAAGATTAGCTACATTAACATTTTATACATGGTCTGTACCCTAATGTCACCTAAAAAAAATTAAGTGGGCCTGTGTTTTATGATAAAGAATTGAATCACAAGTCCAGCTCTGTTAGTTCCATGTGACTTCACCTGGGTTTCAGGCTGCTCCCTGCATGACACAATGCAGCATCTTTCATGTCAAAGGAGCAATAGAGTAGGTGCTGTTTGAGCCAGCGACATAAGTATTTCTATCTTTGGATTAGGGTTTCCTTTTCCCATTATTTGTATTGTAAATATAACATAAGACACAAACACGAAAGATTCTGAAGATGCAATTTTGTGGTTGCTACAGGGTAATTTAAAGACCACGTTGCCACCAAGAGGAGATCCTGCTGCTCCCCGCTGGATGAAGCTGATGGATAACTCTGCAAATTGCTATAAACAAATTAAATTAATTTCCAGCTGTGTCAGGAAGTTGAACCAATGCTGAGCTAGTCCACTCCATTCCGACTGCAGAGCATAGGGAGGTAAGAGTGGAGCACACGGACAGCAGCTGAAGGAGCAGGGCACCAGCAGTGACCCTGCCCCTCCAGCAGAAGCAGCACTGCCTTCATTCACGAAGGGGACACACAAATATTCTTCATAGGTCACGTATTAGGAACTCTGGAGAAGATGAGTGACTAATTCTCCTGTTGCTCAAAAAGATCACTACTGCACAAATACATTTCACCACACTTTGACAGTACTTTACAAAAAAGTCATTCTAATAGAAAAGTTGCCTAATAACCAGTACGAGGAGGGAGTCAGAAACAGCATGCAGTAAAAGAGTTAAGCAACCTGACTTGTGATATGGAGTAGCCATGAGATGGCTCAAATTCTGGCAAAAGGGTGCAACAAACAGGTTCAAAGCTAAATTTAGTCATTACTTAGAATGCTTTCATCCAGTTATGCAAAACCTATATCTCCCATAGATGCCAGCATTTAAGAAACATTTCTAATTCATACTGTTTTACATACAGCATTGATCACATCATCCATTTTTATTTTTTTTTTCCACAAACCAATGTTTGTGTTGAAATGCAATATAAGCAAGATAACCCACCACAATGAGATGGATTTTCGGTACTTCTCACTTAGGACTCCTGGACAGCTATTGAGTTGGAAGATACTCTCCTCACACCCCAAGTTACAAAAATGCTTCAGCAGAAGGAAACCCTTTTCCCCCAGCAGCTTTGCATGCCAATACATACCAGTGATTTTACCACAAGGTGGGAGATGAGAACGATGACAGATGGAAGTGACTGGCTAGTGAGGCCCTGGTTTGAACATGACTAATTAACAGTTGAAAATCACCATTACCTATATCTCCCATATGTTCTCATTTGTAAGCTAGAGTTGGACAGTGAATCCAAACATATGGAAACAGTAAGCTGCACTCCAGTCTTTGAATAGCAAAGTACACACAATCTGGTCTTCTGTTTCAGCTGTAAAACATGACTGCACGGTAACCCTAAAAGGAAACATAATCTCATATAAAGTAGTGGACACAGAGAAATTAGGAAAAAAAAAAAAAAAAAAAAAAAAAAAGGAAGAAGAAACCCCCAGATTAAGTTCTACTGGCTAGTTTGGCTATTAGCTTATATGTGGGGGCACTGAAAAACCTTTGTGCCTCTGTCCCCCATTTCAAAGATAGGAAAAATCATCATTTTTGGCATTTGAAAAAGCACACAGACAATACACAATTTCTGGATCACACACAGCACACAGGCAGAGAGAACCACAGCAAGAGCCAGAAGCAGCCTCACAGCATCTCATCTCACAGCTTGGCCTGGCCAATTGCAAACGACTCCAAGCTTAGAGCAAGGAGCGTGCTTGGCTTTCTTACCTTGAAACCAATGCTCCCAGGAGAAAGGTTTATCTATTAATGCTTCAGGAATACTCATGAAGTATTATTTGCAGTAATTTGGCAGGGTTCATCTTTTTCAAAAAGCTTGAATTGGTATTAATCAAGTAAAAGCTTTTTTTAAACTAATTAAAAGCTTTTTAGACACTGATCAGGTCAGGTCAATCAACACAACAGCCTACCTCTGTCTGATGTAGGAAACAAAAGCAACTAGACTTCAGTTCACTTCCCTTTACTGTCAACATCAGAATAGCAGATTATATACATGCACACTGCTATAGGTAGATCTAGATACACAAACACTATATCAAGAAATTAATAGAACGCTTCTAAATTTAAGAAATATCCTAATTGTTTATGCAGAAACGTATACTTTGGGGCTTTTTGAAGCAGCATTCATTTTGCAAGTTGCAGCCTAAGTCCACATCTGAAAATACTTGAAACTCTTGCTCTCAACTACACGCAGCACTGTTGACCATGAAAGGGCCAGAAAGCAACTCTCCAAGCTACACAGGAGAAGAAGTAGCCTACTGAAAAATAGATAGACTCTAAGGCTGAGGCTTTCTTCAAGAAACCAACTGTCAGAAGAAATACTGTAGCTGATTGAGATAATATACCCTTTAAAATAACAAGACAAAAAATGGGAATAAAATATATGCTATGAAATAAAGATGAATGCCTAACAATAAACCTTGCTTCCTTGTCTCTTCTAGCAAGAAAAATGGAATACTTCAGTACCTTTCTTCCTACCATCATGACCACTATCGGGTATATTATGTGCTGCATCTCCAGACTGAAATCATGAGGCAAAAAAAATTGTATCAAGTCTTCAACTATGAAAAAAAAAATCCAGGGAGAAGCAGCAGCTTTGTAAGGGAAATAAAACACAAACAACATCTGAAAGCAGTCTCCGAATTGAACACACAAGTTCTGAAGGAAACACTTGATAATAATTTAATTATCAAGAAAATATCAACCAAATGACCAATGACACCAGTGAACTCCTATAGGTACGCAATATGCACTGTTTAACATAAGGACATAAAATAACCAACCTGCCCTCTTCCAATTATTTCTTGCTCATCATGACACTGCGGTCTTATTACAGGCTTTGTACAAAAACTGTAAGAGAGCTACGAAGTACACAGGAAGCTCATACCTTGGAACAGCCCACTACCAGTCTTTAGTCTTCAAAAAGCCCTCCAGCTCTGGCTAAGCTCACCATCATAAGCATTATACACCAAAGAGAAACAAAGTTTGACAGGGAAAAAAATAATGCAAAATTTTCTAGCACCTCTTCACCACCACCTAATGGGCCAAGAGAGCCTAGGCAAACACAGAATGTCAGAGACCTCACCAGGGCACCATAAGTCCCTGCAGGACCTACACACACATAAAGAAAAGCAGTCACTCTGCTCCAGGATGAACATGCACCAGTCATTGCCAAGGGACTGGAGCAAACCTAATTACCATTTCCATTTAATCTCTTATGCCTCAGTGATGACCTGCAAAATACCTTAACATACAAGGCCAAATAAATCACAGGTTCAAGATGAGATTTGCTTTATGGCCCTTACCATTTTCTCCTGCTCCTTATGTCCTATTAACTCTGCCTTACTCTACAAGGGTTTCCATCCATCTTGCACCACAGAATGATGTCTTCTCTATTGCATCAAGCCTTTTTTGTAAGGCCGTCAACTAGCTCAGGGACACTCATCCAGCTCCATAAAAACATTTTACAAAAGCATTAAATAATGCATTCAGAAGTGCAGGTACTCTATGTTTCTGAATCTTGAAAATTAAGTAAAAGCAGGCAGTTCTTTCAGAGGATTTGTAAGGCTTGATAGGAAACAGCCTGATATGTCCTTATCTCTACGGTAAGAGCACTCAAAGTTCAGCAACTGGACTGACACAGGAAGGTGAAATTTCTGCCAGCAGACTGATGCTTCTCTGATGCTCCTTCTATGCAGAGGCACTGATATGAGCACCCCTTATCACTTCTAAGAAGATCCCTAAGATGACAACCATCCAAAAGCCAACTTTAGATAAACATGGAAGGCTCCTTACACACTCAGCTCTATAACATCAGTACAGAGCAGAAATGATAACTCGGATAATCTGATTGTTTTCAACATCTGATGAACTTCAGAATTGCAGGAAACGTTTCCGACGTTAAAAGGTTGACAAAGGAAGGAGAAAATTAGAAGAATGCAAAGTAGAAATGCAGAACACCCTGAGCATCCGGTTAGTTTAGCTTCAACCACCTGTAATTCTCTGAGATCAAAGTGCCAGATGATGGCAGGAATTAAGACATTCCAGCATAAACATCACCCCAATTTAAATTAACCTATGGCCCATTTGAAAATATTAAGCGTGCATTTCGAAAGAGGAGAGTCATCTCCTCCCTTTTTCCACCCTCAGACTGGTTTTCTTCTGCTTTTATTCCGAGCACTTCCTTCTACACTATTCACCTCTCTCCCCTTCAGTGTCTTTCCCCAGTAGCTCTCCGTTCCTGCATTCACCCAGCGCGCAGTACATGGAACTGACACGATGCTCACTGTTACGTTATTCATTCTGAACAGCCATCAAGCACGGCTAAAGATCCTGCGAGAGAAAAGAAAAATGATCCTGTGCCCTATAAAGACAGGGTAAAGTAGGGGCAGTCCTTACATGACATTCTCAGCTTTCCTTGCACTGCAATGTTATAGATAATCACAGCCTGGCTGCAGAATCCTATTTCCTTTGATAACCTAGTTCCTGTTGATCAGCTCTTCAGGGAATCTTAATCCCAAACATCATCAAAAGCATTGATACTATAGGGAGGAGAAGATGGTGAATGGAGAGGAATAGGAGCAAGCAGAACCACCAACAGGATCAGGGCGGTCAAGGATACCCATGCTAGAGGCCTGAGGAAGTACTGCAAAAGGGTCACTGTCCACTGGGAAACAAGAAGGAAAACCCTACAGGCTGCAGGGGAGAACAGACAGAATGCAGCAAGTCTGAGCCACACCATCAAAATAAGTAAAAAAAGAGCAAGACTCTCCAGTTTTAACGGCAAGGAGCCCTCAGACAGGAAGACTGTATCTTTATTGCCCAAACACACAACCCCCAAAAAGCTCACCATTTCCCACATCCTAAATCTACAGCTCTGCAAAGTGCATTACAACTTTTGTCACTCGCCTGTTTCCAAACAACAGGTTTGGATGCTTTGGTTCAGGGGCTCAGCAGCTTCACCTTGTCTGCACAGCAGCAGTTTATGTCCAAAATACAAGCAGAGAGCATGTGGCCATTAAACCAGCTTGTAATTTTAGATACACCAGAATATTTTGTACTTTCAAGATGAAAAAAGACTCATCTGAGAACAGGTAAGACAGACTCCAACGAAGCAGCATCCTCTGGTACAACAACCGAGCCTGAGAAACCTGCTTTTTCGGATGTGCTGTGAAGGCTGGTCAGTCTTCAGACATGAGTCAAACGTACCTACACGGCTTCCAATTCATTTATTTTTAACATCCTTATATAAAAATAGCTTTACTGAATGCATTTTTAAATGAACACTGCTAACAGAACTGCCAAGACAGTAGATCATAACTATTAAAACAGCTAAATGAAGCATGTCAGAGGTATTTGCACTGCTAATTTTTTAGTTAGCTCAGTAAGAAAATATTCTTTGGGCACCCTCAACTACCAGAGCTTACATATTGTGGTCAATGCAGACATTTTTTTTTTGTATTGGGTTTCTTCTAAATAACATAGAAGAGCACAGTGTGTTCTTTAAGAAGTATTTTTTCTAGGTTTTGGTAACTATCGTAGGGGGGACATGACAGGGAGTCAAAAAATCCAAATCAAGTTTCCAAGGGAAAGAGCACAGGGAGTGTGCAGGATAAGGGGCATGCTGGGTCACGCTGACGGATGCTGGAAAACGCTTACCTCACCAGAGGGAACTCAGATTTAAGCACCGAGTAGCCAGTAGCCATAATGGAGGCCAGAAGTATAAATGGATTGAACAACGATTAGACAGTTTAAGGAAAAATGTTCCCAAGCTATTGAATTATAAGGGCACAGTCTGCAGCTCAGCACACTCCTAAAAATGCAGACTGCCATAAGTTCAAAAGAAAGCCCCAGGGAAATATCACTTCCTATTCATCTCATCTTTTTTCCCTAGGCATCTGTTACGGGATGCAGTGGACAAGAACCACCAGACATGACACCAGGCTAGATGGACTTCCACTCTGATATACCGTGACTCTGCTCACAGTAATCTACGTCCGAAAAGTCACTTTGCACGGTGCATGCATTTCTCCCACATCAGGGTAATTAAGAACAGCCAAGCAATTCCCTGAATAGACAACTGCAACAGCTGCCCACTTGACTTTTTCAGACGCAGGCAAAGCAAGGCCAAGACACAACACGACTTACAGTTACCTGAAGTCAGCTGCAGAGCCACAATGAGCAGCAAAGAATCACCAGTTTCCACACTTGTGTTCAAACCACTAGATGGTGCTTCTAAAATAAAGCACTTCAGCATGCAGAACTCTAAAGCAATGTCTGTTGATGTATGAGTTGCCTTCCCCTGGATTTTTATCAATATTGCTGATGAGCATGGTTCGATAGCTGCAGCCTCTGATCAGACAGCAGCAACAAGAATAATTAAGCAGGTAATTGAGGTCTCCCCAAATAAGAAAGACTCCTATATTTTTACTAGCATCTTACTAATTTCAAAGACAAAATATAGTGTTAAATACCAAGTTTTTTTCACAAACAGCAAGGCCTAAAAGGTTTTGATTACTGTACAGCACCAGTAAAAATAAATTTTAGGCTACAAATGCAATTTACTTCTTCCTTCACTCTTCATTCAAGTAGTTTTCTTAAGACACTTTTCCCACGACTGAACTCGCTCTAGTTCTCTCCTGTGAAGAGTAAACACTTCACTTTTAAGATGTGGAAATTATAGCTAAAATAAGATACTGCTTTCTTCCTATCATTCTGTAAATTGATCCTTCCTTTTCCTTTCACTCACCCAAAACTAGCCTCAATAGTTGCTTGGCTATTCCAGTAGCTTCATCCTTTTTCATTTCTCACCATTTCAGTCCATCAAAGCGCTACTTAAAATAATCCTCCTTCTACCTACATCTCATTCTACTGACTCAATTTTAAAAGTGTTCTTCACAGTGTGTTAAGCACGTATTCGAGAGTAATTTTTACTATCTTCTGTTCCTCTAAAGTTCATACTTCTATTCATCATCTTCTGTATACAACTTTTTCCTAAAAAAAATCCTACATTTTCTTCTTCTTTTCAAAAAAAAAAAAAAAAAAAAAAAAAAAAAAGTCTTGGCTGTTTATTTATTTTCCATCGTTTAATGCTTTGAGTCAGCTCTGCCACAAAGCAGCAATGACAACGCTCCCAAGCAAGATCACATTCTTACGTGCAGGTTTTAATGTTCATTGTTTACCTGCTTCTTAAATATATATATATATATATAAACAAAAACAAACAAACAAGAACACTTACCCTTATGCAATGTACTGTGGAAGCTCCTAGAGGTCACTTGATTCATATTTTGCCATTGGCTTTCCCTTTCCTGCATTAGGGGATTCCTCTCTATCCCCTAGGAATGTTCTCTATTTCTCTTACTTGCATGAAATCTTCTTCCAAGATGCTCATTTACTAGCTCTTGTTTTAAAGCCTTGTTTTAAATTAGCGTATCTATGTTTTATTCTAAGTCCTTCAATAAATATTATGAAAAGCATTGTTGCTACCTAGGGCTTACTTTCCCAAAACACAGCTTAGTAAGAAGACCCTTCAAAAGTTAGAGAACGGTACTACATACAGACATGAAAACAAGGTTTCTCCCAGTACCAGCCATTCCACGCGTCCCTAAATGCTATTTCAGAGGAACACGTTAACAGGAAGCAAGAATCTCTTGTCCTGAAAATGCATTTGCTAATCCAGCTACAGAAAGCAATGATCAGCGTGAAGAAAACCCAAAGAAATTCAGATTTGTAGACGTAATCACCAACTAACATTTTAAACAAAGAACACTAAACATCCATTGAAGATGTTCCAGTCTTTTATGCTAAGCAGATTAAAAACATCTTTAAGTTGTGGTTAGAGAGATTATTTTTTCCCCTGTCGAATACTGAACAGTTATTTCAAAATATCAATAAAGTGGATCTCAATTCAAAACATCGACCCCGGTGAGCTCTCATCTGCTCCTTTTTCAAGCTATTCTTGGAATTTCAGCAGCAGCATTCATAGAAGTTATTTGGAATACTTTGGGCATCAAAAGCATTTCTGAACTGTACAAAACCAGTCAGTTCCCATACTTCTGTGGGATGCTCAGGTCTGCCCAGGAGCAGGCTCTGACCTAGCACCTGTGGAATGTTCTGACAGCAAAAGGTACAAGATAAGAAGCTCCCTGGAGTGACAGAAGTATTTCTGGTCTATCTCTGCATACGTACAAATATTTTGATTTAGAAGGAATCATCCTTTCTCTGCACATGGTAGCAGAGGCAAGCAGGCAGTGGGATGCCTGCAGCACCCTGAGGAGGTCAAACCACGCAGCCGTCGTTCCACCAACATGAAAGCACACAAAAAATTCAGTCACCATCGATGCAGCACAGGAGGCTGGAAACCAAGCCTCATCTCTCTGCTCTGCCTCTAATGCATCAGCTAAAAGTCTGCCCCGTGCCAGCTGCACAGACCGTGTCACTGCCGTTTATTTCTCTCTCTGGGTACCTCCACCACCCTGCTTGCTGACGTTTGGGCACGCCAACACACCTGAAGAGCAGGGCCAGAAGTCGGAGCGCTGGCTGCATAAGGACGTAGGAAAGCCGTGCTGCCCTCGTGACACGCTCCCAGCATTAGTCAGGACCTTCCACTTCCCTACACCCACGTTTTCTCTCACATCCTTGCTATGTTCAAACAGATGCAGCAGTTCTGAAGTAGATGTCTCTGCCTAGATGCAGGCCCCTGCCTCTTACAGTAACTTGGCAATTATCCTGACGGCTTTGTAATTCAGTCGTGTTGAGTAATACCTCTCTGTTCCATTTCTCAGTCTCAGCCATGTACAAATATGAGCATCTATTCAGGTGCCTGACCGGACTGCACTGTGAACCCGCTGCTCTCCTGTTCCCTCCCAGTCCCATTCCCCCGCTGCCTTCACAGTCAGCTCTGGATGCGATCAAAGCAGCAGCCAAGCACCCCACACCAGCAAAATAACCAGCAGAAGACGCTGCCGTGCAGAAGTCCCATTACATCGTATGAGAATCTGGAAAGCCTCAAAAGAAGCAGTCTCCATCATCAGTTCGATATTGCTACTGCCCATAAAACACACCTGGCTCCTGCAGGACCTAACAGGAGATTATAACTAAGGAACGCAAGTGGCGATAAGCCCCCACCAGAATAAAAATCCAAAAAGAAATCAACTTCCAACCAGATCAGATACCAAACCATTTCGAAACAGACTGTGGAACCCAGCAACCTTACCAGAAGGAATCCTAAGAATCCCTTGGTCAAATTGGACAGCAAGGAGAACAACAGGAAAGCTGCGCTCCCTACACGCGAATGCCTCCATCTTACTTTCCACCAAAGAAGAAACAAACTCTGCAAACTTCTGTGTATTTAGCTCAAATACATTACCCATAACAAGTCAACAGACAAATCAGAGCAAATGCTTGCTCCTGAGGGAACAGGTCATCCCATTATTACCCTCTCCGGTCCCCCATATATAAATATATAAGATGAGCACAAAAAGCGATGCAGGGAGCTTCTGAAACCAACCCGAGCTGTTTGCCAGGAGCCCCCCAGCTCTTCCTCCGGGGTTCCTTCGCCGCAGCCCGGACACGACGCGGCTGTCACCGCGCTGCCGGGAGGCTCTGGGAGGTCTGGCACCACGCGACAGGTGTGCAAAGATCCCGGCCCCGCTGATAAGCCCCACGGGGAGATAAGCCCCGCAGACAGATAAGCACGCACCGTTTGATGCGCCCCTTGAAACTGCATATTAATACGTGGGGTTTATCAGGAAAAAAAAGATCAAATCTCTATTAGGAAGACAATTAGAGGGAAAGCTAATTGGTTTTGATAAAGGAACGGCGACAAAAGCTGCACTTGCAATTTCTCCTGCTTCTTTTATTCATTACAAGTTCCGTATTCCTTTTTACTCATTACAAGTTCACTGATATAAAAGACAGGACAAAGTTTACTGGGAACACAGCTGAAGTTTGCCGGGCGCTCCCCGCAACCCCCCTCCGCCTGCTCAGCTCCTCGCTGCGCTCCTTCACCCCCGGATTATCTCCTCGGTTAGTAGCAGCCACGCCAGACAAGCAGCCTTCTCCCACATGCTGGCGGGGTTCAGACCACAGAAAAAAAAAAAAAAAAAAAAAAAAAAAAAGGAAAATCTGAACTTTTCCCCTAAAGCCGCATTTCAACTTTCCGTGTGCGAGGCGCCCCCCACGCGGGCTGCGCCCCCCGGGGGCTGCAGGAGCCGGGCTCGGCTCCGCCACCGAAGCCCGGCCGGCAGCAGGAGGGTGCCGGGGACGTGGGGGGGGGACAGAGGGGGGCCAGGTGCTCGCGACAGCGCTGTCGCGATAGCGGCGCGACAGCAAGAGGCTGTGCGCTGCCTGAGGCGCGCGGCTCGGAGGAAGAGGAGGATGAAGAGGAAGAAGAGGAGGATGAGGAGGAAGGGCAGACAGCCCGAGGCGCCGCCGTGCTTTGTCATTCCGCCGCCCCCCGCAGCCCCCCGAGCCGCTCACCTTGGGTTTGTAGAGCCACTTTCGGAACCTGTTCATCATCACCGCCACCGCCCGGGGCTGCTCGGGGGGAGCTGGCCGGGAAGCTCCGGGACGCTCCGGGAGGCAGGGCTGTGCCGCTGCTGGGGGCTGTGGTGGCGGCGGTGGCCACGGGCTGCCCTCAGCGCAGGGACCGCCCGGCGCCGCCGCCGGCTCCGCGCCTCACTGACAGCCCCCGCGGCCGCCCGCCCGGCAGCGGCGCCCCGGCCCCGCTCTGCGCATGCGCAGGGGGCCGGCCGGCTTTCGCTCGCTCTCTCTCCCTCAGGCCCCGCCGCCAATCGCAAGGCGGCGGGAGGAGGGCTCGCCCCGCCCACTCCGCCGCTCATTTGCGTAACGGGAGAGGAGGGGGGACTACATGTCCCGGCATGCCGCGCAGGGCTGCTGGGAGGGGGGTGCAGAAGGATGCACCGCCGCGCGGTGGGTGCTGGGACTTGTAGTCTCCTCTCCCACCCAAACGGTGAACCTAGCCGGTTCTGGACAACGAGCTTCTGTTTCTGACAGATAGCCCTGCCTAAGTCCGTGCTGATTAATTTCTAGCCGCTCCTAAGCAGAAAAATGAAGAAGCGGCGGACCGAGCTGCTCGGCAACGGAGGCAAACAACCGTCGCCATCTTTCCTCCCACCCCAGTAGTTCTTTGCCCCCGCCGCGCTCGTTGTAGGATACGAAAGCCACCGCGCGGGAGAACTACAACTCCCAGCAGCCCCCGCGGCCCTTAGCAACGGCGGCGGGTCGCGCCGGGCCGTGGCGGCCTCAGCGGGCTCGGTGCGGGCGGAGGGAGCGCGGGGCCGCCCCGGGAGCGGCGCCCAGCCAGGTACGGGAGCGGGCAGCGCCGTGCCGAGGGGCCGCCCGAGCCCCCCCGGCACCTCAGGGCGCCCCGCGGCCTCCCCGGCGGCCGGGGGACTGGTAACTGCAAACCCAGACACGAAAGAGAAGTCCGAGACGGGAATTTATCGGCCCGCGTCATGTCGTGACGAGACTGTCGGGATTTGCTCCCAGATTTCTTTCTGGGTCGAGTATCGTCAAGCCTTGGTGTCCTCGGGCTCAGCTGGCTGGGGAGGGAGCGTAAAGCTTCCTTGCAGAAGGCTTTGGGCAGCGATTGCCTAGTCGTGAAGCTCCGCAAGGTATCGAGTGACAAAAATACGGTGTGAAATAAAATGCTTGTAGTGGACAAAATAGTGAAATGCGTGAAAATTAAAAAAAAAGAGCAGGGAATCCTTAGCCGGTCAGCACAGATGTTCTCCGTCCGAGGCTTTGCTGCCTTGCAGGAAAGAGGAAAGCGGAGCAGCGCCCAGGCTCTGCCTCGTGCAGAGGGCAGGCGGTGATGTGGCAGGGTTGGACGTGGCGCTCAGGGACATGGTCGGTGGGTGACCGTGGTGGTACGGCAATGCTTGGACCAGGTGATCCTGGAGGTCCTTTCCAACCTTAATGATGCTGTGATTCTAATTTCCAGTGTAAATGAGACCAGCAGGATGTGACCCCGGAGACAACTGCACCCTGCATTCGGTGGCTCTCTTTCTAGCACACAGGAGGAGAACACCTGTGCCATTCCGAGCTGCTTGAGCTGAGTGAATCTTGCAGGGAGACATG
>NC_048896.1:87321180-87329854 GCF_011077185.1 Oxyura jamaicensis | reverse complement strand
CGGGGGAAATGCGATCTCAGTCTTTCTAGGCTAGGTATGCAGCAACAAATGTGAAACCTGAAGGCCTCTCTCATGCCATTGAAACAAGTCCCTACAGTTGTGGTTGGTCTTACCATATGTAATTGCTTTCAAGATATCTCCAAGCTCTGCCATAAAATAAGGCTAAGTCAGGTTCTTCATTCCTTTAACTGAAATTCTACATCTGGTAATGGAAGAAGCTGTATACCATTTTGTGTGCAATGAATCTGTACCTCAGATTTTATACACTGATTTTATTTTTTTATACACAGGCGTTAGTATTTTTTCCTAAATAACTGTATGGCAATAAGGGTGCACTCCATAACGCAATGCATTTTATTTTTGGTGCATATGTTTTAAAATAATGTTGATTATTTTACAATAATCAACAAAAATAAAATAAAAAAGCAGCAGTTTGTTTAAACAGTCACAGGTGAAGAAGCCCTGTATGTCCCGAGTTCTCAAGGTGTATATGTCCTAGTTTTCATATTCCATTTTTTTTGCTTTAATGACTGTTTTTTTTTTTCGGTGGGGAGGGAGAAGAGGGACTGTTGGCATGTACAAAGCACAGGAACTCAAACTGATCTCTGCTATGCCAGGAGAAAAAATATTTGTCACAGGGAGAGCTGTTGGAGCCTGAATTATGATTCAGTCTGAATGAGTACAGAGGTATTTCTCTCGCCCTTATCCAAAATTCCTTTTCAGTGTAAGAACCTTGGCAGGTACAGAGAAATAGATCATGTACCTCAGTAAGACGGGAGAAATGGTGGTTCCCTCGATGACAGAGACACTGTAGCACCTCTTCTTTGCTTGTCCTCACTTGTCATGATCCAGCCCTGTCTTGCTGGTTATTTTTTTTTCTTTATTTGGACATTTTATCTTCATCATACTAGGTAACTAATTGTCTATATTGCACAAAACACCTTTTTTAAGCATCTTGACATTAGTAATTAAAAGAGCTGTTTAGGCAATTATAATTACATTTGATAGTGCTGAAAGGCAGGGTATAAAAACACTGTATCGGAAAATGTTACAACATCCTTTTACAATAAGAAATGAATTATCTTTACCACAGTGGGAATGAATCATCTTGATCAAGCTTTCTCTTCCAACAGCAGAATATAATGATATATAAAATGGAAGAACAATTTTCAAAAATATTTTTTTTGACCATGTAAAATGACTTCTGTGCTCATTTTTTTTCCCATTGCTAAACCGGATTCATGCCTTTCAGCCCTGATCATTGCTGACATTGGTCTTTAATACACAGCAACATGCCCGTGTGTGTAAACAAGTGAATTATAGTTCCTGTCATGTGAACATTAAAGTGTAGGTAGCCAGAACTGTGGACTCACACGTATGATTAAGGCATCATTAGAGGTGGATATAATCCATTCATTTCACAAACAAAGCATCAAGCATTAAATGTACCCAGCTGTTGTGCCCTGGAAAACTTGGGCAGCAGCCTAGGCTACCGATGTGCTGTGACCACTGCCTGCTGGCCAACGCTGTCTCATTGCTTCCTTACATTCCTCATATCTCTGTTCCTGTTCTTTTTTTTTTTTACCTTTCTTTCCTTCTTTCTTGAAAAATAGGCCGCTAGTAATAACACATAATAAGGTTTAAAACTAAAATTCTGTATTCACTTGCATCTCACGTGGAAGATCGACGTATTAAGTGGGACCTGTATAGCACACATACAAAAATTAATGTTTTTCTCTAGTATTATCTTTAATTAAATTATGTCAAATAACCTGATACAGAAATCATTTGAAGTATTGCCCTAATAATCTTATGAGATATTTGCAGAATAAGAAGTATATAATTACGTCTTGTATTTTATTGATGTTTCTGTTGTTTCTAGTGTTCTCATTTCTGCTGTTAGCTGCTCTGAATAATCATGATTTTGAAAGCTTGACCTAAATGTTCTCTTGTACATTACTGCAGTGTATCTTCTCTATGAGCCTATCAACATACATTATGCTACAACTGAAGCAGGCATGAAAAATTAATGATTTACTATATTTATAGGATTCTCCATGGTGAAGATGGTCAGCCATGGAAAGCATATTGCAATAATAGTCCAACAGCTTAACAAATTTAACCCAGAAAATCAGAGCGTGGAGGATTTCTTGAATGAATCAGCTAAAATGTTGCAGGTATATTCAGTTTCAGTTCATCTTACGTTGCTTACACTGTTTTAGTAGATGGTTTGAAATATGAAAATATCTATTTTCTAACATGCTGTTGTAACTTTCATAGATTCTTCTTACAGTGCCAACGTTTTTGAGTCAGGAGTAAAGTCCAAATTTCTTGTGGTTATCACCAGAAAACGAGGAAGCAAAGATCAGAGGGGTTGAATAACTGCTTGGGCAGCAACGAAAGATGGGGGAAGCAGCAACCTACTAAAATGGATCTGATGGTGACAGGGAAAGTTTCTCCCCCACTTCTAAACTGTTTTGTACTTTTCTGTTGTCTTTTCTCCTTCTAAATGAAAGTTCTTGCCAGCACCACCTGTTTGTATATACAAATGCAGTTCAGAAGCAGCTGACTCACAGGATCAGGTATTCTTGCTTTGAGGACGTGACTGTCAGAACAGGGGGATGGAAGGCAAGTGGCAGTAAATTAACCACCTGCTTTTAATCTAATACTGCGAGTAACCAGAATAAGATTCAACAGCATGTAGCTATACCAGCTGAAGCAGTTCCCATCCTTTTCTCACCATGTTAATTCATCTCCCATCTCTTTGTCCTTAGTGCACCCCTGACTTCTGCTGGTGCAGCTGGTGGATTGGCTCAGCTGTAGGAAATCACTAAGAAAAGACAGTAATATTGTTCAGGCTGCTGTTGTTTGTGCATGCTGTGTGTTATCAAACTTCATTGTCAGAGACCTCATTCCACATTGCCACATTGTAGCTCAAGTACTCACTGCCACTTCTGACAATAAGGTCTAAAATACTGCTACTCCAATTAGTCCTTTACATTTATTTTGCATAAACATAACTGCTCACAAGAATATAAAACTTGAGAGGTCTGATACGGACATCACAGGCTGAGGCGGTGATGCACATTTCTTGGGTATTTACTTTCTTAAACAGTTTCTACTCAGGCGCCTAGTTTCTGCCACTGCCCTCCTGGCTTGTAGTGCTGGCATAACTCCTTATGCATTCATATGCTGAATTACATCAGGGAACTGGTCCAGTTTCAAAATAATCATTTTTGACTGGGCAAAGATTGGGTGAATTCAGCTACCACTGCTGCCAAAATAAATACCTATTAATATTCAGATCATTGTTCTTCTCAGCCCAGGAAAGGTGATACAAAGACAGAAGAAGTAGTATCTCCATTAGCGAAACATGGATCTTAAGATTCTTAATAAACTCTTTCAAAGGTGAAAGAACATGGAGGATAGCTGATGCCAAAGATAAGGCAAAAATCTTTCTCTGGGACATTTTAAATCATTCTGTTTCACTTCACTTACTACATAATAATTTTGCTGCATATTTATCTGAGAAAATTAAAAGTGAGATCTATTTTTGCAATGTTTTAGTACCAAAAGGGTGATTATAATTCCTCATGGAAAATTCATTTCACATTCTTTTCAATTTCAGGCTAGACTTGTGGTCCCAGGAATACTGTAGCATTTTTGTATGCATGATCTCCTGGCTTGGCCACTTACAATTAGACAGCATTAAATGACTCGGTATTAACAGATTCCTGCAGAAACTTCCTCCAGTTACAATCCTGATTAAGGCCATCACTTCAAATGACACTCAGTCCGAGCTTGTATCTCTTGTGCTAGCAGCATGACAAATAGCAAACCTAATGTCATGGGCTGCTGACTAGACAAAAATGAGGAGAATCAGAATCTAAGAGCACAAATCCATATGATTGCAAGACACAGCTCTCTTTATATTTGGTTAGTTAGATATTAAGGAAATCAGACTTGACTTTTCTACTACTTACTATCTTCTATTTTGTTAGACATTTCTACTTGGTAAGAAGTACTTCTGAAAGTTATGGAAAAGAAGTTGTGGAAAGAAGTCGCAAGAGAGTGCTGAAGTTTTGTTTTAACATCTTTGAAATTAAACTGACAATCAACAACAATGAGGAAATGATAAAGAAAGAGGCTGGATTTTAGACTGTAGTTTGGAATTCTTATTTAAATACACAGTGATTGTGGATATGTTATAAAAGGAAATTGTATTTAATCCTAAGGGAGTGAGTCCTGAAGGCATAATCTGTTTTGACCAAAATATCCCTGTCAACAATCCACCAGGAATATAAAACTATTCTTGTGGGAATCCTTACAAATTAAAGCATTAAAAATGGGGTGCAAGCTGAGGTAGAGGAAAATAAATGAAAGTGGTAAAGTGGGCAAGCAAATATGTTAAAATGAAGGACTTTACAAAATGTATACATGAAAAAAAAGAAAGAGGCATAAAATCCAAAGGGTCAAAAGTGTAGGTTAAAAATGTACCAGCCACTGAGAATAACTTACTTTAAGTGAAAATTACCTGGCAGAATTCCATAATAGACTTTTTACTTTATTAGTAAGGAAGGAATAGGTCCACGCTGAACATTCTGCTCAAAATCCAGCACACTTCTGTTGGTTTCACTGTGCTGCTGTGAAGGTGACACAACCCAGAGGTTTGCGTAACAACTTCTCAGCAAGATTTTCTTTGTAATCTTAAGTTGCTCTAATTTTACTTTCATGTAAGGTTAGATAAGTAATTACATCAAAGCCCAAAAAGCATGATTGCATTAAATAATAATAGTATAGTATGCTCTTCCATTAAAATGGGGTAGACAGCTTTCCACGAAATAGTTCCTTGCATCAGACCACGTAAGCTGTTGTCTTGTTCCTCTTGAATGCCACAGGAGAGTATCAAGTGACATCAACAGGAACAGAAGCAACCTCTTGAATATTATTGTTTCTTACTTCATCTTTATATTTTTTTTTAAATATTATTACATTATTCCCATCTGAATACATTCACTCATTGTAGGAAATCTTGTCTCAAGCTTTGAGAGAGAAAGCTATCTGAAAAACCTTTGGGTGTACTGTCTGCTTCCAGGTATATTCCAGAGTGACTGCCCAAAGTCAGAAGCTTTAGTCTGTACGTATGTTGGTGTAAATAAGATAAGTAGTTACCATTTTTATTTGCAGAGGAATTATGACATTAGATAAAGCTATCTAGATTTAAGTTTTCCGTAGCTATGCTGGGATTTACCTTTACATCATCCATTTACAATCATGGGGGTTGCACATCTAATCGCAGTGTACTGCTATGAAAAACCACCCATGTTTCCCTGTAGTTTTGTGATTGAAGCAGATCAAGCAGATAGCATATCCAATAACTGTTGGGATGCATTTTTCTTTTTCACTTACTGCACTTTGCAACCACTTGCTATTTCAAGATACAAATAGGGAATCAGAAAATGAGTACCAAAGGAATGGAAATTGAATTTTAAAGAACAGAGGTGAGCATTACTTTGACAGTAGTTCAGATCTGTCCGAACCACTGTATATATAAAGATAGAATCTTCTTGTGCTGTGATGGAAATGTATAAATAGACTGCCCAAGAGTCATGGAGTTAGTAATGTTTAGTGTAGCTATGACTAGCTCAAGGGTGGGTCTTTCAAGTGACACACACTCAAATTTGCCATGTTAATGGTGTCGTGGCCTGCATCAGGAACAGCATGGCCAGCAGGACTAGGGAAGTGATTTTCCCCTTGCATGCATTACTGGTGAGACTGCATCTCAAATACTGTTAAATGTTAAAATGAAGGACTTTACAAAAATATTGCTTTCAGTTTGGGGCCCCTCACTACAAGAAGGATATTGAGTTGCTCAAACATGTACAGAGAGGAGCAACAAAGCTGGTGAAGGGACTAGAAAACGAGATTTCCGAAAAGTGAGGAAATTGGGGTTGTTAGGTCTGGAGGAGTCTGAGGGGACACCTTATTGCTCTCTGCAACTACCTGGAAGGGACCTCTAATTTCAGAAGGCAGATGAAGGTCTTTTAAAATATCTACTGCTCAGCTGAATATTTGGTTTCAGCTCCAATAGAAAGCAAGATTCAGCACAACATGGAGGCCCTCCATATTCTTTCTTCATTTATTGTTTAGGCATTTCGGCCACAATTCAGCAAAACACTCAAACACACACTTAAGTACTTTTTAATGTATTATTGCAATTTACGGTGCTTTTAGTTCGTATCTGAACGTTTGAGGCAATCCTCATTTTATAGATCAGAAAAGCAGGTTGTCAAGAGAGAAGATAATCTCTACATGGCTACTCAGGAAGCAAGACAGACAACCACATTCCAGTGTCATTTCCTATTTTCCAACTCCTAGCTCATGCTTCTATATACAAATGGCACTAGTGAATCTCACTGATTATTAGCCTTCTGTTGTTAGAGAAATACAAATGAAATATGGTAAGCATTTTTATTTCTTGAATAGTGGGAGATAAATCAACACGGTTTCCTCTAATTAGAATGTTATGATCAAAATTAGTCTAGAAGCAATTCTGTGTTAATCTCCATATATTTTATTTCTGCAACATGTTAATTTTACATCATGAAAAGAATTTCTGTTCATTGTTCCCAATGAATGATCAGACTTGATTTTCTTCCAGGAAAGAAACTACGCTTTGACTTGTAATTTGGCTATTTACAGTCCTCATGCTTATTGTGTTGTACATTATAACATTTACAACATAATATTGAATTTGTATTCACTGGGAATATTTTCAATAGGAACATGTGTTCATTAGTAATATGATGTGTGATTCCTAGTTGTAACAAGCAGGCCTTCACCTTCCATCTTGAAGAATCATGTTATGCCCTTCAAAGCTCATAAAAACAAATAGTAAATGCAAGTAAATGCTCTTGTTTCAATGTTGTGACCTTGTTGGTATTTAACGGAGTTCAGTATGAGTTATCCCAAGTAGCACATTAACTTAAAATAATTCTTTAAATCTTAGTTCTTTAAATTATGGGTATTCATATTGAAAACATCAAACACCTCTACTTCTATTGTTCTTCATTTGAATGCCAACACTACTTCTCCTTGTTTATCTTCCTAAATGCTTTTTAATACTCTTCTCATCCAATTGATGCCCTCCAGATAATGTCTTTGTTCTTGTTTACTAAAGCCCCCTTTTTTTAGTGTCATCAGTTAAATCTATTAAAATGATTGACATCATAGTGATTCTTCATCTGGTGTATTGTACGTAAGTAATAACGTACATCATTTCATCAGACTGTTCATAAAAATGGACTGCATCTATTCATTTTGAAGAAAAACAATACATTTTGTACAAAACTGAAGCATCCCAGCCAGTTTTTCTTTGGAGTGACTATTAGAATCAAGCTTTTGCCATGATAACAATAGATAGATTTTAATACAGAAGTTATCATGCAATATTTGTGCCTTTCTCTATGTAAATAACTCAGATTATTTTCAGTGGAATTATTTGCTTCAGTTAGAGTTTCAAGATCAGACCAATCACGTTGAGCTTTATCACATCTACTGAAAAGCTTAATTCTGTAAAATCAGAATTGCCACCCCAAACTCACTGTTTTATTCCCTCTCATTGATAGCAAGAGGAACCTGCTTTTGAGCTTTCTGTTTTGCAAGAACATGGTGTAATTTGGCATAACTCTTCATAGTTCTCATTTGTGTTGGTTCAGCTGTATGTCTCACACATGCCCACTCAATTGTGAGTAAAATCCCCAAATATCAAATGTCATATAGTTTTAAATATGAAAATCATCTAATGCAAGATTATTTTGATGTATGTGATTAAAAAAAAAAAAAATCCTACTAAATTATACAAGTCTAATTTGTACTATTGGTTACTGATATAAATGTAAATTATGATCTTTCTGGGAATAGGATGGAATCTGATTTTTCCACAACATCCTGCTCATATGATTTAATAATAACTACAAAGGAAACCTTAACTGTACCTCTTCAAGACGGTCAGCATTAACACATGAAGATGAAAATATGAGCTGGTGACTGCAACATAGACTGTAAATAGTAGAAGCAGTGCATTCTCATGTTTATATCCTAAGATCCCAGGGCTTTTTTCCTTGTTGAAATTACTGGAAGCAAAGAGGACTGAGTTCTGGTGACTAATCCAAAACCCAGTGAAGTCAGTAGGGATATTCTCTTTCATTTCCATGGCATTTTGATTAGACCCCTGGAGAGGGCTAGCACTGATAACTGAAGTGCTATGAATTAATCAGACTGCATCTGCAAAATGTGCATAGAAGTCGGCAAGTTCAGCACATACTATTACAGTTCTCTCGGGAGGTGAAAGGTATTTATCTTTTCATCAAATATTAGCTTCTTACCTTAGATGTTTGTTCACCCTAAACTAAATCCTTATCCTGAGGAGTCTCAAGCAGGGCATGGCTGATGTTCATTTCCTTCCTTCCCTCTAGAAACAAGAACTTTTCTGTCTCCCCTTACCCATCTTTCTCTGACCTCCCTTAGCAGTTGTCACCATGCTTATCGTGCACCCCCGGTGGCAAGGCTTGCTTTTTCCAGATGCTTTTCCATTTAATTTTCTATTTTTTTTCTATTCTATTTTATATTTTTTTTCTATTCTATTTTCTATTTTTTTTCTATTCTATTTTCT
>NC_048896.1:87277176-87321170 GCF_011077185.1 Oxyura jamaicensis | reverse complement strand
TATTTTTTTTCTATTCTATTTTCTATTTTTTTTCTATTCTATTTTCTATTTTTTTCTATTGCTTGTACTCACGCATGCTGAATGTTGTGTGTTTATAAATCCTGTGCTTAAGTTTTCTTACACTCTCTTCTATTCTTGAAGGAACTTGACTGGTTTCCAGCCACAGTGAGGGAGCAGGAAGCAGGGAAAATACACCCAGAGAAGCAGAGTGAGGGCACCAGGGATTTCTCAAAAAGCAGAGCTAATGCCAATCAGCACATATTCAGATTAGGGTAGGTCAATCTCATGCATCTTTTTTGCAGACAGAATCCTTCCTTTACAGCTTAATCACTTGGGAATCAGGAAAAGCTGAAATTCAATGCCATAAAGAGAATATGGTCAGATACTTTTATGGCATGACATTGCGAACACATGTAACAATATTTTGCTTACGTACAGTGCAGCCATTGCTCAACATAATAATATGTAGGCTTCTGAATGTTAAAAATACAGAACCATCCAGTATTCATCTACTATGAACTTACTATGCTTTAAACAACAAAAAATAAAAAGCTGTAACATTAGAGATAGAGAGGTTATTTCTGGAGGCATATTTTTCAAGATTTATTGTCCTTGATAAATTTCAATAGCTGGTGCAACAAAAGGTGATAGCTGCATGTAACTTTCACCTGTAAATTATCTGGCCCTCATGCTGAAAGACACACAAGATGCTTGCAAACATAACCACTTGTTAGTTGTTTCAGAGAAATGAGGTGAAGTGAAATTCAGAAGGTAGGAATATGGACAGCACAAAGACTCACAAATTAGCATTTATAAATTCTTTTATCATTGCCACCAATGACTTAGGGCGTTATCTGGCGAAAAATTCTTCCCAACTCTGTACTGTAGTTCCCACTTTTACAATAGTATTACCCAAAAGGAACTCCTTTTAGCACAATTAATATTTGTGACGTGTTTTGAGAATCTCATCCAAAAGCTGCTGTAACTTTACAATCTGTCATCATATTGTAGTTAACTGTTTCTGGGTCACTTGACCTACCTGAAATCTATCCCACTGACATAAAATGCAACATTAAAAGGCACAGAGAAAGAATGCACTTAGGAATTACTTGTCTCAGTGGACAGCCTAAGAATACTACCAGAATAAATGACCACAAATATTTGATAATTATTTCTCTCGTCTTGTACATAGCATTTTCCATAGCAGAGGCTATGATTTTTTTAGAGCATTAGGTCAGTTTTTGATTTAATAGATTATCAGGCCTACTTAACCAAAAACTGGCTTACCTTTGAGATTTCTTATCCAAGTCCTGATCCTGCCCAGTCTTGTTTAGTTTATTATGAATGTGGATGAGATCACTTCCTCAGATGACACAGAAACAGAACACTTAGTACCTTCTGTAGTTTAAAAAACATTCAGTTTATGATATTGTGTGATAAGAGGAAAGGACTCTTTGGGGCATGTGGTCCACAGAATTACCACTCAGGATTAATGTTCTGGGGCACAGCTGTCCCCAGACTGCACCTCCTGCTACTTATTGCTTACTTCGAGGCCATGCAGTGGTTATGTACTTTCTTGCCCCTGGCTATGACAAGGGTAAGCACATATTTCTGTGTTTGTCTTACCAGTTACCTTCTGACCAACTAGTTAAATCAGAACAGCAAAAGTAGAGTAAATGCCAATAAGCAATTGCTCTTTTCTGCATAGTCTGAACTGTGCAGGAGGGATGCCTTGGGTACTGGTGTCTTCCCATTGCCATCTGGTTGTCTACTTCTGTTCCTCTCTCAAAAGTACACATGAAAAGCACTGGTTTGTTGGAGGACTTTGTACACGTAGGATACTCAGAAGGTGAATGCAAGGATTCTGATCGAATGAATATCTTAAGAACTATTTATTTTCTAGCCTTCTAGAGGAGGTAGTTGTAAGAGGGTTTGGGGGCATATTTCCAGCAAGCTTGTCCAATTTTAACATGAACTTCTCTTTACCATCAGAGCTACTGTTATTTGCAGATTGATCTGCTTGTGAAGAAAATCATCTGTTCAAGGGGACCCATCTTTTTAGATTCAAAATTCCACAGTCTTACTTATGTTTGAACTATTTCTCTCTTTTTGCATTTCAGGTATTTGTGTTCACTTTTGCCTTTTGTGGTGAATTCTCAGATACCCCCTATCAAATCTGGGATATATATTTAAATATTTAGTGGATAGATTTAGGGATAGATTTCTGGAATTTCTCTGTCAGATTTTATTCATGAAAGAACTTCCTTAAAGCCAGAAAACGTGTATTTGGAATGGAGGCTGTCCCTCACAAGAATTCTCAGTGCTTAGCAAGATGGAGTCCGTGCTTTCCATCAATTTATATAATATATATATTTTCTCATATATGTTCAGTCTCTTTGCTCTTCCATTTGTGTCCATCCAAGCCCTCCTGTATCTCTCATTTTCCTCTACCTTTCTTTTCACTCCTTTCTCTCTGCTCCCTTTTTGCCATCTCACTCTTGTTGGCTCCAGCTTCCCAGTTGCATTCCCCTTTATCTTTCTCCTATCTCAACCACAACCTATTGGTTCTTCTTTCTCTGGAGCTCTAATGCAGAATGAAGGTAATATCCTGCTTACTTGCACGTAGTCTCTAGCTGCCCAACAGACTTTGTAAAACTTCAGTGTCTCTATATAATGAATAGTTTGGCTATACACTGTTCTTACCCAACATATCTGGGGCACAGAATATATCCAAAGTAATATCTGATTACTTCAGTTATAGAAGTAAAGTTTTGTCTATCATTTTAACTATTACTGGCTTTAAGGACCTAAAACAGGACCCACAAAAATTGAGTTTGATTCTGTTTCTGGATGTGTACTTAGCAATGTTGTTCATTACAGTTCTGCTAGAGAGAGTCAGATATATTAGTGTAATTTCAGTGGCAGTAAAGAAATTACAAAGGACGTATGTCTGCATAATTGTATGTGTAAATGTATGTGTGCCTGTGAGTATGTATATGTATTTGTAGACAATTACACAGAGGCAACAGTGATGTGATTCTAGTGATAATGTGCATGTAAAAAGGAATGAAACCTGGCTTTGGAGCAGTAGTAAAAAAGAACTGTACACTGAAAGACAACCTAAGTAAATATACTTGGAACTCTTCTCCATAATTTTCTACATTTAAAAACTGAAACTGTAATTTTAAAGTTTTTCCATGTGTTTGCCCTGTCTCAAAGCCCTGCATAGTGTCACGCATCAGAAGACCCGTATACTTTCTTCTAGCAGCCCCTAATAGTACTTTTAAACTAGAATTGTATTACATTAGACAAAGTGATTATGATGCTAGTGGCAACAGCCTACTAGGCATGGTGAACCTCTGATCTTATGGCATTGCAGGTCAGTTGTTCCCACATCTCAGATCAGTGGGAGGTATCAAATATTGAATGTGAACTATCTTTTCAGAAGATGACCTAGCTTTTTTTCTTGGTGTTTTGGCTAACTTCTTGAAGTCAGAGAATCATTATTGTCTGCCATTTTGTCTGTTGTCATTAACTGTTGACTTTCACATATCAGTGCCTTTTAACTAAATTCACATGTCCGCAGATAAGCTGAGAGTTTAGTACGGGGGAGGTTACATATTACTGAATAAGGGCCATTTATTTGTTACAGCTTCCCATGTTTTGGTAGTATTAGAAATGTCGGCCCTACAAAGGCACTGCTTTTAGTATTTGTGGTTTTCCATTGCCTCAAAATGATTGTACTTCTTTTTGTACACAACTAAGATTTTCTTTCCAAAATGCATTAATCGTTATTAATTTTGTATCTCTATAGACTCTTAATGTGACTGAAGAAAAATTTGTATTGGAAACACTAGCTGGATGTGTAGAATATAAATCCTTATTGGATGTAGTCGTCAATGCCTTTTTTGTTCGGGATGGGAGATACTGTCTGATTTCTGAGCGTAATCTCTATGTAGGTAAGTTTTCTTTATAACAGCAAATGTGTTTAACACGGAACTTTAAAAAGTATTATGTTATTAGTGCAGGTCTTATTATCATTGTGCCCAGTGCAGTATGAAATACAGGACCTTTTCAAATGGCCTTATGATCTAAAGCCCAAATCCTGAGATTGTTATTTAGTCTGGATTCTCACAGGTGTTAGCTGGATATTTACCTAAGAATTTTCTGCAGAATGTGCCAGAAGGTTAAGCTAATTGTAATGTGCAGGTGGAAAATGACATCACCGACTACAATAAGTATCTTGAAAGCTCAGCTGTCACTTTAAAAAATATTATTCAGTGTTTTCCCTTTATTGCTTTCTAATCTAATACCTCTGCCATTCAGATGTGAAACTGTATAACAGAGCTCTGTTTGCTGAAGCACACAGCATGTCTCACAGTATACATTGCTTCTATCCATACCTGGACTTCTTCATTAGTGGCCATCACAATAACATTAAATAGACTTCTGTCTTGTCTCCATGAGATAAGTCAATTATCTTCTTCTTTTTTTTTTTTTGTGACTTGGTTAAAATCAGTTACAATACTACTACGTTTGATAATATGGGCTAGTTAATCAGACTAGTTACTATCACTGATGTTATTTCAGGCATTAAGAAATACATTAAAAAGTCACCTTTAAAACTTTTTATGCTTTGAACTTAATATAACTGAGGTTGAGTTACAAAGTCCGTAAAGAAATTGGAATCACGAATTGCGCTGGCATTGTTTCTCTGAGTCTTACATGTTCTGAAGTTTTGTAGGTACTTTGTAAAGTCCAGTTTAATTCAAAGTGGTTGAAAATTCTAAAAATGTAATTAATATACATACATCTGTTTTATGGTCTGAAAGCGATTACGTTTTAACTGTAATTCTGGTTGCTTCTGCCACAGTCCCAGGAAAAGCGTAGAAATCTAGATCAAATAACAAATTAAATGGAACCTCAACTGTCAGAGATGAAATTAATTGAGTTGATTCTAAATGATAATGCTTCATTGTCTCCATTTCTGCAAAGCCATGTTTTTCAGTGTCTGGGACACATATATTACAACTTTAAGCTGAGCATTGCTGTAATTGGATTGTCAGGACTGGTACACACAAAAGCCTCCATTAATCATGGGCAAAGGGGAGACCCCAGATTTTCCTTTATCAACAAGTTGAGAGTCTAAGGTCATTGGCTTAGATTTTTTTAAGCTGCTTGTGATTCCCTTTACCAAGCTGCATTGACACTTAAATGATCAAAGCTGCTTATAAAGGCTGTTGCTATGTGTGAGCAGATTTGAATTTAATAAAGCTTGTAGGAGATAAATGTGTATTCTACTAAGACTGCTTAAATATATGGCTATGCTAAAGCACACAACTGAAGTCTGACGATACACTGAGTTGGTTGCAGCATATTGGTCAGGAATTACTGATTTCATTATTACTATTTGGTGGCAGCTAAAGTACTGCACTGCACGTGAAGTCTGACTGGTCCAAGTGAATAAGGTCAAAAAAAAGCTGGTACAGGAACTAGCAAACTTTACAGGTCCATTAAAACCTTAGAGCACTGACTCTTCCCGTATCAAACTGCATACATGCCAGAAGGGGACACGAAAATCAAAATGGGACTTCCCAGAGAATTCCCCAGTTTTAAAGTTTGATTTTATTATAATTCAGAATAAAAACAAAAATTACAACATTTACTGAAAAATGATCACTTCCAAAAAAGAAAGAAAAGTAAATGAAATACTAGAGATACGATATTTTATGTTTGAATTTTTGTTTTGTATAATAAACTCTGATTTTGTTACAGAATAATAAGAGCTATCCTGTCTAACAATATTCAAAACAGAAAATGTCAAAAAATCCAATATCAAAACTTTCTTTTATGTCATATCTTTACATTAAATTTTGTCAGAATAAGCTTGCTTACACTGAAAATGTTGGTTACATCAAAAGAGAGCTATTTTCAACAATGTAATTCTTTCAGAAACTTTTCAGTTGTGTCTGTCAGGAGCCTTTTGACTCCTGTTTTTCCTGCCTTATTGCCAGATTAACACTGAATTTCGCTGATGGAGAATGCAGATACTTGGTGTATAAGATGGCACTACTACCGAAAGAAATGGGCTGCCTGTGCCTTCATCACTGGCCACTCATTCTCACCCCAACAAGTGTTTAGCAGCCATCCAGTGAACTGATCAAAAAACTGCTTCAGGTTAAAATTCACAGCCTGAGTTAACTTGGCTGTGTGGGTGACTGTACTTGCCCAACAGAAGAAACACCAGGAAGTAAAAGGGGGAATGGGGACAAGAATTTAGGGGTTCACAGAGCTGCTTGTTTTAGTGGTGTTGACAGAATGAAATGACTGCAAAATCACGGCAGGATTTTAGAGGATTCCAAACTCTGCTCTGGTAGATCTCCCAGTTTTGCAAACAGATATTTGCAGTTATCCGAAGGACCTCTGTGTATGACTTTGGATAACTACACGTGTTTTACACTTTTTGTGTAAGTGGACAGATCCTCAACAGTTACAATTTCTGCATAAAATTCTATAACCATTCTACATAAAATGGTAGATTTTCACTTGCTTAGATCTAACTCAAGAAGCATATAACTTATTTATATGAACCACAGCATAGTCAGAATGCTAGTAATGATCGGAGGGTTAATATTATAACTTCCTATTACAATTTCTCATTGTCTAGCACTGTATTGTCCAGTTAGATAAGCAATACTGAAGATTATTTAAAATTAAAGTAACAATCTAAATCCCAGAGCATGTTGAGTATAGGGTATATATTTACTAGATTTTTCTGCTGCATTTTAAATATATTTATCTTTTGATAGTTATTTGCTATTTGGCAACTTTTCAACTAGAAGAGCTTGGTCTTCAGCACTTCAGCAGAATTGTGAAATCTCTGGACATCGCAAAAATGCATAAGGTAATGATAGCACATTTTTTTCAACAGTTAGTGTTTTCTTCATTGTGTTTGATTAATCAGATGAATTCTCAACTCTTAACATATTTTAAATTCAGAAATCAGTGTTACTTTCTGTTTAAATTCAGAAATAAAATGGGTAATTATTTTCTTACCACAAAAGTCTTGAATTTCTGTACTTATGCAGGGACTATCTCATATTCAGTCAAAGATGAAGTTCAAATGTATTTTTTATCATCTGAGAAAGCAGAATAAGCACAGGATCTACAGTTCATATGGTTTGCAGTTGTCCCTCTAACTTACATACTCACTCTTGGCTCTGCTTGCTTTTGTTCTTTGACTTCAGGCAGTAGAAGTTTTTGCTGTACACAGTGAATCTGTTGAAACCTGTGGTTCTTGCCAATTTGTGTTCTTTTTTTCCCTAAACAACCCACTGCCACTTTGCTTATCAAGCCTTTTGCCCTTCCATTGCTTTTTTTCCTTTCCAAAAAAGCACAGTTGCTAGTTTGGAGCTATACATGTACCAGTTACCTCATTACAACATATATACAATTCCATTGCTGCCAAATAGAAATCATGACAACAAAGTTCTGCCTGCCTTTTCCTCTCTGGAGTCATCGGTTTGGATTTCTCTCCTCTACTTGTTTGCTAATTTTCATGAATTCTGTGGAAATGTAAATATCTTTTGCTTCTCTTTCAAAATGGTTGAAAGTGCTGATTATCTTAAAAGCTACATTTTAAAGTCAGGGGGCAGGTTAAACTGACTGACAATGCTTTCCCATAAGCCCTGTTTTCCTGGGAAAATAGGCTAAAAATTAAATTACTGGTGACATACATATGTAAGCTTTGATCATCTGGATGTTTCAAAGCATGTCCAAACACAAAGTTTGCACAGCAAGTGTAAAGGCTTCTATATAAATGTAAGATTCAAGGGATAGGCAAATTCTAATAATTAATTTTCAAAAGGCTACGGTTTATCCTTATTCTGATTACACGGAATGTTCCTGTGGATGCCTGTGTTTTTTTCATAAGTACAGTTGCTTTGTAATACATAGGGAGAAAGAAGGTTAGGTTGTCTGCATAATGCTTTTAGAACACTCAACCCTCTGGTCACTTTGGTTTGGAATGTTTTTTATTAATTGCATTGAGAGGAAATATATATATATTTCATTAATTGCTAGAAAAAAACAGAGAAGTGGCTAGAAGAATTATCATAATCTGACAGACAGACAAATCACTCTCTGTCTAAATGCTCTCCATCCCCTTCTTTGGTAAACATCTTAGAAACAAGCCACTGGATTGGATGCATCTTGAGCTCATTCAGCCAGCAACACAGTCTTCCCACTTCATGACAGTTATCTCTTGTCGATTCCATTCACCTAGCTTTATATGGCTTACGTGTCAGTACCCTGACATTTTACTTCAGACAATTTCTGTCTCCTTGTCTGGAATAATTTTTCTCTGATAGGGAAGTGCTGCATGTGTGATGATCTGCACCTGCTACTTTTTTTTTCTCTCTCTCTCTTTTTTTTTTTTTTTTTTTCCTGTAGATGTAATTTTGCTTACTTAAGTATCTTACCAGATCCTCATCACCACAGCATCTAGGTTTTCTTCTCTTGCATTACAAGAGGTCCTTTGTCTGCAAAGTAATGCTAGATTATATTAATGCACCTGCAGCAGAGGATTTAGAAGCAGCATTTGGTCCCCCAGCAACAGTGACAAAAACAGCAGAAGGCAGATTTGCAGCCTTAGCAACAGCCTGAAGTTGTCAGAAATTTGGGATTCTTCTTCAGGATGCTGACCTGTAGATATTGCCTAATGACTGTTGTATCTGAGTTCAGTTGAGGTGCAAAATAATTATTCATGTATATTTACTTAGAAAAGATTTACTTAGATTAAATGAGAAATGTTTCTGCACATCACAGGCTGACTGGAATTTTCTTAATTGTGCAGATAAATCTTATGCAAATTAGTAGTCTTCATGAAATTAAAGGCACTGTTCTTATGAATGAGATCTACCTGTGCGAGTAGACCTTCTTCTTACGGGTCTGCATGACGGAATCCATTTGAATCAAAGTTAGTGTTCCCCTGTGATTGGTGTACGTTCAAATATTTTCATTGAGGCAGAATATCAAGGCAGAATAATAATGGTACCTCATTCATACATGTTCATCTGTTTGAACAGAAAATTATAAGCTTATTCTGTAACGTTAAGAATACATGCAAGAATTCTTTGTGATTTTATACTGACAGAATCATTGGATAAAACCCAATTTTGTAACCTTAGCAGGATTGTTCTTCTAAGAACCTAGATGTGCATTGCTAGCTCAAGACTATTTTCATATTCTATTATTCATACATTTTATTCTTTTATTTCTGTGATAAAATTTAAGGGTTTGTATGTTAGAGAAAAGACGCTTGAAATAAAAAGTTGAAGTAAACAGGTTTATAATTTCATACTTGCCTTGTAAAAAAATGCAAATAAGTAGCATATTCCCTCTAGCACTGGAGAACATGTTACTTTGTATTTCACATTCTGATTTATACCAACAGCAGTGAAGTCCTTTGTAAAGAATTTCTGCGATCTGCAAATTAAAATGCTATATAAGAGCTGGGTATTGTTATTGCTGTTATGATGAGGTAGGAACAGGAGGATAAGAGCAGCTTCCTGTATGATAAAAGGGCAAAATAAACCCAAGCTGTGTCAAACGGTGGCAGAAGTACCTGGGACCAAGCTAGGACACTTTTCTCCAGAGCTTCAAATCAGGATCATCAAAATGGAATTTCTGATTACTGTTTCTTGGTAGGAAAGCTTTCTAAAGAGTTTCTTGCCTTCCTTTTCATTTCTGTGTTCCAGTTAAAATCTTACAGGTAATTCAACTTCAAGTGAAGAATAATAGTGAAAGAATCAACAGGTGAAGAGAAAAGTGAACAGGAACCCCTTTGATTGCCTTTGCTACTACAGCAAATATCTGTTGTTGCATACAGCCAAAATAAACTTATTCTCAGGTAGTGGCTGATCTGCATGGAGAACCTGAATCTACTGTTTCTTGCAGTTGATTCTTTAACTCAAGAATCAAAAGCTTATGCTGTGAATATAAAGATGACTTCATGGATGTAGAGATAATCCCAGATGAGGAAACTGCATTGTTTCATTTCATTTTTAGAAATAATCTCACTGTATAAAAACATATTAAGAGACTATTAGCAGGCCATGTTCAAATTCTCAAAAGCAAGGCGTTAATTTAGCCCACCTGTACAAATGCATCACAAAACAGTGAAGTTTTACACCCTTGTTCAATCTTACAGCCAGAGGAAGGTAAAATAGTAAAAATGGATACAATTTCTGCTGTAATTCCACCACTTTCAGAGGAGAAATTAAGCTGGTTTATCATGCTCTGTGAGTAGTGAAACTCTTGGGCTTGGAACATTCAAGACGGAGGACCAGTAAACAGAACAATGCTGTTACCAAAGTGACTGTCCAATGGCTTCTCTAAGGAGAGATATACTGGTAACATCTGAATAGAAATCTGAGAACTTCAAGCTGTATTTTGCTGCTATAAAAGCAAAGCCTAATAATATTGGGGTTGCCATCTGGTCACATGCAGCCAAAGAGAAAACCGAAATATAAGGTGTGTTTTCCTAGTAATTCTGTTCACAAAACACAGAAGTTTCTCCTGTTAAGAAATGAAATGTGCTATGGATTCATGGGCCTGATTCTGCCCAGATTCACCATCTGTGATGTGAATTATCAAAGCCAAGATTGTGGACTTGGGTCCAGACAGCCCAGGGTCAGAACCAATGGCTGGTAATCCCTGCATGACCACTGGCAATCCCTGCATTGCCTGGATAACCATTCCAGGGCTGCATTCCAAGTCTTCTCCCACATGATGCATTTTGAGCATATCCATATTATAGCATTTCTCTGGGGACCGTGACTAAAACACAGAATACTATAATATACATCCTATCTATATCTATCTCTGATTACACAGTTAACCTGTAGCTCATAGGAATACGTCATAGCATCCATCCATCACAGAATTATCCATTTGTCCTAATACAGTGTGAAATGTTAATAAGGAAAACATAACTGGAGTTGCAGCAGGAGGCCTCTAGGGATCATAGCCAGCTGTTTCATACAACAGCCAGAAATCACCGCCTGTATGCTTTTATTGGTTTCATCTGCCTTGAAGAGGTAGTTGCAAGTACTTTGTAAAGGATTATTAAAGCAAATATTTAGAAGACCTAGACAGAAAAGATCAGTCAGGGAGAGCTCAAATAACAATAATTCAGAGGCTTAGTTTCATGTGGCAATGTAATAGACGATTGAAGGCTCTGAGGATGGAGTAGGCAGTATAAGAGGAATACTGAGGACACGGTGAGGGAGGAGAAGTTCAACTTAACAAAAAACAATGAAAGAAAACTGGAGAATCTACAAAACACCACCTGCAGTGGTTCCACATCAGCTTCTTCTATGAATTCTCTGAATACCCAGAAATTTGAAACTACCCAGAAATTTGAACCCTCAGAGTCTGCCTCTTTTTAAGTATGCTCATGTTCAATCCACCTTTGTATATATATACTTGCTTGCACACATGGGGTTTAAAAACACATTTTTGATAAACTTTGGGTATGGTTGAGGCCTTCTGTAAGGTAAGAAGAGTACTTTGGCAATGGACATGATTCTCTGGGTCTATAATCATATCTACACCTGGGATACCTGGATGTAATATTTGTTGTGATAACTGCTAGAAGTAGTGTATGTGCATTGGTTCTCATAGAGACTATGAACATTTCGCATTTTATTTATACATTGCATAAGCAAAAATTATTATGTTATGTGGGAAATGAAATCCAAGATGCATGTATTATAGAGAAAGGTCCTCCATAAGAAGAAAGAATGAGTTACTAGAACAATGGGATGAAATTCATTCATTTATCATATACCTAGCAAACTCCACTGAACCTGCAAACAGCAAAAAACCCTTCACAATTTGTTAGTTTATAGTCCTCCTTTTAGGGATGAAATTTCTTCTGGACAGTGTTTTGATACAACAGCAGCTGGAGTTTTGGGGAAGAACAGTAATTTCTAGACATGAATGGGAATCCAAGGTGTTGGTATTCACTTTGTCATTCAGTTGTTGATTGGTTATTTAACTCTATCAGAAGTGCAACAGGTAAAAATAAGACTAAATTTGCAGCCTATTTCATTGGAAATGGTCACAAGACTGTAGATTTCAAGTAGCAGGATTTCTATGCCTGTTGAACATCTGCAGCAAGCACCTAGAGTCAAGTCTGTATTGTTTGTAGCTGAGTTATTCATGGGGCTGTGAGCCATCTTTAGCCTGGCATCATGTGTGAATTAAGAAGCTGCCTGCTAGTCCTCCGGAACAAAAAGCTCTATATGCAGACCTATATGGCTCTGTAGAAAACCCAAATGAGACAGGACTGATGCCAAGTCTGAAATAATAAGTCCTGCAGTCTCCATTGGAAACTTTTCAAGTGACTGCACGCAGTTTTCCAGTATGTCCCATAATGTCTATATTATTTAGGGGTCTTCTCTATTATTGGGGTTATTTTAGTGTGATACTTGGATCCCTTCCACCTTGGGATATTCTGTGATTCTATGGTTGCCTGTACTTCCACTTCCAAGAACTGTAATGAAAAAGTTCAGGTACGAGTTTGGAATTTATATTGCTGTCAGTGATACATGCTGAATCTGAGTGCCATTTTTCAACAGTGTTTCAAAAGGCTATTTGAACAGTTCAAGTCCTAAAGAAAGGCTCTTGACCTTCTGGTGAACTCCAGTGGAAAACAAAAGTTCAAATGTTAATTGCCATTTCTCCAGCATGTAGAGCCCTACAATGTATGTGTGCCAAACTTCAGCTTTCTAGTTTAATGGGAATATGCCAATTAATTATATTTCAATAAAAAAAAAAAAGAAACCATATTGTATAGCAGTTTATAGTTCTCACTGCTTCCCTCTACAAAGTTCCCAGGGAGTTGAAAGGATCTTAGGCAATTCAGGTACAGTGCCAGGCCTGAGATACTTGTGGGCACCGTGGATCATCCAGCTACAGATAATCAGAAGTTGGCTGCAGGAATATTAGACTTCAAAACTCTACTGTCTATATTAGACTAAAATCAGTGCATTGCAGCAGCAATTATTTTTTAATAAAAACTGTTGTTTCGTGATGTTTGAAGCAACTTAAAGATGCATCAAAACATCTCCATGTTGTAGCCACCAGGTTTTTTAGACCATTAAAATATTTTAGTATCTATTAATGTTTCACAAAATAGGGCTGAAAGACCTGAGGCTGTCCTAGCAGAACTAAGAAAAACATACAAATATGAAGCACATGGCTTAAATACAGGGTAAAATAAAGGCAAGTTCTTCAAAAGTATTTGTAACAAACCCATGTTTTTTGTAGTTTTATGTACATCGTACCTTTAGTATCCATATTTACAATATATCACTTATTACTAGTTTCTTAGGTTCTTCTTCAATGCCTTGTATTTGAACACATGGATAAAAGATGAATGGAGTCGGTTCTACGATTTGCTGTATGTAAAGGAGAACTGGATTGATCCACTGCTAAGGTAAGCAGTCAGTACTTAAGTAGCTTGTGGTCACCTCGAAGTTTAAATGCAACACACTGGGGAAAATTTGATTTGCTGTTAAAGTATTTCTCCCATTGAAATCACTGAAAAACTTTCTTGTCTTCATGAGACTATAATCTCTTTTACTTACCCAGAGGCAAGGTTCTCTCTTGGAGAAGTCCTTTCACAGCTGTTGTACATTTGTTTCTCAGTGCCCCTGCATAGATCAAACATCATACTAGCAGGTTTAAACTCTCTTAGAGAGTTCAATTCCAGCCTCATAAGTCACTTCAACATCTGTGGGACATTAAGCACATGGAAAAAAAAATATATATGTTTGATTTCCATGAGCTTGGCTTTATGCTCAGATTTGTTTCTGTAAATAGTCATAAAATCCCTTCTGAGCAAATCAGATAAGCATGTAAACAAGTCTTTTAAAATTATTATTTATTTACACAATTTCAGCATCACTTAATGGTTTAAATGCTCTAAGGTGCCAGGTGTGTTAGGTGGTGGTACAGTAGCCTGAGAACCCTTGCCAAACTGGAACATTTTCACATGGAGAAACAGTAGCTGAATCTCAAGTTACTCAGCAGCTTGTTTTCTTTTTTTGCCCAAGACTGAGAAATTAAAGCTAGCATGGGCACACCTAGGTGGCTGCAATCACACCTCCTCCTCACTGCAGTATAGATTACCACAGATGATGACAAACACTGTTAGACAGAACTGTTACAAACAATGTCAGCTGAAAAAGAATTTGCATCTACTTCTGTCATGTCAGTCGACACGATTAGCCCTTTAGATTCTCTTTGGATTATATGAAATTAGCAAATGTAGTACTATAGATTTGATTCGAAATACAATTCCACTGTGTCCTACAGGAATTATGGAGACATTTGAAGTCAAAATTTGTCTGAATATATTCCAGTGTAGTAATTCTAATTATAAAGTATGCTTACAGCTTGAATATAAAAATACAGAGACACAGAATAGCAATATAATCTGTGGCTTGTGTTTCATTAATAGTAGGCTTGTGAGAACCATCCTTCACACTCAATTGCATTCAGTGTAACAAGCACAAGTGTTTTGCCTAGAAGTACATGTAAGCTGTGCAGGAATGCTGAAGACCAGATTTGATCACTGAGTTTGAAACTTCCGCAAAGGGGCTGAGGATGCACTGATCAGTTTAATCATTTGAGTAGATTAAATTCTTTTAAATACGTCTTTGTATTCCTCTTTCTAATGTCAGTGAGGTTAATATAAAAAGTTCCATTTATTTTAATGGAGATGCATGATTTTGGAAGTTACTTGTAAGCCTCATCCCACAGTAACAGTGCTAGCTAAGCTAACAGTCATGTAAAGAAGTCAGTACAAATTTGCATCATCTGCTGATTTTCAAATTCTGGGAAAACCCTATTGCATGTGTAGTACTTTAGGGTAGAATAAATATGCAGGAGCAATAATAGACATGAAGCTGTCACCAAAATCAGCCCTGGCAACTTGTCTGTGTGCTATCTTGAATTGTGTCTTCCTGTCACTCCTGGGAAGAATTTGGAACCTTCATACAAGCAAAAATCCAAACACAGAGAACTCAAAAACATCTGCCCCACTGTCACCACCTTGTTTTGAGGATTCATTTGCTGATTCCACCAAACTCCACACATCTTTCTATTTATTTTTTTTATTAGAACTGCCTGGGCTGTGAGGTTGACCTATGTGTCTGTCAGATGATGACAATGGCAATACTTAGACCACTGTCTGTTCATAGTCTCTTCATCTGTATGTACTCTGCTTCTCACAGCTGATTTTCTGATTCATAGTCTGGTCCTGCTGCAAAACAGACTGGCAACATAACTGCTTATTCAGTGAAAACTGTGGCTATTTCACCACTGGGCTAGAGGTGAAAACTCTATCAAGAGGTGAAATAACACAATCCAACTAAATCATAAGTACAAATTAATGGGTTAATGTAATTAAAAAGAAAATAACAGAATAGCTGAAAGCGTTGCAGTATTTGCACCTGCGCCAACATCAGATACTACATTGTGTGTACAAAAGAAGAAAAATGAAATAAAACTGAATAATTTATTTTTATTTGAAGATGGCAGCCAAAAGTACAGCAACTGATTGAACAGCTCACGGATAAATTAAGTAATCGTACTACCACTGTCAAGACTTCAACGGTCACTCAGCCAAAGGAATTTAATTTGACTGTACCCAAACCACGTGCCATTCCTATACCTCTGCCAATACCAGCACTGGAAAAATGTCCACCTGTGAGTTTTTTTAATGCTTTATGAGATACTGTGTTTTATGTAGTCTTGTGCACAAAATCATGGTAAGGGAGTTAATTGTCTCTTTCAAAATAATTGAAGAAAATCTTCAACCTTTGACAAATCAACAAGGATTTATTTGTTACTGAAGGTCAGATTTCTAAAAAATAATTAATTCATTTCATTTCAGTGAAACTTGTGTAAGCAAATTGTAGGCCAAACAAAGGAAAGGGAAAAGATTGTTTCCTGTAGTTGTTTTGCATCTCTTGGAGGTAGAACTCTACAGTGGATACAAACTGATGAAAGCATGATACAAAGGTTTCTGATAGTCCTTGGATTTTGTAAAATGCTTGCTTTGGATAATGCACTGAAGCAGGTAAGAAAAGAATATTCAACTGAACAATTTTATAAACTAGATGGATTATTTTTCTGTAGATGAACTCTCATTAAGTAACAAAGCAATTTCATTGGACATGAGATGGACTCTAGATTTTTATTCCTTGCTATTTGTATTCTTGCTGAATCTCTTAAATTAACCTTTTTTCCATTTTAATTTATTGCTTACATACAAATGAGAGTTGGCTTTATCTTTGAAATGCCAAGCTTTCATTTTACTAACTGTCCAAGATTCTGACTCAGTTATGCTGGTACAAATCAGAGACACACTATTAGTTTAAAGTTAGCTCACTTGGGAAAGGCAAACAGGATTTGGGATCAAGTTGCTGTGACTAACTTAATAAAGACTCCCAAATCATCTATATTTAAATGCAGTGGCAAGTGAGCTTGGAAGCCATAGTTTTGAGCATTATCTGCCACCTTGTATTAGCACTTCAGGTTTTAAATAATACATGTGTTGAATGCTCTTAGATACCATTTACATCTTAGGATGGCAGAGCAATTAATGGCAGTGTGTTATACAGTTAATGGGATTTTACATTGAAACAGCTTAATACCAGGCTCTGAAAAACTGCATTTAATAACTACTTAATCAGTATAGGAATGAGTCATATTGCTGTCATTTTAGTACCTTTATAATGTGCAGCCCCTCTCAGAATAAATTTGCATTAACGCAGATGCATTTACTGAAGTTCATTTGTGTTGTTAGGGTTATACTAAATTTGGTGTACATTTTGGCCAAGTCTGCAAATTTAAAAGCTCGTGTGAATCTAAAACCATTAGTGTAGCAGTGACATATGTTGTGCTCATTTCTGCATGTATCTCAGCAAATTAAGCTTTGCTTTAATTTGCAATATTGTGGCCAGCATCCCTGTTTTAGATCCTGTACTTTCAGCAGAGAAGAGTCAGCCCAGATGTCAACAAATATGTAGGAATGTGAGAGCAAGCCTTAGTTTTGGCTACTGTGAGGCAGAGAGTTGTATCTAATTGAGAGGAATACACAGAAATAAAACTTCCAGATTATATCCCATAATCTGCTGTTCCTCTCCATTTTCTCACAAAGTTGTTAGTTTTCTGAGATATCCATTTTTTATTAAGGTTCTCATACATCTGTCAAAGAGTTGGCATGTGGCATATTAGCTGGGAATACTGCAGTTACACTAACTACAGGCAGAGTCACTTTGAAACAACTGCATGAATTCATAAGGAGACATCTGGGTTTAAGCAATGACTACTGAGAAGTCATTGTGTCCCTATGGTGAGATTATTTAATTTTGATTAATAAGATTATTATTTTAGGTATTTCTTTCTGATACATTGCATTATATAGCATAGTTAAAATAAAATACAAAGTAGGATGAGATGTATCATGTACATGAATTCAGGAACAGTACCACTGTCTTGTACACTCAAAACACATTTCAGGCACTGGGACAGGCTCCCCAAGGGAGTGATCATGGCACAGAACTTCTGGAGTTCAAGAAGTATTTGGGCAATGCTCTCAGACATAGGGTCTGATTTATAGGTAGTCCTGTGTGGAGCCAGTAGCTGGACTCCATGATCCTTGTTGGTCACTTCCAACTTGGAATATTCTATGATTCTGTGATTCTAGGTGGGTTATTGCAGAAGACAGGTTAGTTGTCTTACTCAGTGATCAGTATTGAGATGGAACTCTCCACTGACTGGATGTTTCATTGGGGTGACATAGGCCTGGAAAGTTAGGATTCATCCTCATAAGTCATCCTCATTCATCGTCATAAACATTCATCAAAAGTCAGGGACAGATTTTCCTTACTATTTCAGCTGACTTTAAGAGTGGACTTGCTTGATTATTTAAAATAATTAAAAGGCCAATACAGATTATTTTGTTTACAAAACTACAGATCAAACAACATATTTACCTTTATGATTTTGTTTTGTATAAAAACAAGCTCTTAATACAACAAGCACTGCATTAACCTGTCCTTGTCTATCTTAACAGTAATTTTAAAAAAATACAATTCTGATCACTACCAAAGTTCAAAGTACTTATTCATCATTTTGCATATTTCCCCCTCACACCTTATCCTGAAATTTATTTTCTCTTGTCGTTGTTGAATTGCCACATCTCAGCCAATATAAGGTCTTGCTGATCTATTGCTGGAATTTGCAATTTGCTTGTGATAGAGTGATAGATTCATCCTCCTCTGGCAACTGCACGCTCTTTATTGTTATAAAGGGTAATTGCAGTGTTGTCTTTCTGTCTGTCTGGTGGGTACTCATCGCCACAGTATATGAGGGCTAAATTACAAGGCTAGGATCACTTTTGAAACATCTTATTGAAACATCTTATTGAAAAGTCGCCTCCTTAAATTACTTGGAATAAGCACAGAAGTTTCTGCAGAGAGATCTTCAGCTCACACTGGCAGACGAGTACAGTTTTGTAGGTAAAGCACATGACTAGGAAGAACATTGAAAGAAACTGATACTCACTGCTCTACAACCCTCTGCAAATTCTCTGGGCTTTAATTTCTCCATCCATAAAAGCATAATAATAATAATAATAATAATAGATACTGCTGGGAAGTACTTTCAGTTCTAGTTCACTTAAAAAGCTCACAAAAATACTTAAGCAGTCTCACTCATGCATTTAGTTGCTAGCCTTTTCTATCAGTGCATTTGTTTTTCCTGTAGATAATGATGTCAAATAGCAAAGGCAGTAGACAACACATGGATTTTTCAAAGCATGGCTCTTTCTACAGTCCAGTAAAGCTAGTTAGGATCCCCTCAGTTCCCTGACCTGACTTCCAGAATGATACAGATTATAGATTTTTCCCAGTAACTCTTGAATTAATTCTGTATCTTCTAATGGAGGTAGAACATTTTTAGCAAGATAAATATGTAAGCAGATGCCCCATGAGCTGGTGGACTATCTCATCCACACAAGAAGGAGACGTCCAGTCTTTCTCCAGATTCTGCTTCTGTACAAAATGTATTGCTTACACAAATACCAAAATGCCCCAGAAGCCTAAGCCTAGTTCAAAACGATGCAGTCCTGTTTCCCCCTTCTGCCTAGTTTATTGTTGAGACATAGGACAGCCAGACTATAAGTCTTTTTGGTCATTTTAGCTGTAGCACTTTCTGACATGTGAATGCTTTCCCAAATTTTTGACTAGTGCTGGGAGGGTCCTCGCAGTCCTCTACCTCCAAACATTTAATCTACATCTCCAATGATATCCCTTTACAAGCACATTGGGGCAGCCACAGTATACCAAAGAGAAGGTCCATTTTGCCTGGTGTTTTTTCTCCAGTTGTGGCCAAACACAGATGCCTAGGAGGAGCACAGGGATAAGACGAGCATAGTTATTGCTTTCTCCAACAACCTTTGCAGCTTCCAAACATTTCATCTCAAAGACTTCCTCAGTTACAATGCAGTGCCTGGGTGTTTAATAACCCTCAAAGTATTTTTCTTCCCCAAACTTCTTTGGACCCTCTGCAAACTTGTTGACACACACTGTGCCAAAGAGCTCCGCCACTTAACTTCATACAGCTACCCTATCTGGCTGTCAGTACTGGGAAGCTGAAATTTATGAGACGCCAAACAGAACTTTTCCCCTTCTGGCAACTTCTTTTCCCCTTCATTGGGCCTATGGTGTTTATTATTCCTTTAGCTTTTCTTGTACTAGTTTCAGGTTATTCTTTCTTTTTGGCCCTTTGTCCAGGGCTTATATTACACTGCACAGGTCTGAAAAGCCTGGGTGGTCCAGCTAATTGGAATCTGCCCATGGCTTCTATGTTGGCACTGATAGAAAAGAATCAATATTTTAAAAATAACTGCAGCTGTTTTACAGTAAAGGTGAATGTGGTGTTTTTCCTGCAAGAATATATCACTTTGAATGTTTTATATCCCATACTGTGGATATTATTGCCTTTTCATTTAGGTTCCTCCAAGTACCTACAAGCCTCCAAAGGAAAAAAAGCAACTAGAGGAAATCAAAACAAAAAATCGACAAAAAGCAGAAGTAAGTGTATTAAGTTCCTGTTCCAGTGTTTTCTTTCTTCTAAACTCTCTGTTCTGCAATTTGTACCAGTTTTCACAAATCTAAGAACCCTATCTGAAACATACTTGCTTCTGTAGCTAATAGGTCACAGCTCTTTCTCTAAAGTCATGAGGTCTGTATTCTCTATTCTGTTCTATCACCCTTGGCCCATCTTCTTTATTTTATTATCAATTTATTAAGATCCACCTTTTATTATTAAGGTCACCTTATATTCACAAGAATTACATGAGGGATTATGCAAGTAACTATGTAAGATAGCAGAAACGCAATTACTTTATTCTCTTCACCAGCTTGAAATTGGCTCTTTTACTCCCACAAGACATGTGGATATTTAAGGCATTCACTTAATCAAGGCTTCAAAATATGAAATATGTTCAATATTTTTGTTTGCTTTCTATAGTAACTGCTAAATAACCACATGTCATTGCTGTTTTAAAGTATCAGTAGATTCTGAGTTCTTTTTCATGTGGAATCCATACTCATTCCTTCAGTGGACTGAGAGAATGGGAAGTCATCGGGATCTGTAAAGAAGCAGAGTACATGGTCTGCATGTTAAGAGAGCAAGAAGAAGGAGGGCCTGGTAAGTGCCCTCACAGAAAGACACAAATTTAGTTATTTGAATTGATCCAAACTTTGATATGAAACCTGTTCAATAAGTTAGCTCCTATCATGGTTAAAGAGGACTATTGCCTTCTTCGCCTTGGAAGGGAATTAATTAAATGTCAGTTCCCACTTTCTTTCTTCCTTCCCACTCTGTAATCACCATATCCAACCCAATCACAGCGTGTGATAAAAGGTGTGCTATTTGACTTGTTTTTATCTGCACTCTCCCACCTCCATTCTGAAAATGCCTTACTTTAGCTTTCACTAGCTAGTACAAGACCATTTATCACTGTTCTGGGCTCTTCATGTGTCCTTGTGCATGTCCTTGTGAAAGGGGCATTGGATTCTGTTCCTAAACCATGGTAAAATAGTAAAAACTTTGATGTGTGATAGCTTCCAGGGGGATAAATTTTACATTCCTTTTGCTGGCCCATCACATTGCTTGGTATTTCATTATCAAACAGTACTGCATTATTTTTTATCCTTGTATTATTTCCACATTCTGGAGAAAGCACATTGTATGCTCATTTGTACATACAAACTTTCTAGAAAAACTGGGGAGGAAAAGCAGGATATCACAGTGCCTATATTGTCAAAAATCTATGACAACTGTAAAATCACTTAACTACCAGCCACATTCTTCAGTGGGGAAAATGCGTGAATATAAGGAACAAAAGAAAACCACCACAGAAATCAGAGCTGCAATAACAGCAGTTTTTGTTGCCTTTGGAATGTTATAAAAAGCATCCAAAGCATTCCCAAAGGTCAGTTCCCTACACTGTTTGCTAAACAAGCTGAAATGTTGGGTCCTAAAAGAAATATGCATTAAGAAATGCCATTTGTCCTAGCATTCTCACAATAGCTATAGACGGCATTATAAGTACTGTGTCTGAGCAGCTTTAAAAGGGAGGAACCCATACTCAGTATCGTTATGGAAGTGGTGACATTATGGACAGCTGACCACCACAAAGATATTGGAAAATCGAGTCTGTGTTTCACAGATTTGATTAAAGATTGCTGTTTACAATCAAAAAGAAATATCCAGAAACAGGAGATGTGGCTGCCTGAACTTTCCCCTTTCAAATGACAGCATTACTGTTACGGATGTGCCGCTGGAGCAACCCTTGGTGCTCAGATCTGATTTAACAGAAGAACAAAGCCATCATTTATTAGCTATATGTAAACAGTTACTAGCTAGAGTACTGATGTGCCATAGATGATTATGAGGCTTTTAAGTAGAAGTCAAAAGAGCAACATCGTTAACGTGGGCAGACCTAGCAAAGGGCCTGATGCCCTGTGCAAAGGATACAGCCAGGTAGAGCTGTGTAGACAGTTAAGACTTGCCTACAACAAGTCTTTCATCGGGAATGAAAATTCTTATAAATGCTACGTCCAGGCTTCATTAATTGGAAACAAATTAGTATACTGATCTGTGCTGCAGGTGTTTGTCTTGATTTTGTTTTGTTTTGTTTTGTTTTCCAATAGGAAACTCTTATTAGAGAATTTAAATGTACCATACTCCTTAAGTTAATTGCTTTAATTCTAGGATCTGCTTCTGAAAGCAAATACTAACCAGTTCAAGTGTGCAACCACGAATCCAGAAAAGGGAGAGGTATGCTACAAAATACTTTATTACCTAAAAATGACACAGTATGAAGATGAAAAATGGCTGAGATGTATAAAGATATTGAAAAGTATTTGAAATTTTTTGGTTATTTATCACACAACTTGCAGTTGTGTGGACAGTTCACCTTTCTATTATTTTCAGATTATACAACATACTAACATTTGCTTCTTTGCATCCATAGTGCACAATCCCCTTTTCTTCTGGTCCTGCTTTATTATTCTGCTAATTCTGAGACCATGAGCTTTCCTATGATACTACAACAAGTCTCCAAACCAGCAACATTCCTCTAAACCCACATATTATTTTTCCATTAACTTTTAAGGTCATGGAGCAGCCAAGCTGAGGCAGTAACACTCCCATTCATACAGAATTCTTGCTTTGGTTGATTCCCCATTTGCAACTCTGTCACCAAACTACATATTCATCATGTCTGCCTATTCTATTCCCTGTGTTCATCCCCATAATATCCAGACACATTCACATCAGTAATACCATAAAATAAAATTAATAACCATTGCTAGAATTCTACCACTTTAATGTATTTTTTAAATATCCTCTGGCACTGTATTTTGTCTTTCCAGTATCTGTTTCAGTTAAGAGCTGAATACATTCATGATCTATACATAGAATTCAATAGTCAAATGAAACATCACTGCTTTGGGTATAATTTTAGTCAGGAAAGGTTATGGAAATCACAGAATCTTTGCAATAACTTTTTATTTGCAACCACATTTGTATGGTTTTCTGATAAGAAATATTTCCACTGCATCGGTTGCATATAGCAAGTTTTTGAGGATATAACAATCGCAAAATATATACCATGATCACCGTTGTTACTGTAGATGATTATTCAAGAGTGATTTTCAGTAAAGATCTAATATTCTTCTGCTGAGTATTTGGAATTCTCACTCTGAAATGAAAAAATGTATTTTTGGTTTGAACTGCAGAACACACACAACGGTATGAAGAGTATGCCAGCATTCCGGGCGCAAAAGATCCAAAAAAAGGTGAGTAACATTTCAGATCCCATTGCTAGATGTCCTTGAACACTTTGGAGCAAAAGAACACAAGTTGTGTGGGAATGCGAGCTCTACTGGAATCCAAGGTTTTACACCAGGTTCTGTGGGCAGGAAAATGGGATGGATTGGGTCTCTGGTTATAAAGGTCTATGGACCTTTAACAATCCACAAGGAAGTGGTCAGGGAGCAACAAGAGTGTGGCTACTCCAGGAGGGAGGACAAACTGTGAGCCAAGGGTAATAAAAGCACAGGCAGTGCCCTCACCAAGCAGGACACAGGCTACAGTATCTGAACAGGTCAAGGCTGGTGATAGTGACTGGCTCTGCTGACAGCCAGTCATCCTTAGACAAAGCAAGGTCCAGGGTGAACCCAGGAATTCCAGTCAGGAGACACCACTACAGCATCAACCCCGGTCCGTGCTGAAAGTCCAGCAAGGACAGCAGGAGACAGAACTGGAGAAACAAGGAGCAGAATTACATCCAGCATAGCAGAAAAGCAATGACACCCAGACCTGAGCATAACTGGGACTCCTGGACCAGTGGACAAAGGGTACTAGGTGAGGCCAGTCAGGGCAATTATCTCCTGGTGGTTTCCCTCAGCACAGGTAAGTTGTCTGCAGCTGCACAATGAAATACTGCTTCAACAATGTTTTTGATTCCAATGGAGAAGTTTTTATTTAAAATGGTAAGGATTAAGAACAGCCCACAGGGAAACAAGAATTATGCATCCACAGTTTAAGAACTCAGCACAGGGACAGAAGAATCTTATATCCATAAATCACTGTTTCAAAATGAGATTCTAAAGAAGGAAGAGCAATGATTCCAGTTAATAAATGTCTGATATGCAATATACAATCTGTCTGGATGTTTGTCGTGTGTCCTTTAGACACATAGGTCACAAAATGCACTGTACTGATTGTTTCTCCACTAGGATTTCCAAGGGTCGGAGAACTGTAAATATGGAAAATGGTCTGTTCACCGTTAATGGTACAAAACTTGAAAACTCAAGTTGCTCTCTCTGCAATAATTATGCTACAGATAATGTTTGCTCTTACATCATTCAATCTGGCACCTTTCATTTGTTTCAAGTTCATATCCAGAATAATTTAATGTGGAAACTGTGTTTGTATTGTGACCTCAAATACCTTGTGAGAAGGTCTACCTACTCTTTAAAACAGTCTTTAAATACATTGTTTGGGGTTCTTGTCCTAAATTCTTTGAGTTATCATCATTTTGCCAAGATATGGGCAGGTAATTAATTTTTGTCCATTAAAATGGACAACTCCATTCCAACTCTCAACTTGGAAAGCTCAGTAATTCTACTTACTGAATTTCTAGGTTTCAGATGAAGCATAAAATATCCCTTTGCTTTTCCAGTTAGCCTATATGTTTCAGGAGACTGCAGAACATATTTGTACATACAATATTTGCTTTAGTGATTCTGTGCATCTGTTTCTCATCTACTCATTAAGTTATTAATTTGGAGTTTAAATAGATATTTGGATTCTAAGCGACTTGTGTGGACTTAGGTCAAATGTGTTGTGACTAAACTTTGTCTTCTGCAAGAATGATCCCAGTTCTTATCCCACCTGCGCTGCTTTGCCTTGGTTCTGATCAGTTCTAATTATATACATCAGCAAAGATGTTATATTTTGTCATCTGAACAGTCTACATGTTCAAGGAGCATATTAACTGAAAGAGAGATCGTTCCCTTCCTCGTGCAGTATTTATAGGTTATCTAGAAGTTAGTCCTAAGGCAGTACTCTGGAATACTACAGAGCAGCCACAGGATCTGGTCCAACTTGTGCCATGAAGACTGAGAGTCACTGAGAACTTTGCTGCCTCTGTCTAGCAAATGGATATGGCAATTGGTAATACCAGCTGTCTTAGAAATATTATGAAGTTAAAACAGTGATTATTTGCAAAAAACTTTTGAGACCTTTGTATGAAAGGTACTGCTTATGCTTTACTTTAATGTTTTTGGCTAACTTGTTTCCCCTCAGAGATAGGCACTCAAAATATTTAACTTTGGAAGCAGTTTATTTTCTTTGTTCAACCCAGATGGAATCCATGCACACTATGTATATGAGCACTGAACAAATGAAAGGAAGTGAACACATTCCAAGGGATTTGATATGGTCCAAGAGTGATTACAAATTTATAATCCACTTGGGGGACTTTGCTGATTTCTTAAGCAGCTTGAGTGGTTTATGAACAGCATGCAATTTCATTGTGAATGTCAGATTAATGCTAGATGAATGCTTTAAGCAAAATTTATGCTGTCTTAGGTCGATTTATTTAACCCATTGAAATGTTTTTATACTCTGTTTTATGGTTTACATTACTAACGATAGTATATACATTCCCTTTCTTGACAGATTGACAATATACCTATTAAATTAAATGCAGCAGCTATTTTAAGGGAGGGTGCCCTCTATCAGCGGAAAATGGAACAGGAGCTCAAGAGGTACAATCAAGCATCTTTCTCAGTTTTTCACATCCCTTGATACAGAATAATTAACCACATGAAAATAACTAAATAAACTCCAAGTAAAGTAATATAAGGGATCTGTTGTAAGATATTAGGAAGCTATTCTATAAATATTGCTGACAAAGAGAAAAGTAGTCTAAAATGAATGTCTACATTAAAGTCATTTTGCCATAGATGCTGTACAGTTGTGACTGTGTTCTGATTTCACACTCTGGGTAGTGTCTACTTGTAAAGTCCAATAGGGATCACTTGCTATATTTATTCCAATTCTCCAGAATAAATAATGTCCCAAATGCACATTTACCTCTGTCCATTATAAAAGAAGCATATGTATTACGCCAAATCATTTCATATACCTTCATTTTCTTTGACAGTTTCTGGGGAACTAAATGTCAGATTAGACAGTTGAACTTGTTTATCCGTATATAAAAATACCTGTCCATTTCTATCACAGTGAGCTGTCATGGAGAACTAAGAGTGTGCTGCTCCACCAGGCAAATGAGCCAGGAGCTGAGAGTGACAGCAAGGCATGTAAGGACAACATCCTTACAGCAATACAAGGGTGGGCACACACATACCTGCAACATAGCTTAGGCAAGGACAATGGCTGTTAGCATGAACTGAAATGCAGCTCCCAGGAAGAAAGTCCACATACATAAGAATTTTCATAGCTCTTCCTCACACAGCTCTTTTCACTGCAGTCTGATCCAGTGGTGTACAGCTGCACCACAACAGAGCTGCCTTTGAACACAGAAAACTAAATCCTAGGAGTGGGGAACAAAAGGTTGTGGGTCCTTTTGGTGCTCTTAGGGCTCTGACATAAAGAAGCCTGACTAAGTGGCATAGATTTTCAGCTGATATTAATTAGGGAAAGATTGACTTCTGAATGTGCACTGCAGATTGTATTCTGTAACTAGAAATATAGAACATTTTCAATAATAATTTTAACAAAGATAAAACTTACACCATTGTCATCTTGATTTAGTATTATTACTAATCCACCAAACTTAGCAGGCTAAGAACTAAATGTTATTAGCATTTTAAATCCTGGAATGACTGCCTAAAGTTGGATTTAGTTTTTAGATCTAGCAAATTTTGATATATGGATCAGGATTTTAGCAGTAAGATATTACACATCACTCAGGTTGTGCTACCTCCTATCATTAACAGCTGTGTATGCATATTGAGTTTTTTTTATACAATTAGACATGATACTGTTCACTCTGTCTGGCAGAATTTTATTCCACTCAGTAAGGGAAGAGATTTTCCCCTCAACATAACGCTGTTTTATATTCATGAGATGTAATCTTCAGCTGCATTTAACAAACAACACATACGTATATATGCATTGGGGAGCAACAGTAAGGCACAACTCACTGCATTTTTGTGTCTCTGCCCAAATTCTTGGCTCATTCAATTCTCTGCTGCTGGACTTTGAGGGGCCTGCTGCAGGGCTTTGCTATGCTCCTCTCTCAACCAAGCACAAAAAATAAGAACGTGGTTTTGCTTAATAACTGAATACTTCTTTGCCTCATTACATGTTACAGAATTATTTAATTGACAAAATACAAAACAAATAGAATTAAGCAGAAAAAGATTTTAGTTCTTTATGTTGAAGTGGCCAAGAAGACTGCCAAAGAGAAAAGTTTCTTGTTCTTTCTCTAAGCAAAGTAATCCTCAGAGAAAATGTACATACCTTTGGTCTGATTCTTCTTGCTCCTTGTGAGAATACATATATAAATAAAGTTAGCCCTCTCCTGGGGCTTTACTGCTCTGAAAATTTTCACACCCTCATGCACTTTTTTCCTGCCCAGCTTTCCCAGGCTTTCTTCATAGTAGGAACTCGTCTTAGACTGGAATTAAAATGCATCTGTGAAGTGACTTAGCAACAACCATCTTTTTTCTCTGCAGAGATCAAACACTCTATGTCAGAACAAACTGATAGAAATGTTTTACAAACCAAGGCAGAGACAGATCCCTACTATGGTATACTCTTCTTTCACTCTTGCAGAATTGAAAACTTGCTACGAGGGGCTGGAGACCCATCTGAATTCTTGGAATGGCAAAAACAGATGCGTGGTAAAGATCTGGAGGAGCAACTGGCTGAAACAGAGTGTAGGAGGCTTCAAGGGAAACTAAGTCATGAAGAGGCAGTTCTAGCCCATCAGAATGTAACTCAAGAAAATAAGAAGAAAGCTGATCTAATGAGAGAAGAGGTAATACATATAGTGTTGGTCAAATTTTGCTTGCATTAAATCAGTGCAAAACTTACCCTGGATGATACCTCTTACAATCAGGTATAAAAATTCTGTACAATGTCTTTACTCACTGGATTCTGCACACAATGGAAAAATACTGCTATAGCTTCCAGGCACAACAATGCTTATACATCTAAGTATTTTTCAAAGTTTTTGATTTGACCAGTAGCACTTCTGAGTTCAGTTGAACAGTTTAAAGCATTTTACCCTATATTCATGTCATTGTGAATATTCTTTCTGTACAGATACTGAGATATTAAGCACTGTTTGCAAAGAAATCACCAATACATGACTAATATCATTATCTTGTTAAAATGAGAGCCACAAATATAGAAGAATTTGTTTTCTTCAACTGATATAATTCAATTTACTTCATATTGTCTGACATGCCTGGATCTCTCTTAGGGGAAAATTCAGACAGGGAACCCTCCTTAGATCTACATACATGGAAAACTGAGTACGTATGCCAAGAAGTACCTCTCCACACGTTTTGCAATCTGGCAAATCACATTTTTCCCAAAACATTGCTTGATCTTTTCATTTTTTCCCAAACTCACATTATATTTCTCCAGTGCTTTTCCTATAAACAAAGCAAATTATCAAGAAATCATCAATACTATAGACTTAATATTTTTAATAGTCACTATCACACATGGTGTCCACTGCTTTTCTTGTCTCTTAGCCTGGTTTGTTGCTATGCCCCATAGGCTGGCCAGTACTTTTCTCTTGGCCACCTCTCACAGATGTCTCAGTAGTGTCTTAGCAACTTACGATTGGGCCACAAAGATTTTCATAAAGGCTATAATAGAAAAGGGAAATATGCTTAATGTGGTCCTTTTCTGTTCTTTACAAAAATCTTTGAACCTTTTTTGGCATTATGTCTATCTAGACACTCTGTAGCAAGAACTTGAAGTGAGCCCTAACATGTACAACTGTGCATAGTGTGGTTGGTCACACCCATTCCAAAATGATTGTAACTATTATATTCACCTTGATTTCAGGGCATGTATGTTTTATTTTTAACAGAAATATCCCAAACCATATCTGGGAATGTGCAAATCAGACTTACTGTAACCTGACCAATTCCTGGCAGCTCCCTTCACTTTCCAACAGATGCCAGCAGGGCACTTCCTATCCATGACCAACAGCTGTCATGGTGACCTCCCTCCTTCTTTTGAAACTCTAGTCTTCCATCTAAAACAGAAAATACAGAAAAGGATGTTAGAAAATTGTTTTCTGCTTCCTTTTTGTTTTGTCTGGCAAAGAAAGGAATGTGGTCACTAAAAGTGGACCTTCTGTATGTTACAGATGTACAGCTCATAGAAGATCCTGCAGGCATACTGTCTGTGTATTAAACTGGCACTCTTTTTGGTATTTCAAAACCAGATCCAAATATGGCTTTTTTTATCTACTTTTAGAAACATATGGGAGAAAATCCTGGGAAATAGCAGTACAAATGTTATGGAGGGCTGTGGTGCGAAACTAAAAGGTACAGAGGGAAGCATTAAAACTGGCTCTCTATGTTGTCCCCAGCCAAAGTCCTTTGCTACTTTTGTGTATGATGTAGTCCTATGAATCCATTTGTCTTTGCACTGTTTCAATGATTTGAGGCTCTCAGATCACTAGTTATCAGTAATTTTATTAACCTGTTTGTCTGGGATTTAGAAAGCAGAGCTGATGCACCAGTATGCAGAGAAACGTCTCCAGGAACAGAAAGAAATGAGAGAGCTGGTGGAGCAGGTCGTGGAAGGTCACAAGAATGCAAAGCAAGCAAAACTAAAGCTTCAAAAATACAAACAGCAGATAGGTATTTACATATTGCCAGAAATATATATATATATATATATGATGCCAAATGTCTCCAGATTATTTTAGTGGGGTACTTACAATTTCTACTGAAAGGAAAGGGAAGCTGAGGCAAATACCCAGCATATACATTCCCAGAAATGTAAGAATGTGAATGCCAGTAGCAAGTTTGTAATGGGTAGATCAGAAATTCTAAGCTACTGCTCATGGGAATTACTCTTTGTTTAAAAGGGAAAAATACAGCACTAATGTTCTGCAACTGGTTTCCCTTCCATCTAAAAGCAGCATATGTGAAATGACTGTACATTTTGTCAAATCAAGTTTTGAAGCTCAGCTTCTTGTGATTCATACCATTAAGAGAGGATTTGCCTAGCAACCACTCTGAAAAAATCATAGCTCAAGATTATTGTCTTCTCCAGAGAAGACAGTCTGGAAAAGAAGATTGTAGCTGAGGAAAGAAAAGACATCTCCCAGAAGGGAGGTATCACAAGGGAGAAGGATGTAGCACCTCCGAGACAGACCACTCATTAGAATGAAGAGAAATGATGTTACTCATCCTCCATAATTCTTACAGAAAATTCTTCAGTTAATGCATCACCGAATGAAGTCCAGGCAGAAGGCCATTCTGACTGGCATGTCTGTACATATTTGAATACAGTACCATCTTAACATCTGGTGTAGAAATGGGCTACCTCTGTGCATATTTTAGTGAGTAGAAGACTTCTCTCTGCTTATCTTACTCCATACTTCTATTTGAGGGGGCAGAGAGTGTTAGCCAGTCTAAAATGGTCTAGCAAAGCCTACCAACCTTTGTAATTCAATGGTTTCTAGGATATATATCGCCTGAAAAACTATGAATGTTTGATACTGTATCATATCCTTTTATTAAATAATGAAACAGTATACATTAATTAGAGCAGAAATTAGGATGCAATAATTCAAGTGTCTATTTTATGTATGTATACAATATGCTTCTGTGTTGAATAGAATGATAGATACTGGAGGTGGGAAGTACTCATTTGTTTCTCTAATCATTCCTCCCACCAATGACAGATTGTTCCCTCAAGTACCTTTAGATCCGTATTATTATCGTTATCACAAATGCGTATGAATTTTCCTCCAGATGGACTACTTGTTAAAATATGCAATCAGCTAACAGAGATTAGTTCTTTTCTTTCAGTTCAGGAAGTTTGTGAAGAAAATCGAGAACTTCTTCGGCTAGCATTAGAAGAAGAGGAGGAGAAGCTTCGGAAAAGATGTGAATTAATTCAACAAATACGAGCCATTGAATCTTTACCAAGCCTTAAACACAAGTTTGTTGATTTAACTGAGGTAAGCCCAAAAGGAAGAACTACTGTTTTTATATAAATGCATACTGTATGTGCTTCACATGTTCAGAGGAATTGTGTACCGATATATCTCAGCCTGAATGTGTAGTGTTTACAAAGTGTGTAGTGATTACAAAGTGTGCACCTGTTACACCTTCAAAAAGTCACAGATTTGTCAGTCCTCAGTAAGGACTGACACAAAAACAAAGTGTGAACTGATGTACTGTTTTTCATATTGTTGTGGTGATAGCCATGGTAATTGGCAAAATTAATTTCCTGTGCTTTCAAAACTGTCAACATTCAGGTATACACAAGAGATTGTCTAGAGAACCCAAAACCTGCTGTTCTGTTACATACGTACTGTGCAAATGCCTTTTCTGTGTGGGGTTAAGTCCACAGTAAATGTGTCCCAAACTTCTTGGACTTACTACTGATACACAACAACTAATATGCCTGACACTGGGCTTGGCAATGGGCACTTTTGCAGAATTTCCAGACTTAGTCAGCATCTAGAAATCTGTTATCCTACCACTAAACCAGAAGCAGAGAAGCTAAAAGATACTGTTATATTTTTCACACCCAAATTAAAAAGAATAACATAAAATAATATAAAACGATCCCACCAATTTTAAATATAACCATTTTGTTTTTTTTCTTCCTTTTTTTAAAGTAGTATTCAAATGAAGATAACAAATTCAAACCCACCCACAGCTAGTCTGCAGAGACCATACAGAAGGAACAGGTCTTCCATCCATGGGGCTGTTCCAACAGTCTATATGATGCTTTGGTTTTATCTCCTGCTCCTCTGAAGAGAACTGAGATATTCACTGATTCTAAAGCTACCTGCTGTATTTGCAGGCTCCAGATAAAGCACCCATCTCATTTATCAGAGTTTAGAACACATTTAATCTTAAGTGTGAAATAAGTGAACAATAATAAAACCAACTCCCCAGATGTCAAATCCTCCTTTACTTTCTTTGGCTTCTCCACCTTTCCAGCAAAGAATGCAATTCTCTTTTTTCAAACCCAGACTCACGCCAGCCATTCATGGAGAAGTAATACTGAAACCTGATCAAAAAAAAAAAAAAAAAAAGGGAGAAAATTGAGAGAAATAAGTGAAGAGTACAAATAATTATTTTACCCCACAGATAATGTAAGCTGTCTGCATGGAAATACCAGAAGGGTTCTCCAATCTATAGGTCTTTTACTGCTCCAGATAGAGCTTCGCATTTTATCATCCCTAAATAGAGCCCTTAGCGCATGGTCTCACTGCACAGTTATTACCCAGATGATTCAGTCACAAGATGTAGGCTGCAAAGTCATAAGACGTAGGCTGCAAAGACACAACAGTATAATGTAGTTGGATGTGGAAATGTCATTACTTCTTCAATCACAATGGTAAAGTGGTGCAGGTTCTCATTCAGGCAAGTGAAGGTGATTGGAATGTCAGTACTTTTTTATTTGTGAACCTAGTTCATTTCATTGCCACTTACAGTGGCTGTCAACCCCTGACATAGATCTTCCGCTGGAATCGTGTTTGATTCTAAGTACAGATATGGCTTTAAGTGCATTTTCCCATCCAGCTCATATCAAAAGACAGCAGAAAAACATAACAGGTTTCAAGTCATACATGAAAAACTCATTTGAAATCAAGCTTATGCTATTTGTAAGGTTACTGTAGTGTAAGGTTGCTGGAAATGGGGTGGCCATACAGGTCGTATTGCAAGCGTAAGAGAGTCAACCTGAGTGATATCTCAGCTTATTTCACAGTTCCCTTATACTCACTATTGCAGTGGTTCTCAAGAGTCGTTTAGCATTCTCTTGGTGATAGCTTGCCCTATTTTTCTCTTTCTACAAAAGGCTTTTTCAGGCTCAATGAAATTAAGTATATGTCCATAAAATTCACACTCATTCTCACAATTTTTAAAGTACCCAGTTCTTAACTTGATAGCGCTTCAGTTGCCTAAGTATCAGCATTATCTACTGCACAAGTATAGAACCTTTCTTATTTTAGGAACCACTTCACTGAATATTTTTGAAATGCACACACTCAAAGTATTCACCTCTACCATTCTGTGCTGCTAGGAAATTCTCTTTCCTGGGCCTTTTTAGCGTCTGCTTGCCATGCTCACACACAACCACTGGGATGTATGCTTTGTTGTAAAACATTTTCCTTTCACTTTCTGTGAATACATCTTGGTGGTCATTGATTAGCTTAAATTAGAGGCAAGGTATTATAGCATTTGCCATTTGCAAATTCACCCTAAATTGAAATCTGAGAAGGAGATAAATGATCATTGACTGTTTCAGTAACCTATGGTGGTACATGTTTATGAAAAAGATGCAAAAAGAAAACTGTTTAATATTGAACTCTTCTATCAGTCTTCTTCTGATGCTACTGGTGACCAATGCTTATTTAGGTCATGTTAAGTAAACATGAGGAGTGTGGAAGCAGAAACCACTGAACCAAAACTGAAGAGTCAAGCTTTAGGTGAAAAAACAGTGAGGTGATGTTCTCTTCCTACTTGCTCAACTTTTGAAGCTTTAGAAAGAGGAGCTGTGGGGACCAAAATGGTAGGAGAGACTCTTTGAAATGTTGGAGGAGTCCCCAGGGATGGCTGCCCAAGGCACGTTCTCCTTCACTGTTGAGCTTGTATCATCAGGCTCTCCAGACTAACTCAATACTGAGCCCACTTAAGCACTACTGCTGTAGCAGCAGGTAATTAAGCCTGGTTCTTTGTCTTACTTGGTGTTTTTCTTCCCACTGCCATTACTGTTTTCTTCATCTGTCTCGTCTTTCACCCTGATTCATAGACCTGCTGCTCTGAACAGCCACAAAACGCTCAGTGAAGGAAGGGTTCCTGACTAGGCTGCTTAGATGACATACCAGGCCAGAGAAGAGGGACTGGGACCATGTCAGTTCTTGCAGCCAAACAGACAATCACAGCATCTGTCTTTGACAGAGCATCCTTCTCTTTTCCTGTGTTTTTTTTTGTTGTTGTTGTTGTTGCTGTTCTTTTCTTCCTTCACATTCTGTTTTGTGAAAAGCCCGAAAGCAGAAAGGTAAAATGGTGTTCTGTCAACAAGCAACTAAGTATTCAGTACAAGGGCTTTTTTTCTGCTAAAAAGGATTGTTAGAAAACGCAAAGGCACTTTAACTGAATAATTTCCTTTAAAATGATTGCATTGATTTTTACTTACATAGATTTATCATTACTACTTAATTTCAGTCTTATAAACACAATTTAGAGGAGTGGTTGTTCTTTTGTATTGCCCTCCCCTAGTTCAGCCTGTCCAAACTTATTTTATTAATTTATTAATTTATTAATTTTCTGGCCCTAGTTCTATGGAACTAAGTAGACCAAAGCCTTTGTGATTAAAATCTTAATGATTATATCACTCTTAATTTTATACAACTCTATCTGGTAAGCATCCTGACTTCCTGCACCAATCTTATGCATTCCATTACAACATGCCATGGTACCAGATATGTACCAAAGGTGTTGTACTGGGTCTGGCTGGGATGTTAACTTTCCCTGCATTGAGAGCAGTTGTGGTGTTCAGCTGCCTAGCACGGTAGAACCACCACAGATGTGTTCCAAAACTAGGTTGATAGACAAAAGAACGTTAGTTGGTGTGAAAGGGATGAAATTTTGCAAAGAAAGCTGCAGAGAGGCTCAATATTCATGCAGGTTTGTGCAACTTTTCCCTATATGCAGGTGTATATATGTGTAGACAGAGGGAAAGGGAGAGTTTATGTAAGAACAAGGGCTGAAAACTTGAAGTATGTACAAAACTGTTTAGAAATGATCTGTCTTCAGATGCAATCTAAGGTGCAGAAGTCTCTCATTATATCTCAGAATCAGGCTCATCACTCTGTCGTGATTTTGGCTGGGATAGAGTTCATTTTCTTCCTAGCAGCTGGTATGAGGCTGTGTTTTGGATTTAGGAAGATAATAATGCTGACAGCACACTGATGTTTTAGGTGTTGCAGCATGGTGCTTACACTAAGTCAAGGCCTTTTCAGCTTTTCACACTGCCCTGCCAGAGTGGGCTAGGGGTGCACCAGGAGCTGGGAGGGGACAGAACCACCACAGCTGACCCAAAGTGGCCAAGGGGATGTCCCATACTGTAGGACATCATGCTGAACAATAAAACTGCAGGGGTTCTGGCCGGGGTTCGGGGGTCACAGTTTGGGGATAGGATAGGCATCAATCAGTGGGGTGCTGAGCAATTCCACTGCACATCACTTGCTTTGTATGTTCTTCTATCATTATTATTTCTACTGTTTTCCCTTCCTTTTCTGTCCTATTAAACTGCCTAATTATCTCAGCCCATGAGTTTTATCTTATTTCCAATTCTCTCCCCCATCCCACTGGGGGTAAGTGAGAGAACAACTGTGTGGTGCTGAGCTGCTTGCTGGGTTAAACCACAACACATTCTCCTTGCGAAGTGGATTTTAAAAAGCTTTCATTAAACATTTGTCTTTGAATACTTTAAATTTGGGCATTTTTGTGAATTTCCTGTGTACAAAGTGTTTTTTATCCCTTGTCTTTCCAGATAAAAATAGTAGATGCCATCATAGATCAAATCTGTAACTTGGAAATAGATAGATACAAAAAAAAAATGTGTATTTTTGAGTGTAAGGACAGTTCTAGTTTTACAAACTTAGAAAATACATACTTTTACACATTTCAAAACCTGTAAAGTCTAACTAAAACTAAAAGATAGGTCAGCTACTTTTCTTCTGGACAGCAAATGTGTTTATGTTTAATCTACACTATATTTCAGTGCTTTCTCATGAAATGTTTTGTGAGCCTTGTGTTCTTGCACATATAAAAATCAGCTCTACACCTCAAAAACAGCTTGTAAATTACAGTTAGGTTAGAGCCATGCCTGTCTTTTTCGAAGTCAAAACATGTTCAGCATGATTTGGAACACAATCAAAATATTCTGGTGTTAGTCATTTACTCTCCCCTTGCCATTTATTGTGTTATTTAAACCTATATTTCATATTTCCTAGACTGGTGGCCATGGTTTAATTTGTGAAATGTCAATAGTGGAACTACGTGAACGCCTCGCTCTACTCAGGGAAGCACAGAAGGCAGCAGAGGAAGAGAAGAGAGACCAGATAATTCATGAAAAACAAGCTAAGGAACAACTTCTTCTGGATAAACTGGACCAGATTTCCGTGTTCAGAGCAGAACTTGGACGAGCGGCTGCATTAAAGTCAGTATAAAACAGCATATGACATTTAACACATGGCAACTTTGTTAATATTTTGCCAGCCCCTTCAGAATTTAAAAAAAGGGGGGTGGGGGGGACAAAATACCGCCCTTTTATGAAGCAGTGTGACTTCTGTCAAAGATTACACTGGGATCAGGATTTCCAGTTTATTCTTGAAAATACTTTGCATCAAATGTAACAAATCTTTGTTATCAGTTTGAGTTTGTGGTTGAAGACGCTCTATAGGCTAGTGTTGACAGCATTGCCTCAGGATTGGGAGCCAAAATCATATCTTGTGAAAGATTCTCTGCCTTTCCTCTGCTCCTTTTCAGTTAATCAGAACTAATTTGATTTTATTAAAATCATTCTAACTTGCTACTAAAAGTGGTTTCTCATTTTCATCTAAACCAATACACCAGGGCTATAGTCTTCTTCCTTGAATTTCATTTGTTATGTAAAAGAGCAGGCTTTATTTTGGAAATTAAAGATATTTTAGGAAGGAGATTTTCTGATAATAATAATAAATTATAAATTAAATAAATTATAGCAGTAGATCAAAGAGAAAAATCTTTGCTTACAGGCTCTCTGATCAAATTTTGTATTCATTATTCATATTTATTATTCATTATCATATTTATTATTCATTGTCATAAAGGATCCATAACCATCATAGATGGTTACATATGCAGAAGACAGGTCCCTTCCACAAAGAATTTAAAATCTAAGTTGAAACTATTGGCAAATAAATCTGAGCAAGAAGAAAGCCTGTGTAAAAGTATAAAATACGGCACACCTCCTGATCTTATGCCATTTTTAATGCATCTTGACTATTTGCCATTTTTTTGCAAGTTTTCTTTCATGCTTTTTCTTTTGTGAGTTAGACAGTTTAGTCCTTGTCTTGCCATATTTATCCTGCAAGCAGGTGTTTGGGCTGGCATTTTGAAGACATATTCTATCAGGCTAAAAGCATGCGTCTTTAGACATGTCTTAAATTTGTGTTTATCACTTAGATACTGAAGGTGGCTTCGTAAGAGTTCAATTCATGTTATTGGTTTATCTTCCAGTTCTAAATCCCAATCACAGCAGGCAGTATTGATGTATTCATTCAAATAGTTTTCACTGCTCCCAGCTGTGCTTTGGTTTGCTGCTGACAGTTAATCTCCAAAGAGCGAGGTTTTACAGTGTCAGTACTCGGGAGCATAGTTTAATGAGTTTAATGAATCAATAACTGCAGCTCCAGTGGATTGACTGCATAGATCAGTGAACGTCTCTTCCTATAGCATCTATAAAGAGAACACTAAGACTAAAGGACCTGAAATGCAGTTAGAACTGGAAATAAATTCCCATAGTCACTGCACCATGCCTGTATGAATTTAAGAAACGTTTGGACTGTGCACTAAGTCACATGGTCTAAACTTTTGGGTAGACCTGTGCGGTGCAAGGAGTTGGACTTGATGATCCTTATGGGTCCCTTCCAACTTGGAATATTCTATGATTCTATGATTCTATGATCCCTAAACATTCAGTGTTGTGAAAGCCTGTGGGAGCATTTCAAGTCATCCTTTTCCACCAGAGATTCAAACTAGGCATTAAGAACTTGTGTACCTTATAAAATGTGTTTCTTCAAGTGAGCACTCTAATAATCATTTGTTACGGTAGATACACAGTTTGTGCATGTTGCATAGTGCTGGGTTTCTTTAATATAGACTCTTTGCCTTAATTCAAATCTAAAACTCTTCTGATCCTGAAAAAATCGATTCTTGAATGCGAAGGTAACTTTGATTCACTTTTTGTCCTGACATATTTGAAATGTTATTTAAAACAGACCACCATGCCAAAGATGGTAGAATCTAAATGAAGTTAAACACTGAGTTTGCAAGCTTCTATTCGGACTCATGATAAGGAATACAGGAATATACTTTATTTTAATGGAGTCCTGTTTGCTCTCGAAATAAAGCAAACATAAAGCTTCATTATAGATGTTGCAAGACATTTTCTTTCATGTCTCATAGCTTGGGAGCATCTACTGTGAAAAGGCATCATCAAAGCATACTAGAAATGTTGTTCTTCAGGAATGTATTTAATGCATTATCATCCAGAATGCAAATCTGTGGTGGTGTTAATATGCAGCATGCTGGCCTGTTTATGAGTGCTAGACACTTTGCTGCAGCTTTTGTTTTTCTCTAAACAAACTATAGACTTCGTGTGTTAAACCTGATTTACAGATCCGGACTCCTGAAATTTCTATCAAGTCAATGTGAGTGATTAGTGGTTTGGATTGTATTGATATACTGCACAGAAGATGTAAAGAGCAAATCATTTTGTTTACAGAATTAAATCATAATTACAGGGATAGAATAGCAAATCTTACCAATGGTGCTCATAAGATATCGCTGTGCATCAACAAAAAATTACACGTTATATCTTCAATTGTGTTATGTTGAAGGCTCCTGCTAATCAGCTAAAGTATGATGGCTAAGCTTTTCCAAACAAATGTGCTTTAGTTAGTGTCAGCTGGAGTTTAATTGGGTCCCTACCAAGCAGGTTCCTTTCAATATCATTTACAAACAGACATACATCAACACAAAAGAAGCACATTGAGCAAGCATATAATGAACTATATTAAACAAAATAGGAAACGGAACATGAAAAATTACAGAGACATCAGCCTTTAATAGACTGCAAGCCATGACATCCATCACAGTAGTCGCTTTGTGAGTGTCTGCAGAACACTTAAGAATCAATTCAGTATGTACATAGGACGTCCCTTTAATTGCTAGAATTTCACACAGTTTGAAGATCAGCACTGGCATATGAAGTGGACAAACATTGGAGTTCTCAGCTTTCAAACATGAACACCAAAAGATTTATGGCCATTTGACTACATGCTAATGTACTGTGGGTATGTGCCTGTATGCTTCAGATACAATAGTCTTTCACTCTAGTGAGGCTACATCTATATTGCAGGCAATTAAAGTCAGTAAGAATCAAGCAACAGATAAAATCAGTTGGCGCTGAGGCTCCCTCCATCCACATTATCTGTGGCTTGATGGTTTTGCTTTGGTTTAGATTTAGCCTGTTCTTGGGGCTGCATGCTCTCCCCATTCATGTGGTTTAAAGCTGTCTAGAGGAAAGCTATCTCACAAAACTTCTCATACTCAATTCCTGGCTCCCCTGAAAGCCCCTCTAGGAACCACCACACTGTTTTATTGTCTCGCACTTTGTAGTGTCTCACACAGATGACAGTAGCACATCCGTGCACCCTCCCAGCCACTGCCACATATGTAAGGTACACAGAAGCCAGCCGGGCACGATGGTGCCTTCTGCCCAAGCCTCCTCCCCTGTCCAAGGCAGGGCAACATCTAGATGAAGGCCGCAGCTGCTGCCCCAGGGTGACAATCTGAACTAACACTAGGTCTGACTTAGGGGCCAAGGCCTTCTGGGTGAGGAGGAGAGAATGGAGCCCCATCCTCCAAAGCCTGTAAGGCACCCAGACTGCACAGCCCCCAGCTGAGGGAGGGGGCAGGCAGCACATGGGGTTGGAAAGATGTGATAGAGGAATGCCTGCCATGCTACCCCAGTCTGTGGCTATTGTTTCAGGTCTTCAAAACATAGCCTAGAACACTGAAAAAAGGCTGAATGATTAGCAATATGAGGGACCTTGGTTTGGTATTTCATAATATTTGTGATTTCATCAATTTCACAAATTTTGTAAGCATTTAGGCTGCTGTATGTGATTGCAGTAGGGAAGTAAGATTTGTTTTCTCAATCCCTGCTGCTGGTAATCAGTTCTTCGCTAGCTTTGAAACAGTAGGAAGAAATTCATCAGCAGTGATGGATCAGCAGCATAAATATCTGAAAGGAGGCTGTAAAAAGACGGAGCCAGGGTCTTAGCGGTACCCAGTGTCAGGACAAGAGGCAATGGGCACAAAATGAAACACAGGAGGTGCCATCTGAACCTGATCAGGAAGCTCTTCTGTGCTGTGTGGGGGACAGACATTGCCCAGAGAGGTTGTGGAGTCCCCTCCTTGGAGAGCTTCAGCAGCCACCTGGATGTGGTCCTGGGCAGCCCTGTCTGAACAGGACTGGAGCAGGCGGACTCCAGAGGTCCCTGCCTGCCTCCACCACTCTGCAGTTCTGTGGGTGAACATTGATTATACAGCTTGATAATCTTTATTTCAGCTGAGGAAAACAGAGTAACAGCCACTTCCCCACCTGAAAAGAGGTGCTTAGCAAGTTAATTGTTTTGGAAGAGAGCCAGGATTCGAATGCTGAAATCCCTCACATTAGTACAAAACAGTAATCAATCTGGCAATAGAGTATGCTTAAATATGAAAATAATGGCTCCCTTAACAGTGAGCTGTTAACAGATACATTCATTTTCCTCATTGCAATAACTAAGATTATATAGTGCAGGACAGATAAAAGACAAAGTAGTGTGAAGTACAGACAGCCCTAGTCACTGAGACCAAAAGAATGAGGAAATAGCAAAAAAAATATTGTTTATTGCAATATGAGGCAACCATACTTCTTTAAGTTTCCTTCTGCTTTTAAAAATATACTTAGGTTTGTTGCACAACACAAGACTATTTGTAAGGTGAGCACATAAAAACAGTCCTACATGCTGAAGTGATATTTTGGTGCCTAGAATGGTCAAGTAGCCATTTGTACTCCATCTGCTGCTAGTATTGAGTCAGTTAAGAACTGTCATGCATCTGTCTCATGGTTTCAACGCACGTCTGGAGTTTGAGAATGTAAATGAAGACACTGTTTGGATTTCAGGAGGAATCCTCTGGGCAAATCTACAGACTCCCCATTTTTTAAACACAGCTGGGATGACCCAACCTGGCTTTTCCAAGGGCTTTCATCTCATACAGGAAAAACCTTTAGCGCTGAGTTGCTTCTTCAGTTATAGGCCAGATGACCTTTTGGACCTAGAGTCCATTTGGCCAGATGCTAAAATTGCAGGGCAGATAAATAATTACAAGGGATATGTAAATAAGAAGAACCTGAACTGCCAAATTCCATGACAAGATTGTAAAATGTGAAGTAAAAAAAATACTTTTTTAATTCTTTATGTTGTTTAAGGAAATCGCTGAGAGAATGAGTATGGGATGTGAACTTCAGTTTACAAAGCCTGGAATATTTTTTTTTTAAGTAGAAAAGACACATTTTACCTATCACTGATGGAATTTTGTTTTGTTTTGTTTTGTTTTTTAATCCATATTCTGTTGAATCTCTCATTCATTCCTTACCCTCCTCTTTTAAGTAGTTTATACATACACCCCACACTACTACAAACTTCCTTGGGCACATACAAGAATCTCATCTCATTCCTTACCACTCAAAGGTAATTTCTGACAAGGTCTCTAAGCAAAAACTAGAGTTCATTAAACCATTTCAAATACATATGGACATTAAAAGGATTGCATTTTTTTTTCAAAGTCTTTAGCAGGGAAATATATATATAATATATATTATTTATGGCAGATTCACAAAGGGGCAGAAGACTCTTGTCTGAGACCAAAAGAAAAGACATAAATTCTCTCTTGGACCAAAGATTTGACAATACCTTTTAGGAACCAAGACCATTCTTAAAGACTGCTTTTTATTCAAGTTGTTTATTCAATATTCAATACCAATAGCTGATAAATATAATAATAATAATAATAATAATAATAATAATAATAATAAATAAGGATCTCTGTATAGGTTTCCCATAAATTACCAGATAATTTCCTATTGAATCTGGAGAGGATTCTTCTAGCCATGTACTGTCCCATTCTGAGTGACTATTACCTTGCTTCCCCCATCATATGGGGAAACAGAAATTGTGTGAGATTTTACTGTCTTGAGTCCTAAAAGGTATTAACAGGCCATGATAGAAAAACAGAACTTCCTTCCCTCTCTGACTTTCCCTTAGGATGTGCTGTGGCATCTGAAAATGTATGGGACTGGCTGCTTTTTGGAATAGTGTAGAGGGCTGGCACACGCCTTCATGCTGAAGAGGGCTGAATATCAGTCTGATGATAACCAACTATTCACAATGTTAATTCATAAGCAGCTGCTGCTGTTGCTCCATGATGTTAAACCTCTTGCTGTTTTTCCCGTAGTGGTATTTACAAGAATCTGGATTTGCATGTAATGAAAGGTTTTGTTGCTTATTCCCACTGACAATATTTAATCATCAAGTGTTTACATAAAAACCTTATTGTTATATTCTGCTATATCCCTTGGAATGCAACGCCTCATTACAATGCAAGGAGAAATATCCTGTGTTCTCAGATTAAATGATTGTACATAATTTTTAGACTTACAGATCAGTGTTAAGGATTAATCTCAGTGTCACAGAGTGTGTCACTGTATCAGGGAAGGTATGGAAGTGTTATCCCATCCAGACAGCAAGACGCAAACAGCACAGTTCAGGAAGTATCTCAGGAAAGCAACTGGAAATGAGAAACCAAGCTAAACTGTGCCCCTTTTTTAGAGTTCACAGTCACATTTCAGGATGTGTCATGAGTCAAGCCTCCCCTTCATCCTGTTCCTGAGGATCTGGGGAACCGTAGAGCAGAATGGCTGCTCTGATGAATACCTGCTATTACGAGTATTTTCCTAGTAGCAAGGATGAAGCTAACAAGGCAGACAAAGACATCTCTCCCAAGATGAAAGAAGTGTTTGCATCCCTGGAATCTTGATACAGAACTTTTTTAAAGCAAACTGGTGGCTCTAGCTTCAGAAGGAAAACCTCTTCCTTCATCCCCTTCCTCCAGCTCCTTGAGAACCACAGCATGGTTCAGGCTGGAAGGGACATTTGGAGGTCATAACAAGAGTGTGCCTTACCCTTATAAGCTTATATACTCATATGCCCAAGCGATGATGAAACAGTTCTGTTGTAAAACATTCTAGGGGGCAACCTGTCAGTGAAATTAGTCCTGCCACTCACAGAGCAGCAATTCCAGTATGGGCTGAACATGGCCCCAGTGCACTCCGCTCCTGGTTGTTCAGAATCCTGTTGAGGTTTCCCATAATAGCAATTGTAATGTTGTACTACTACAGTATAAAAGGACCTTGGAGAAAACTACCCTTGCCAGCTGAGAGAAGACATCAGATCTAACCTGGTGATATATGATGTATGTTCCTTGCTGGGTCTGACACTTCCTTTAGCACTGGATTTGGCCAGAGAATGACAACTGCTCATGGCATAACGTAATGCTACAGCTTGGTGATACTCGGCCAAATCCAAGGGCAATGTAAAAAAGAGAAAGCTGGATGTAAGTAAGTCACAGTGCAAGGTGGCACAACTTACATGAGAAATTGTGAGTAGGTTGTACCAGCTGGGTGAAAGTAAGCAAAAACAGATAAAATGTAACAACGGACTGAAAAGTAACTATAATAGAAGGAGAAAAAAAAGAAAAAAAAAAAAA
>NC_048896.1:87002686-87277076 GCF_011077185.1 Oxyura jamaicensis | reverse complement strand
CTGAAAAGTAACTATAATAGAAGGAGAAAAAAAAAAAAAAAAAAAAGGAAAAAAAAAAAAAAGACTATCCAATGACCTCTCTTTTATGCTTATGCCTTACACATATGCTACACATGGTGCTATCAATTTATGTCAGCCTAGACCTTCTAAACTTTGTACATCACTGCCCCATATATTCCGAATCTGGGCATTGAGATTGCACAGAAAAGAATGTCTTTCATTTGCCAAGGAGTACAGCAATTGAGATGAATACTAATGATCATATAAAGAAAACTCCATAGCTCTCACAAGCAAAAAGCTGTAGTATTAACACAAGTTTTGCACATGTTTTTTTTTCCAATGAATGTCATGTCAGCTTGAAACACTTCAGCTATTGTCATCATGGCATCCTGTGGGAAGAAATTATTCTATCCTGTTTAGTAATGCTGTTCTGTAAACAACAAGAAGCAAGCTGTGAATTCCACATTCATTGAGCTATATGATTTAAACCTGTTTTCAGTCTAGCTGGTCCCCAGCAGCAGGAGCAAATTCATTATCATCCACGTAATATATACTCAGATGGATTTATTCTGTAGGTTGATATTATTTTACCTTCTCATTGCTTCTTTTTCATTTTACAGACAAGAAGAAAAGAAAAGAAAGTCCCAGGCTGGTGAAAGTCATATGAAAGATCAACGCGTTTTAAACCTACAGAAAAAGATTGTAGAGAAGGCAATGGAGCGTAAAAAGCAAGCAGGACTCTTAAAGATTACTCCCCAGAAAACCAGCATTACATCAAGGAAGGTCTGAGAGTTACTTAAGGAAAATGCTGTGTGATAGATCTGCTGTTTAGGCTTTGACTCTATTGCCAGCACTGGCAGGGGTGACAGAAGCAGGTTATGTGACACCTGAGTGACAATTCCCTGCATAGGCACTATCTCTCCAAACCATAGCCTTGACCTCAGCTCCTTGCCATACGTCCTGCTACCACAGGCCAGGGTCCATCCATCCCATACCAAGCTTCCCACTTGTGTTACCACGTACTGTCATCCTACTGAAACAGGATCGCCCCTTCTCGCACCCAAGGCACGTTCCAATTTATCATTCCCATGATTTTTACCTGACCTTTCCTTGGCCTGGTCCCACAATACCAATTGGAGCACCAGTAAGCCTGTGGGCTTTATGCTGGTTTCTACTGGTTGTGTTTCCTTGGCAAGGGTCTAAAGACAAGGGGTGAGAGCTGCTGCTGCCGCCTCTGCCATTGCCTCACGAGTGCCTAACATTTACAAGTGGTTCATGTAGCAGTAACAGGACATCTCCCTCGGCATATGAAACACTGCAGTGAACGGTCACAACGGGGTCACTTTTTCAAAGCTGTACTAGAGCATTATAAAATTAGAACTAAATCTCCTAATCCTAAAATAGTAATTCTTTACCTACAAAAATAGTAACTCTGCACCTGTTTTGTGAGAAGGATGAAGCTGAGTTCAATCAAGAGGAAAAATGTATTTTTCAGGAGTGTATAGTTTAAAAACTGAAATAGTGCAATCTTTCAGAGCATCAGTGGTTGCTGCCCTCAGAAGTCCCATTTCAAGCCACAGCAAGCAAAACATGTAGGTGCTTACATAGACACTAGGTCTATTCCTTTTAGCAAAGAAAATATTGAAGGCCTATTTGAAGACAGCATTTCCTAAATTAGGATGGCTTTCTGAACTGAGGCTTTGAACATATGCTTAATCACTTTGCTCAATGAGGTCCAGTATAAAGCAGAAGCAAGAAATGCAGACTTCAAAGGAAAGCAGCTATATAATTACAAATGTGAGACATTTTTAAAATAAACAAATTATAAATTCAGAGCTACGACTTTTGACTACTGATGTGGGTCTGTGTGAGTGCTCTGGTGTTTTATAAATGTGAAAAAAGCCAAGGCTTGAAAGGTGTTTTGAAGTTAGACTTTCTCCTTCTCTCTCTCTTTTTTTTTTTTATTTTTTTGATTTTAGCTTTACACACTAAGTCTCCTAAGATGTCACGGTGTTTTTGTTTATGGTCTGCTCAAATGTTAAGACATCTGTAAAGAAAAAAAAAAAAAAAAAGAAAAGAAAAGAAAACCACAGGAAAACCTTAAGGTTACTATAAATTATTTAGATGTTTTGGTGTTTGTTCCGTCAGTGCTGTTCAGCTCTGCATGACCCTGTCCAAATGTTATTACAGCGAAGTGGCTCAATGCTGGTCAGATATGCCCAGCAGCATCTTTTTCTAGCTGAACTGCATATTGCTGTACGTGGTGTTTGAGTGACTATAGGAAAAAAATCCTTAGTTGTAGTGTAATAGCTATCTGGCATTCACTTTGTTCTGCTACCTTTTAGGCTTCTGAATGTACAGACAAAAAGTGAGACTCACCCCATGTATGGAAGTCACAAGTCCAAATCGTAGCTTCAATTACATTTGTGATAGCCTCTGAGGCCCAACACATTTGTGCTGGTAGAAGTGAAAGTAACATTTGTTAATAAATCACTATTAAGTTCTTTGTAAAACAGAATTTATATTGCAATTTGGAAAACTAAGATAGAGAAAGGTACCATTAATTTAAGCAAATGTATTTTTTATACCATTTTAAGTGAAATATCAGATGAAAAAGTAGCTGTTTTCTGTTTCTTATGAGCTTTATGGGGAATGATCCCTTGTGAACCTAGCTTGTAAATCAGCAAGCCAGCAGAGTCTGATAGGATTTGTGCCACTGTTCATTTACAGCTTCAAGAATAACCTGATGGCAAAGAAAGAACATACGGTTCTGTGGCTTTGGAGCCACAGAAAACTATCCAGGTAGTTTTAGCTTGACCTCACATTCTGTGGAGTGCTGCAGCTGGGTAATTCATCTTAAACTGGGCAACCCAATTGAGTTACCTTTCTATCCATCGTGCCCAAATTGATGTTGACATTCCCCAATCATGTTAGCAAATAGCCAGCCAGATTATCAAATACAAGTTTGGTGTATCTAAATAGCAGCATTATATTCTCTCAGTCTGAGCATGTGTGTTATCCCTGCAGGATTCTTTGCAATGGAACCACTGGAAAGAACTGGAAGAGAGTCGAGAAAGGAGGTTCAAGACCCTTCAGTACGGCTTCATGGCCAGAGAAACAGCTCAGAAAATGGCTGCCTATGAGGCAGCAAGAAGTGGAGCCACAGCTTGTATATTGCGCTCCGAAGTAAAATAAAGTACCCTTGGAACAAATTCAGGCCTGTTGGAAATCTCCCAGTGCGACTATTTACTACAAGGTTGAATTTTAATCTTTATCTGATCTTCACGGTGTGAATAGCAAAATTTGGGTCATACAGGCACAATAGAATAAAAATGTGTTAATTTTATAGAATGGGATTTTATTTGTAAGCTATAATGGTATATATGTATATTCTTCTGTTAGAATCAAAAGCTGTAAGAAATCAAAATAGCAAATGTCTGGGTGAGAATGCTGAGGTCTGTATTTCTGGTGTCATTGCATATTGGGCTATGGTTTGCTATGTTCACTTTCCCAGAAAATAAAAAGGGGGGAAAAAACAAACAGCATTTGTTTATATAAGCATCTTTTCAGAAGGCATGCTCAGCCCAGGCTCCTAACACATCTTACATGACAGTAACTGTGTGTAACAGGATCACCACTTTCAACACTGCTTTTAGAGGGTAAGGGAAAAACTGTTCAGAAGGTTTAGATGACATGATAGCCTGCAGCTGCCAGAGGTCAGACTCAGTGACCCGACAGACCATCCCTCTGTTTGCAGAGGTTAATGTCTTCAGTCTTTAAACAGTGGAAGGAGAACATAACATTGTTTGATCTCTTTAGCAAGCTGCTTCCAGAAAAGTCAAAATTCTGTTCCTCACCTAGAAGATAATTTGCCCTCTATGACAATTTCTGTACTGAGTAAAACAGCTTTTAAATCACAAGACTTACTCCAGGCACAAAGCCAAGGAGGATATAAATCTGAATTAAAATCTGCACAGCAGTACGACTATGTAATGTATTTCTATTTTAACTTGATGCCAGTTACTAAGTGTTTAATTATGGCTATTGCAAATATTTAAATTGAAGGAGACTGTCATTGACATTAGAGCCAGGCAGCTGCTTTTTATGCTCTCACAACATTACATTTCTCACTTTTTAGAGAGAGAAGTCTAATGGAATTCTTTTGTTGCCATCTAGCTGTGAAGATCACTTCCACAATCTGCAAGCTGATAAAATGTGTGGTATTTTTCATTTGTTGCAAATGCTACGGTAGTCCACAAAAGCAATGCAGGACTCATGTTCCGTAGGAAGTGTTAGGGAACCTAGGAGAGTGAAAAGAAGGAATGATAGCAGCACAGCTACAGAGAAGAGAGAACTGTGACATTATGTCTGGTAGAGGATTGTAAAAGCCTAAAAGGACCAACACTAGGTGGCAGGGAGTTCATCTTCCTTTGTGGTTGTTCAGCATTCTATTGCAGAACGGCAAAGCCAGGTCTTGACTGTAACACCTCAGTTTTCCAGAAGCTAGCAATTAACAGGGCTGACAGTCATGTTTTGGAATATTGCATAGCTGAGTAGTACCTCTTATACTTTTTGATATATCTTACATTTTGAGATTATTTTTTTTAAGTGTACGTAGGTAGGCAAGAAAGAAATTTCAAAAATCTGTCATACTACATGCTTCTTCCCCTGGGATGTTGGGCCAGGCCTTCAAAATTCATACTGAATTGCAATCAAGGTGACTCCGAACTATTTCCTTCTCCATGTTTTCCCAGCTCTCAAATGGAAGGGCTGAGGTATCTCAATAATCTAGCTGTGGATTCTTCACCATCAGAAGTTAGAAATAGCCCTGTTCTTGTTACTTGAGGATCTGGTGCATGAGTTCATCTTCAGAATTAATATTTAGAGGAATATAAAAGCATTTTAGTCTTTAAAGAAAAATACCAATGTATTCTTATTTTCCATAAGCTATTGATTTTAAGGTGATGGCAGGTCTTGCAACAGAATATCACAGAATCACAGAATCATCTAGGTTGGAAGAGACCTCCAAGATCATCTAGTCCAACATCTGACTTAACACTAACAAGTCCTCCACTAAACCATGTTATAATATATCACTAATATACAGGATAACATTAAAAATAACACGATACTGATGACAAACGTACGTAACTTGTTGGAGGCAGCAGACCCTATCCAAAACCACTCTGCCCATGGCCACCAGAGCACTTTCCCTAGTATTCCTCATTCCAGGAATATGGCACACTGAAACCACAGAGAGACAGCAAAGGTCTGGCAGGACTTTCTAGCCTTAAATTACAAAAGCAGCTGTAATGCAGCTGTAATGCTGCTGTAGAGCCGAGGGAGTTTTGAAGCAATACAGCTGCAAGTCTCTATGCAGCCACAGCTTGTACCTGCGGCACAGATAATCCACAGCCTGGTTAATCCACGCAGAGATAATTGGTAATCAACTGTGCCTTCACACTGGTAAACTCAAGGGCATGAATAATTTGTGATTCATTTATTTACATGTTTGTTACAGTATTTGTTACAGCCAAGGAGACAAGTGCAAGTGGACATGGTTGGCTCTTCAATAATCTCTGAAAACAGACACGGAAAACAGAGGGTTTACCTGTCTGGTTTTAGTGACAGGCTCATTAAGACGCCCCTTTTAATGCCATAAATTTCACATGCCAGAATCACTCAGATAAATGTGAGGTCTCTTATTTCAGTGTAGATGGCCAGATCACAAAAACTTTGTTGTGGACCTACAGTATAACAAGTCCGAGAAAAAAGTGAGGAAAAACGAAGGGGTTTTGGACACAGAGTGCATGCTCCTGTACCACGGTCACTGCCACGTGGCTCCCTACATCAAACCAGACTAACAACCTGATAATGAGGCAAGTCCCTAGGTGCCTGGCCAGGCAACCAAATCCGCCCTAGACAGTGCAGATATTTCGTGATTCACATAAAACCAAAGACAGTGCTGTGTTGGCTTGGCAGGCAAAAGCTGGTACAAATCTCAAGAGCTGTTTACCCAGGGAGAAAAGGCGAGAGAAGTCAGCAGGAAAAGAGCTATAGATTTGTCTACAAAAAGCCAGACTGGCAGGTGTGGGGCAGTGAAAATCAAAGGAAGGCCCGGGAAAGCAACCAGAAAATGCTTCTGATGGTGAGAGGAGATGCAAGATGCATTGGTGAGCATGTAGGGTAAGTTGTACTGAGGGCTTGGACTAATGCCAGCAATAGGCAACGCTCCCCCAGGCTGATGTCTCTGATGGATTCCCCGGGGTGCACTGGGGGACATTAGCAGACAACGGCCGTGAGGAAGGGGCACAGGGGGAAGAGGTGAGGAAGGGGCGGAGGGCAGCCCCGCCATGGCACCGAGCAAACGCCTGGGGGCGAGAACAACTTTCCAAAGGGGGCTCCGGGCCGTGAGGGGCCTCCAGGCCTCACTCCCACCCACGGAAACTACAACTCCCAGCACACCCCGCAGCCGGATAAGAGGCGGGCGCGTTCTTTTTCCACCTCCCCCTTTGATTGACGCGCGCCGCGGCCTTTGAGCGGGAGGCGAGGCGGCGGCGCCACCAATGGCAGAGAGGCGGGGGCGGGCGCTGCTCTTACGCCGTTGCCGGGCCGGCCGCGGAGGGTGAGGGCCGCAGGCCGGGGGGCTCCGATGGGAGGGGGGGAGGAGGGCGAGGGGGGCGTAATGGCGGCGGGCTGAGGGGAAGGGGGGGGCAGCGCTGAGGGGAGCCGAGTGGGGGCGGCTTTGGGGTCGGGGCCGGTCCTCGTCGTCTTGCGGTTGCTGTGCGATGGCCAGATGAAAGTTTGGGCTGGGTTCGGGCTCAGCCTCTTTGTTTTGCCCTTTTTTTAGGGCGCTGGTGGGTGGGAGGCCGGGGGGGTGCGGGGGGCTGCCCGGGGCGCTGGGCTCGGCTCTGTGCTGGGGGCCCGCTGCTGCTGAGGGGGCTCTGGGCAGGGTTCTGTGGTGTGGGGCTGCCCGGCCCCGTTTGGTGAGGTGGGATAGGCTCCCTTTCTGCTTTTCTACAGCTGGTGTGAAAATAATGTCTTTAAAGGTGCCTGGAGTGCGTGGTGGGAGAGCTGCCGAGGGAGTAAAATGGCAGGTGGCTGCGCTCAGCGGCAGGGAAGTGTGGTGTCAGCCGCTCTGCTTGGTGCCGGGCCTGCTGGCCGCGGGTGGCCCGGCCTGGAGGGGCCTCTGGGGCCTTCTGCTCCAAGCCCTGCTCCAGCAGGGCCACCCCGAGCTGGGGGCCCAGCCCCACGTCCAGGCGGCTCCTGGAGGTCCCCAAGGAGGAGACCCCACGGCCTCTGGGCAGCCTGGGCCGGGCTGCAGCCCCACACAGCACAGGAGGGCTGCCGGGGGGTCACAGGGAGCTCCTGGGCTCCAGGCTGTGCCCAGTGCCTCTTGGCCTGGCCCTGGGCAGCACTGAACAGAGAACCGCCCCACTTTTTTTTTTTTTTTTTTTTTTTCTACATCTTTGATACTGTTTCCTGTTGTTACCAGTGCAAGGAGAGCTTTTACAAGGGGAAATAAGAAGCCAGATTTTAAAGAGGTAGCATGTCCCTGCCCTGACAAATACTATGTATACTGTGTGGCCTCACCTGTGCCTGGCGCATACCAAGCCATTAGTCTGCCGTTGTTGCTATCTTGCAATACTGCCTTTAACGTATTTGTGATGTTTAGGGTGTTTACAAAATCAAGTCTTGTCCATATTAGTCAGATGTGATGGAAATACCTACTTTTCCTTCAGCTGATTTGCTTCAAAGTGTTCGAAGCTTGTGGCAGATCAAAACTTTGTTTTCAGAGAGGTGCAAGAGAAGTTTTCAGTTTATGCTGACCAGAGAATTCAGTTTTCAGGACTGTAATTCAAACATATTAATTGAGGTCAACTTGAGCACAGTGGATATGCCAACTTATTTTAGGAAAAAAAAATGAACGGAAGACTGAAATCGTAGATATGGGGTACACTGTTCCTCTCCTCCTATAGTGACTAACACTTACTTGTGTGGCTTTACCTTTATTCTTCTGAAGAATCTACCTGTACAGAGAAGTGCCAGTGGTTATGGTACTTAAAATATCAGTGGATTAGCTAGAATAAGCCTTGAACTATGCTGTTATGAGGACAAATACTTAAGCCTTTGGGAGAGCTGAATGCCAAGAGCAGTAAGTGCATGTGCATAGCGCTGTGTATGTGAGGAAGGGCAAGTGGCTCGTGCTGGTAACGCATCATCGTGCAGTGATGCAGTAAGTTCCCTAAAATTTGGAAGTATCTGTTGGCTTGCTAAGTTGATCTTCAAAGTTTTTGTATTTAAAAAAGAAGTCTTTAGCTTAAAAAATAAAATAACTCTGGAATTTGAACTGATTTCTGACTGCATCTTGCCACAGGTATAATAGATGACCTTACTAATAGCTTCAGCTGGGGTTATGTGATGCTTACAGATCATGTTTTTGGGGAGGAGAGATGTTGGTGCAGTAACTCTATTTGTGTTGTCCTGTCGTCGGAGCCTTGATGCTGGGTTTCCATAGAGACTGCTGGAGGAGGAGCATGTGGGCCTTAGGAAATAATTTGGACTATCTGCATAACGAATTGTTATTCGGTAGTCCTGAGGCTTTGAAAAATCTTTTAAGGAATTCTAATTGTAGAATCAGAGAATGGTTTGGAAGGGACCTTAAAGACCATCTAATTCCCAGCCCCCTGCCATGGGCGGGGACATCTCCCACCAGCCCAGGCTGCCCAAAGCCCCATCCCGCCTGGCCTTGGGCACTGCCAGGGATGGGGCATTCACAGCTCCTCTGGGCAGCCTGTGCCAGGGCCTCACCACCCTCCAAGGAAATAATTTCATCCGTATATCTAATCTAAACCTACCCTCTTCTAGTTTAAAGCCATTCCCCCTTGATCAATCACTGTACCCCTGACAAAGAGTCCCTCCCCAGCTTTCCCTTTAGGATCTGGAGGGCCGCTGTAAGGTCTCCCTGGAGCCTTCTCTCCTCCAGGCTGAATCACCCCAACCCCCTCAGCCTGTCTCCACAGGAGAGGTGCTCCAGCCCCTTGATCCTCCTTGTGGCCGTCCTCTGCACTCGTTCTAGTGCATCCGTGTTCTTCTTGTGCTGGGGGCTCCAGAGAAATTAGCGAGTGTGTCACTAAATGTGCGGTGTTTGAACTGTTTTGTTTCTCTCTTCTTGTACGATGCTAATTTGATGCGTGGTAAGTAAGCTTTACTTTATTTTTCATCACTGTTCTTGCAGTTCAGACAATTATAACTCAGCAAAGTTTCCTGAATAAGCCAATAATTTACTGTGGAAATCCGTAGCCCCACAGCAGAGGTTTGTTCTTCAAAGAAAAGAATGTTGCTGGATCGAGAGACTCCTTCCAGAGTTGTAATAAATTCCAGCAGTCTGGCTTTCCTTGTAAGCGTGACTGTTGTGAGGTGGCTTTGGTTAATGCTGGTGAACCTTCCAGTGATGGTTTATCTTAGGGTGGCTTTACGGTGATGATCCCCATGGATACCCATTCTCAACCTTCTTCTGCAGAAGAACTTCCCAGTGAGGTTGAGGTTTGGTCCATTAGCAATGAGAACAGGACAGGAACACTTGCGTCTCGTGTGTACTCTTGTTAAGAGCTGTGACAATCAGTATGAAGAAAGCCTTCGGGTGGTGTTGGGAGATGCTGAAAGATAAAACAGCTGAACAGCAACGCGGGGCTGCCACTTCAGTTAGAGCTCTCTGCCTTGCTTTGAGGCCTGATGTCACTCTGATACACCTCGTAGTAATCCTGTAAATGACACCTTTCTGGGCCTCCTGGTGAAGAGGTGTGGGAATGGTTAATGGTGGTGAGATGGTTTTAGTATGACAGATCTGCTATTGTACAGTACTTCCTTGACGTCATCCTCCCCCCTGTCCCCCCCCCCAATAACTTTCCACCAAATTTAAGTGGTTTTGGTTGTGTTTTGTTTTTGTTCTGGGTTGTGGTGGTGGTGTTTTTCTCTGTAATAGCTCTTTGGCACTTATGCCACTTCTGGCCAAAGGAAATCTGTGAATCCGTGTAAGGTTTCGTGTTTGGAGTCATCCCAGGTGTTTGCTTTTTTTATCTAATTTTTAATCCTTCTTTAAAGCTCCTATGTCACCGTACCACTGTGCTGGGCTGTTTTCAGTGTCACATCCAAAAAGCACCGAGTCTTGTGAAACCTGCTGGGTGTTTTATGTCCCAAACTGGGCTGCCAGGTGAAGAGCAGAGTTTTATTTTGTTGTCTTTCAGCAGTGTAGATACGTGAGTGTATCAGCTTGCTTTAAAGGATAGTAATTAAAACCAATTCAAGCAGTTTGTAATTTCAAGTAATCTTGTTTAAAGCTTAATTCTTTATGCTCCTCAGATGTGTGTATCAGCTAAGATTTCCCAGCTTCTTAATAACAAAGTATTTTTCCCATTCCATATCTGAGGAGAATAGAGGAAAATGTCTCGTGACTTCCTTGGTGAAATGAACTTAGCAAGAAGCCACGCTGTCAGATTCTTTATATAACTCAGATGTTGCTTGGTCTTGCTCATCTTCCTGCTGTCTGGGGGAAACTGCTTTGCCAAAGTTATTTTTGGTTTCAGTTGTAGCTGGTGGATGAAGATGGTGCCTTTGAGCAACTGGAGTTTGATGGAGCTGATGTTAGATTTAGGGGTGATTCTCTGTTGTTTGCCATCCCTCATCCCTTGTGCTGCGTGCCCTTCCTGCTTCACCTCCCTCTGCCCCTTGTCTCCGAGAAGCCTCAAAGCCAGATCTATGGAAAATAGAGAGGAACTCGTATAGCACCTAGAATTTGTGATCCCAGAACAGCGTCCCTGGGTTGGATTTTGTAGGTGTGTAGAACCAGATGCAGTTCTGTTTGAAAAGTTCTTGTTCCCTCTTCCAAAAATTGAGTAAAATGGGATCTTCCCGAGCCTTGGTAAGGCTGGCAGATGGCAGAAAAGCTTTCTTCCTTAGGGAGCGAAGGGAAACCTCAGCTTCAGAACAGCAGGGTGAAGTGTGCTAAGAGCGCACACGCTACCTGGCTGCAGATGGGTACGGGAACAAAAAGGGCTGCGTGGGTGAGCCCTGAACGGGGGGAGCAGGAGGCTGCACCCTGCCCTTGAGAGCAAACGCTGGGCCCTCATCTTGCGTGTCCCAGGTGAGTGCAGAAGGCTGTTTGCTCACATTTGCTAGAAAAACTCTTGAGTGGCTATCTGTGTAACTAGAGGTTTTAAAAGCGTTTCCTGCCAGATTTGGCAAAAATCACACCACGAAGACTGTTCAGGTCCGTGTTTTGGGGTGGATTGGGGTGTACAAGGACTTAGGAAACTTCATCTGCTGTGAGCAGAACCTGCTGATGTGCTGACTGGCCACTAACAGTGGCACACAACAGCTACTCTCACTAAATAATTTTATTTTATTTTATTTTTTGCAATCCACTGGCGATTTTAAAATGAGGGGGAAAAAAGGGAGCAAATTGGGAGGTGTATTGTGTTGCTTAAAACTGTGCATAAATGCATCTTTTGGCTTAGGGAAAGCACCAAATGTAAAGTTATTCTCAGGCACATCTTGTTGTGTCACAGTTCATGTTAAGAGGTCTTTTATGAAAGTGATTTAAGAAATACAGAGAAAGTTTAAGAGGGGGAATAAAATTCAGTTGCTTTCCTTTGCCTCAAGGTTGTAATTGATGACCAATGTCATTCCATCCCTCTGGGTGGTCTCAGTGTTCCTTAACGTAGGAATAGGTTAATAGCCTGCTAATTAGTTTGTATCTCTATTGGCACGGGAGAAAAAAAGGAGAGGGGAGGGAGATCCCCAAATCCACAATGAGAGGTGGTGTGATGAGGCAGTCTGAAAGATAATCTAAGCTTGGTTATGGTGACTTTAGCTGCCTGGGATATGCAGCTAGCTCAAATCTACCATGCATCTAAGTCCTCTCGACCTCTTTTGTGTCCTTCCTTTCTGACTTGGGTACAGATGGTGAAGTTGTGGGAGCCTGGGCGACCTCAGCAGTGCTTGGGCATGTGCTGCTCCTTGTGTTTAGGAGGGTTGTGCAGAGGATGGTTGCAGATTTATTTTGTATTTTTAGATTTACTTTGTACTTTGAGATCATATGTCTGTGTGTCCAGGGTGCTCCTGTCAAGTCTTGCCTAAAGGCCCTACAGCTCTTCTGGAGAGAAGACCAGTTACCTGGAAGCAGCCAGATCGGGCGGCCTGGCATTATTTCATGTCCTCTTTCAGGCCATGGCGTGCTGTCTGCACTGTGACAGTGGCCATGCGGTGTCCCTTGGCTGAGGCAGCAAGGGTTATGGCTAACGTAGCGCCAAGGACCTGCACAGTGTGCCGCAGCTTGCACCTTTGGGCTGCTGTCCGCAGCCAGAACGGTGACCAGAACAGCCAGCTCCAGCTCCTAGGCCGTTACGGACAGGGGCTGGCGGCTTTGTCACAAAGCAGTGGGTTATTCTGCGTGGCAGAGCAGTGTGCGTCGGTGCCAGCTGGGGGCTGCCCTGCTCTGCACGGCTGGGGGAGCACCTTTGGGCTGTGCCCTCTGCCTGAGCACCGTGCGATGGCCTCGGCAGCGTAGGACAAGGTCTGGGAAGACACTTCTTCAGTCCTGCGTACCACTGAGAATTACTTATTTCCATCTTCTCTTCCCCCATCAGCTACTTACACACGCTGACAAGATCCCCTCATGAGTAGTTTCAGGTGCTCCAAGGGCTGGCGCATCTTCATGGCCTTGGTCTCCCCAGTACGTCCGTGTCTTGGTTGTACTGGGGAGCCCAGTGCTCCAGGAAGGTCCTTCCAGTGCTGAGCAGAGGGCAGGGATCCCCTCCCTCGGCCTGTTGGCGTTCCTTGCAGCAAGAGTGCGTTGCTGGCTATGGCTGTTGAAGCCCAGCACCTCGAGCCAGTGGATTTCTGCCTTCCTTGTTTTGTCTGAGCGCAGTGCAATAGGTCTTCTAGGATGGATTCATCTCTTGGTTGTGTTGACTATTTCTAGCGCTTACCAGGGCTCCTATGCTGCCAGGTCTGTAAAGACATACCAGGGGCAGGAGACTCTAGGCACTTTCAGACCTCTGCAGGTAGAAGCAGCTGTGCATCAAGAAGGGATTTACTTTATTTTTTAGGGATGGATTTGTAACAAGACTGCATAGGCTTGATGGTTGGACACGTAGTAGTCTGTGAAGGCTTCAGCTTGGTCTTTTGTACAATAAAATGCAGGCTGTCTGATGGGCTTTATTCCTCGGCTTTCACAGAATAGTCTAGGTTGGAAGAGACCTCCAAGATCGCAGAGTCCAACCTCCTACCTAACGCTAACAAAACCACTTTCTAACCACTTTTTTTTTTTTTTTTCCTATTACTTTGTAATGCTCTGTCTTCTGAAATGAGTTAGTTGGTTTGCTTGGGGTCCCCCTGCTGCTCCCTGTTGTGTTTGGACATGTGGTAGTTTTACTATAAGCAAGCTTTACAACATGAACCTCAGTCCTGTGCCAGCTGCTGTGAGAACCAGCTTGATGCTTGCTCCCTGGCCCTTCCCCTCGAGCAGTTAGCTGCCTGGTAGCAGGGCCGTGCACACCTGCAGCTCCTTCAGAACAGGGGCTGTGAACTCATGTTCTCGTACACCAGAGACCCGTGAGTAGTTCCATGCTGGAATTTCTGTGTTCCATGATTCCTTTCAAGGTGTTCAGCTCCCAGGAGTTGGAATCTAGAGACAGCTTGGAGAAAAGAGAACTGCTTATCTGTAAGTTTTGTTCTCTGGAGATGGCTTCTTGTGACACAATTCCCGGTGACTGCTGCCCACACACAAACATTGCCTGAAGAGAATCAGTTGTTTTTTCAGATAAAACTTAATCAGGACTCCTCAGTATTTTTTGTAGTTTGCTATTGAGCTGGCTTATTCTGATGTTCAGTTTAGGAAGTGGGCAAGAATGAGTGAGGCTTCAGGCCCATCTGCAGGTGTTTGAGGCTTAAATGCTCTTGGGACTTGCAGCCTGGCTTTGGTCAGAAATTAGTGGATCACGAGTGGGAGTGTTGAAGAGAACAAGAATTACAGATAGGTAATCTTCTCTCTTCTTTTCTTATAGGTTTGGAAGAACATCATTCTAAGATACTGAGAAATCTGGACTTTTTAACAGTGTACTACCTAAAGGAGGAATATATATATATATATTTATATATATATATAAGGAATTGAAATTTGTAGCTTCCTTGCATTTTAATTTTATGGTATTTGTACCTCTTACTTTTTCTATAACTTTAGATCAAGAAACACCATGAGTACAGTAAGTATTTTACTATTCAATGTAAAACTGCTTCTTAAAATGTGTTGTTGATAGTACTTCCGTAAATCTTTAAGAGTTATTGTATATATACTAGCATATTAAGTTCCCATGTAACCTCATGTTCTGTAATACTTAAAAATAAATTAATCTCTAGGAGCTAGCAGTATTTCAGGAATGCCTAAAATGTCAGCAAAAACTTTAGGTCAGACTGATCAAATGGTTGGTTGAAAGCTAACGTCTGATGTAATTGTGAGCTCATCTCATTTGTAAACAATCACAATATGTGTCATCATTTTTTTTTGTGACTCAGCTGGCTGGAGATCTGGAGTGATGTCTTCCTTGGTGTGATGAGTTGAGATAGGACTGACCCATCCCCCTAGTGTATTCATACTACAGCCTTCTAGGGATGTGTTTTGTCCATCTTTGTATGCTTTTGCTGATGCTGCAAAAGTGAGGTCTACACTAACATTACTCTTGAAGAAAACTCTGAGGCTTTGTTCTCTCTTAGACTCAAAGAAAGCGCCGTGGAGGATCGGTTAATTCTAGGCAAGCTCAGAAACGAAGCAGGCTGATAGCTTCTACCACAGAAATGGCTTCAGAAGCAGAACCAATAGAACTTGAAGAAAGTGGTAAGCTTTCTCTTTAACTTGGTAAGAGAATCAGCTGTTTCTGGAGTGTTGGGATCCTGCTTAACATGTTTTTTGCCAGTTTCAAGGCATTTTAAAGCAGGATAGAAACCTCATTATTTTTAAATGCCTGTAGTATGGAATCTGTAAACAAGGCTGCTGACAGCTGTTTGTTGGTTACTGAGGTGTGACGCGTTCACCGCTAGAGCTGAGTTACGTAAGGAAGGTAGGCAAATGCTCAAATATCAGGCTGTGTTGGGAGTCACTGCAGCTGCCTCTACAGATAACAGCAAAGTAAATTTGGGAACTCCCAACTTGTAAAAAGATAATTAAATTCTGTTGTCAGTCATGCCCTGTCCATTAAGGGCCCTTGTCCGGTATGGTTTTACAAAATGCACTAGGCTTAAAAAAGGCTCCTTAACCTCTAAATAGATACTTAAACTGCTTTCCTTGGAAAGAATTAAAAGTAACTGTTGGTCTCCAGGTAGCTACATGGCTTTTTGTCTTTTTGCTGTTAATTTGACTATTAAAGGTTGGAAGAGGCGTGAGATGAGAACATTCACAGCATAGCACTAGAAAACTCTTATATCCGATATGATGTGTTTTACTGTGTGCTAAGCATTCTCCTACATCAGATGTATAACCTTTTGCTGCATACCTCCTACAAGCTATTAACGTACAAGAAAATATGTGAGGTCAGCTACTGTTACTCTTGCAGTGCGACTTGCAGAAGGCAGTGTTGTTAATGCTGTAGGATTATTGAGAGCAAGTTTTGAGTGAAATACTGGACACATTACTGAAGAGAAGAGGGATAGGTCAGTGTTGAATCATACCTTAGCATGTCACACACTGACGGGTAATTTTAGTCCTGCGGTCTCTGATACGGTTTCTAACGTTGTGTTTTTAAGCTGGTGAAGAAGTAGTAGATCTCACATGTGAATCTTCCGATCCTGTAGTAGTTGATCTAACTCACAGTGATTCTGTTGTGGTAAGTAATGAATAACACACTTATCTAAATATTGTAGTCAAATTAATTCTGTCTTGTGCTTGCTGGTAGAATCTTTAAGGATGAGTTTTGAGTTCAGAGTTGACTTTTCAATGCATGAAAGCCATGCATGCATTGCAAATCAACACAGAAGCTGCTCTGAAGGTGTTCCTTAGCACAATCATTCTTTGGGCGCAGCAGTGTAGTCTCTCCTTGCTTTCCTGAAGTGCTTTAAATCTGCACGGGCACTCCTCTTGAAAAGTAACTGGTTAAATGTCTATATGAGTCTAACCAATTTAACCAGGATCAACATAATAGTATGCCTTTTCGTAGTGTAGACATGATGGTAAATGCATTTCAAGTACAAGATTCTCTGAGAACCTAGGCCCCTTGCTCACTAAATGTTGAGGTACCTGAGCTGCACAGTGGCTGCTCCCATATTTCTCTCTGGGTTTTTGAGCTGTATAGTTATTTGGAGTACAATGCACGGGCTCCTCAGTTGTTTTTGTAGGTTGCAGTGTGTGTTTCTTAATAGCTAGGTACAGACCTTAGTGCTTCTAACCTAAGGATCGGAAGTCTGGCATGCTTGTCATGGCTGTTGTGAATGTTTAAGAAGGATCCTACTGATAATTACTAAGCTTGAGGACTCTGGAAAACTGAATGCTAAGGTATTAAAGAATCTATTGAAATGTATTATTGATGAATATTTGAAGATCTATACAGTAATAGTAAATTGGTATACTGACTGTGCAAGTAAGTTTAATCTTTACAAGATTTGGGTTTGGTTATACTTTACCAAGACCTTAGATCTTCAAAAGCTCATCTTCTAGACTAACAGCTTCTGGTATCTAAGCAGCCTGACTTAAAGGGTTAAAACGTGGCTCTTATTTAGCACTTCAGAGTTCACATTCAATGCCAAATGGATTTATAGGTGTATCTACATCTATGAATACCACCTGCAGATAATGAAAGCACAGTCTAAAATAGCTTGTTGCTCCAGATCTCAGGGATATATACTTGTCACGGGTAATGTAATAGAAGCAGATGCTACTTAAAGTTGGAGCTGTGTTAGATATATCAAAGATAAAGGCCGATAGTGGATGAGGTAGCAATAAGTCTTTGACTTCACAAATGTGAAGTGTTCAGTTGAAACATTAGTTTAAGGTGGCAAGCACAACTGCAGCTGACTGTTAGAAACTAGTTCAGTTTCTTACTCCAAGAGCTCTTTAAAAAAAAATCTACTTTGTTGTTACTGATATTTTTAGAGCTCAAACAGTATTTGATCCAGTCCATAGTGTAGTTAATAACGTCTGTTTTGGGGATGCCACTACTGCTGTGCAGAACCACAAACAAGCAGCAGGAGTAACAGGGAGGGTATCTCATGCTACGATTGTTCCTGAGCATGTACAAAGGGAAGGCCACGAACATTTTAACATAATCTGCATTGCCCCAGTTCTGGTTCCACCAGAGATAATAGTGGGTTGGTTTTCTGTATAGGTTTATTTTTTTAGCAATTGTTATCTAATATGAAGTATTTAAGGATATCTCACATGAATTTGCTTGTTGGGGGGAGAAGGAGCTGAAGTGTCACCTCCAGCCTATATCAAATTGGGGTACAGGGACTGGGGGACAGGGGGGAGAGAGTCATTTCTGCCCCTTTTCAGCAGTGTAAGCGGAACCAGAAGTAACCACTTAGAAAATTAGCTGTTACTCTGAGAATACTTTTAACACATTCTTAAGCAAAATAATATGGTGATATCCTAAAATTCTTAGTATGCTTGTTGTTAATTGCTTACCTTAACTGATGCTTGTATGGAATGCTTGGGGTGCATACCAGAAATCTAATTTTATTTTTCTTCTCTCTCCCTTACCATATATATTGATGCAAGATTGTTGAAGGTGAGTTGACGTTTTACAAGTGACAATAGAATTGTCCTGAACTTAATTTTTTTCCTTTTCCAACAAACTTGAGCAGCATGGATTGAAACTCTGTTCGGCAAAAAACAAAGAGCAGTGCTACAGTATCTGGCCAGTGTTTTGGAGAACGGATCCAGTCTATGTTTCATAGACTCTATGGAAGATGATATTGAGTATCTGAAATAAAATCTATCATAGTTTCTCAAAATATATTTTTCTTCCCAAATACAGAATTTCTGTAAGCCTGAAGTGAACAATCAATTTAATTAGCACTTTTAGCAGTAGAATATCTGCTTTGAGTAGGAAAATGTTGAAAGGTCTTATTAGCCTGTGTTGCAGTGAAGGAACCGAAGTAGAAAGATGTCAAAAGTCATAGTATTCACTTTAATTGTGTAGCCTAACACTCCTCAAATTTAATACTGATAAGTGCTAACAAATACTGATTTTTGTTCTACTTTATGTATTACAGTAGTTGTAGAATAGGTATAAAGAACTTAATCCTTTACATCTTTCAGACCTTGCTCTGATTATAATACCTGAGATGTGTTAATATGTTGTTAGCTGCTTACTTAGAATGTAATCCATTGTGGGCTCTGAATGACACGAGCAAGTGAATAAAAATATATACAAAAAAAAGTTATAGCTGAAATGTAATGTTAATTAGTCCTTCGTGATTGCACCTCCAGTGTTGATCAACAGCAAAGAAATAATTCTTGCAAGCAGTTTCTAATTGTTAAAAAAGCAAGCAGCAGTTCTTTAACCTTTGGATGCTACAGGCCAGGTATTTTATTTTATCTGCTTTTATCTTGGACAATATGAACTCCATTTTCGAGTTGCAGTAACTCAGGAGGATGGTGATGAAAATCTCTAAGGAGACACTACTTCAAGTATTTATGTAACCTTCCAGATACTGTTCTTAAAAAGGCTTATTTTGTCAAAACTGCTTTTGAGTAGGGAGATTTGATTTAAGACAGACAAAAAGAGTGGGACATTTCAGTATACCTGGATAGAGCAGTGAGAAACCACAGCAGCTGCATAATTTAAATTTTTAGACTTAAGCATGTCTTCCATCAATTCTGGAAAATCACTTATTTTGGACAAATATTCTGATTGTGTGTGTGTGTACACACATATGGTCGATAATCCCCAGAAGCAGCAACTGGCTGCTGGCAATGATATCCCTGCCCTAAGCAGTTTAGGTAATTGTGAGGGATGGTGCTCCCTTCTAATCTCATGCATTATACAGTTGTGAACAAAGTGCTCTCTGTTTTGTCAAACCTTTTTGTTGTCCTGCCTCGCCATGCTACTTGGAAACTTGTCCTTTTTCACTTTTTTCTCTTTTCCTTTAAAGAATCAAGTAGCAATTGTTCCAGTTCCTCAGTGTTGTATCATCCTAGTTAGAAGCAGTTAGATTTCTTTGTTAGAAGTGTGTAGAGGTAGCCTCCCTTTATAGGGGCATTCTAGTCACACACAGTGTAACTATATGGAAACTTAACATACAGATGAGCTTTAGGGTCATGTTTTTGCTGTTGTAAAGTGAATAGAGCAAATGGTTTTTGTCAATATGAAACAGAATATTCACAGCGTCTGGAAATGCCCATCCTTAATATTTAGGAAGGTTTTTTATTGTCTCTTAACCGAGAAGAATATGTTTTAGTCCACTTAAAATTACAGCTGTTACAGTCTACTCATATATTTCAAGGTTAGTTACAGGGCTATATATTTTATAATATATCTAACTTAAAGTAAATAAATTACAGAGAATCAACGGCGAAGGAGAAATCTCAGACTAAGAAGCCAGCGGCAGTCAGACAGCTGTGTACTGAGCAGTGATGATGAAGATGAAACAAGAGATAATGATGTGTATGTAACAGATAAAGTGTCTCGAGAATTGGGACCACTAGAGGATGAAACTGCAAGTTCAAAGTATGTATGCCTTACAACCTAATAAATACTAAGCTTTGCCTTTACTTATACATACAGGACTAATTTATAATGTTAGCGTCAGTCTTGGCTTTGAAATGTTACTCTAGTTGGTTGCCACTCTTGATGAGTACAGCACCACATTTCACATAGCGACAAAATGATGTTGTTTGGTCTTCTGCAATAAAAAGCCAGCCCAAGAGGAATGTACAGCTTTGCATACAACCTTTAAGATGAATGTGGGGGTGTGTCAAGGAAGGAGGATTAGCAACAAGCCATAGCTTATAATGTGTTGCATTTACTTTTCATGCAAAGCTCTAGCAGTGCTGTTACAATATGGAAGTACTTTCACCGGTGTGGATGAGGTTTGGTGTTACAATCTACTAGAGTAACTAAATGAAGTCAGGTATCCATGCGACTAGGGCAGACAAGGAAAATGAGAATTGTGGTATAAAAATCTTGTAAAACGTTTGGGGGAGGGGGGAATACAGATTTTATTTAGGGTTTTAATGTAGTCTTTTGTTTAGCTCACTGATTGTATTGCTGCGTGCTTAGACCATGCTGTCTAGGCTGTGTTGTTACTGTCATAGAATCAAGGAATCATTAAGGCTGGAAAACGCCTTCAAGATCACCTGGTCCAGCCTAGTCTCTGACTGGGAAATAGATGAAATCAAGATGAAATTGGAGTGCAGTGGATAATAAAGGGGAAAAAAATGTTATTCTTCCCAATAAATATATTTCCTCAACACTTTTTTGAATGGCTTGATTACATATTTAAAGTTTAGTCAAATTTGACAGCTTAGTGCTGTTACTGAGTAGGGCTGGCTGTTCTTATCTCACTGATGGCTTTACAACTTTGAATGGGGTATCCCCCTCTGACCTTACAGCATAAGGTACTAGATAGTAGGCATGTAAATGGCATTTATGATGGAACTGATCTACCTGCTCTGTTTTTCAGGGCTAAAATTGGCTAAAGATGTGCCCATAGTCATAAAGCTTAAGAGCACTGGTGGTGGATTTTGTTTTTAAAATTTAAGTAGTCTGTGGTGTTGACAAAGACTGCAGTGTAAACATTCCCAGTATAACAGTGTCAGTGTGCTAATTTATTTGGCTTTTTGGCATCTCAGTGTCTGTAGGCATTGACATGTGGCCTTAACTCTCAGATTTTCTTGATCCTTTCTTTTGGGTACCTTCAGCACCGGTCCTGCTGTTTGGCCCCAGCAATGTAATGAGTTAAAACCTTCACTGTGATTAAATAATAATAATAATAAAAGTTATGCAAGCAGTGGTCAGCTCTTCCATCATGCATTCATGAAAGTATGCAGTCTTTTTTTTTTTTTTTAATATACAACTCTGGACTCTTTGTAACAGGACTACTTGAGCATGTTTTGGGAAGCAGCTCCCTATACTGATAATTTCATCTTGTTGTATTTTGAGCCTTTTAGTTTAGTGGAGGGCAACATAGGAGAGAACACGAAAATTTTGTGTGTCAGGTTCTTAAATATGCCACCTGAAGTGCTTGTATTTGAAAACAGGGTGGATTTGGCCAATGAGTTTGTGATTTATTTTTTGTTGTAATTTTTGGCCTTTAAGTATATATATTATATGTATAAATCCCACTGCTTAGTTAATGTTTAGCTATCTTAAGCTCAAGCTTCTCTGTTAGATTGGGCCTTCTTGGTCCGTTTAGGTATGGCTACAACAGCTCAGTGCTGCAGCTTTTAACATGGACAGAAAGATACTGATGATGTAGATTGCCACAGAGCCCTCACAGTGTTGGGCTGCAGAGTTAGGTTACTCTTGCTTACATGGAGGTTATCATTATTTGTACTTACTGAGCTGGTGTAATAGCTGCTGCATGAAGAATTTGAGTAGTAAAAATGGGGTAATCAACAGAATTAAATTATGTCTGTGAAACTAGGCGTATACTTTAGTACTGCTTGAATTTAAGATTGTGGCATAGAAGGTATGCTTTCTATCCCTGTTGTGGTTAATAAATTATAAACTGTTACTTAACATGGGAGGTTATACAGTAAAGCCAAGTGTTTATGGTAAAGACTTATGAAAGCAGCTTACTTTGATCATTTAAAATCGAGATTAATCTGTCAATAAAAGTGGCACAAAGCTCTTACTCTTTCTAATAGAGAATATCATTCAGCACTTAGGTTACAAACACTCCCTCATGCAGGATAGTTCAGCCTGTTAGTATGCAGTGCTTGCAGTACAGCTGACCTGGAGAGGGAAGGCAGGAGGGGGTTCCTCTGTGACCTCAGCTTGGAAATGGCCACCCAGTTGGTCTTCTGAGCCAGATTTTTTTTTTTTAATGTTTCCTCATGTTAGTGTGTGACTTAACTTCCTCTTCCTCATGTTTTTGTTGATGGAAATCAAGTTGTTTCCCTTAAGTCAAGGAGACCCTAACTACTTATCAAAAGCAAGGAATTTAGAGAGTTAAAGCTGTGCAGGGATCTTCAGATGTAGTGCATCGTCATGGCTGGTCTGTGCAGTCAGAGGATGATATGACATTTTATGTATCAGTAAATGTCAATGTACCATGAAATTAATGGATGTGTTTCTTTTCTTTTTTTTTATTCCTTTTACCACAAGGCCTTCTGGTACTGTTAGTTGTCCGATTTGCATGGACGGCTACTCAGAGGTAAGGACCCACACGTCGTCATTTCTTTTTTGTGGGAGGGAGAATGGGGAAGAGGTTGAGCAACACAGCTATGTTAGGTCATGTGGGAAGGTACAGACAGCTAGCTTGAAGTACAGACTTTGGTTCAAAGGTCAAACTGGCTTGTAACGCAAAGTCATTTCTTAGTAGTATGCATAGAGGGAGAAATACTTTCCAAATGGCACTGAGAGTTAGGTTCCATATCGTAGTAGTAATGTACTGTAGTATTATAGTAGTAATATACTCAAGTGCTATTTGCCTGGTGCCGATAGACCTGCAAGGCTGAATTCCTTATTCCAAATACCTGTTGTGGTTTCTTCTCTTCCAGATTGTGCAAAGCGGGCGACTTATTGTGTCAACCAAATGTGGCCATGTCTTCTGTAGTCAGTGCCTCCGTGATTCCCTTAGGAACGCCAATTCCTGCCCAACCTGTAGGAAAAAACTCACTCACAGACAATACCATCCAATTTATATATGAGTACTTATATTTCTCAGGACAGATTCAACTGGATTTTTGGGGAAAATGTCTTGGTTTCAGTGCTCTGAAGATTTAAGGAGCAGCAGGTTGTGAACACATCCAAATAAAACTGATTTTTTTTGAGAATAACTTGTACATATATAAACAGCTTTTTTATGGTCCAAGCTGCTGCTTGTTATGTCACTGGTTATAATGTTGAATTTATGACTGTCTATAAACTAGACCAGCAGCCTATATCAGAAATGAAGCAGCTAATCCATTTCCTTCTACTTTTTTAATGCGTAAATAAGAGGGGTCTGAATATTTTGTTATTTGTTACTCTTGAAATTATTCCCACCACTGCGTAAAGATATGAAATAGTTACCTTTCAAAATACAGATGAACAATTTGCCATTTCATTACTCTTTTGTTTTTATCCTATAATATGCTCATTACTGTATTGCTTTCTGCTGAATCATCTTTGTCCAAGTAGAACAAGTTCTGTAACAACTGATCATTTCATCATAAATCAATAGGAAATTGACACCCAGGGTAATGCAATAAAATAGCCTGCTGTTAACCAGCAGTCAGATTTTTTTTAAAGCAGAAGGCTTGAACGTGTAGATGTCTTCATGAACTCCATGAGATCTGAAGTACATAGCCAAATTGCAACATACACAACATGAAAATAGTTATTTGCATGTTTTAACTGCCAAGAATTCCTGAATCTGGATCACAACAATGAATTTATTTTCTAACATGATGAGATGGTCACTTGGGTTTACTACTGTTCTATAGAGCTCTGTATCCTTGTAACTGAGGCGAATATAGTCTTCTCTAGGCTTGCTAGTGATGAATAAGAAGCAAATTGTATGCTTTGCTCTTGTCAGCTGAATACCAAACTACCCAGACAGATCTTCTTACTGTATCAAGTGTACCCAATGCAATGCTTCAAGTGCAGTACGTTCACTTCACTGTTCTCTCCAGTCGCTGTACTGACACACTGGTTTTAGCCTGATGTATAGGATCAACATTGAAATAATTGCAATACCATGAATTTAGAGGAAATAGAGACTTTAAAAGACATTTGGCAGCAATCTTGACTTGCAATTTTTTTGGAAGAGAAGCTTAAACTGTCTTTGCCCTGAGGGTCGTGCATCTTTCTTTTAAAAGGAAGAGAAGTCAGGTACATGTCCTAGGAGAGAGCTCTTCTATTTAAAGAAGGCAGGAATACACATGCTCATGTACTGTTACCCAGTTCTTTCTTTTCTTCTAGGACTAAGATATAAATGTCTGCTTAAACCTGATGCAGCTAAAATCTGCCAGCTGATGTGGAATCCAAAATGGGCTGATCCAAATAGGATTTTAATAACTAAATATAGATGAGGTGATTTAAAATTGGTGTTTTATTGTCCATATATGCAGTAGCTCCATCTATAAAGGTTGAAATTCAGTCTGTTTAAAAAAAAAATTAAATCAAAAATGAAACTGTCAGGCATCCTTTGGAAGCTTGTTGGTTATGAAAGCCATTAGAAGTAGCATTCTGTGCTCTGGTACAACACAATTGTAGGAAGCGTTTAGTTAACATTGATGTCTGATGTATCTTTGCTAACATGTCCTAGCGATCTGTAGGATGCCTTTAATTAAAGCAGCTCTTCTAATTAGCTGTCTTAAGTTCTTGATTGACGATTGCAACCCAAGAGCAAAGTTTCTTCTTAGGATGTTTAGGGGTGTTACTGGATGTAGTAATCCATGAAGAGTTCTGCTCCATAAAGGCCACCTTAAGAAATGCAAGACTTTCCCCACCCTGGTTTGGGAGAGCTTGGGTTCGGCGTTGTTCTGGGGAAAATGCCGGTTCTGCCTTGTGGCAGTGCTCTAACTCCTAAAGTGTTACTTTGCCATGCGCTCCCAGTAGCAATGTGAGCTCGTAAGCGAAGGAATACGGCAGTCTTAGGGTAGCGCGGTGACAAGGCTGGAGTTTGTGTCCTGAAAAAACAGTCCTTAGGATTGTTTCAAACAGAACTGCATGAAGAGAAGCAGCCCAACACGAAACTGTGAAAATATTTACGGGCCATAAAGGGGAGGTGGGGGGTGGGTGGAGAATTATGGCCAGTTTCACTTCAGTGGTTACTGTGTCAGAGGGACAATAACGAGAGGGTTTAATGAGTTACCTCTGGGAATGACGATGAGTCACGTCTCCATGCATCTTTCATAGTGTGCTAGCTAGAGCCTAAACTGACTTTGCACAACTCCCTCCATGTAAATATCACTTTATAGTTTGTGCTTTAATAAGTAGGCCTAATTGAAATTTAGATATCCCAAACTATAAAATATTTAACAAAAAAGTTTTTTAGCTTTTGTGTACCCTGTGAAGTGCCACAAATTTGTGCATCTCGAATTTTAAGCTCGCAGTACATGGAAAAATACTACGTCGCGTTATACTTTTTTATTAAAAAAGTAATAAAAAAGAAACCCCAATATATTTGAGTTGCAGTGATGTTTCACATTGGCAAGAACTGATAGATAATATAAAGATTTTTTTCATTATGTAAATGTATGTCTTGTTGTATATAGTTCAATTTTTCTTGTATTTAATTGTATTCATGTCTGTATGTCACATCTATGTTGGACTCTGCTGGTAGGCAAACAGTTCTTTTAAACAGGTGGAAATAAAATAAAAAATCAATCAAGTATTCATTCTTTTAATCGCATGGTATTAAATCCTTTGGGGGGAAAAAAGATCCCAAGTCCCAGAATGTCTGGGTTTTGGAGAGTTGGTGTCGAAAAGTGGTGTCTCGTGCAGGAGTGATGGTGGGATCGTGGCTCCCAGTCCTGTTGCAGGGTTGTGGAGCAGGGACATCGCCGAGCTCAGGACCGGCTACTTTGGGAGCTGGGGGCCAGTGGCATTTTCAAGGATTTGGGCAGAACAGGCGTGTGGTGAGGCGTCTCACTGCTCCTACTGCTCTTGTGTGCAGCTTGCTCCTGTAATGCATGGAAGTGTGCGGGAGAGGGGCGGTGAGCGCGGAAGAGAGGACATCACACCGTGGTTTGCAAGTCCCTCTCTACAGTTCATTTTACTTCTCCAAACAAGCTAAGTAGATGCTGTTGCCCTGTAGCTCTTTCCTTGTGCCTCTAATTTGTTTTCCTTACTCATTTTTCTTAATGAAGCTTCTGCATTGTAAGGAGGAAGGGGGGAGGCGTGCCTCTTACGTCTGTGTAAGCAGTTTATAGAGCATGTTAATCACGCTTGTATCCATACGCAAGTGCACTGCAGCAGAGGTCCACTGGTAATCTTATTTATTCAGCGGGTGTTAAAATGTGTTATGATGGACCTGAACAGCAGCTTTGGGAGTAAATGTGTTATTCTGAAATATGTTGCTGCTAATGAAACGCGTTAAGTGTGTATGTTTTCTATTGATCTTTATTTACAGCAGCCTGATGCCTTTTTGCATCTTCTAATCGTGTTTTTCTTCTTCCCTGCTCTATCTGCACTGGTTCTGGTTATGCTGGGCAGGTTTTATTTTCTGAGAGGAAAGGTTACCTATTTGCTTGGGGCTTTTTTTTTTTCTAGTCTTAAAAATTGAGATGCTAGTGCAAAATGGTATTTCATCTGCAGGTGATGATCAGTCCTAGAGGTCTACAGTAAGCATACACCAGTGACAAGCAGGCGTCCAAGCTCAGCTCCTGGCTAAAACAAGGCAAGGCAAAGCTCCAAGAATAATTCGTTTTCTGTGTTAAGTTCCAGTCTCTCCATTCTGCTGTAGGCGACACAGAACAATTTGCATGCTGGATGTTATTTAAGAGATTTTTGCAAGGAGCTTTGACAATCTGATTTTCTAAACTGTTGGTTAATCTCAAATTATTATCGTTTTGGATTTGGTTTTGTTTAAAATCAGAACACTACAGCTTTTCCCTTCTATAGCATGAGCGTTAGAAATCTCTCTTCTATTTTGCTCTGTGCATTGGCTTTCCACTGAGTGCTATTTGGTGCCGGGGGCTTCTCATTCCCATTTCTATCCCCCCTGAAGAGCACGCTTGATTCCATTTGAATGAGCTCAGCAAACACAGGTGTTGTGGTGGCTCAGTCCTTGCTGCCTGGTCTGCTCCTGGTGCCACTGGAAATAGCAAGTCCCTCCGAACTCAGCTCCGACCTGCAGTCGGATTTGACCCTTGTGGGATGAATGACAAGAAGTTGTTCTCACCTTGGGTCTGATCCTGGTTTGCAGTTTTGAAGAGGAGAAGGGGTAAATACAAAATGTGAGCCAGATACCCAAGCAGGGGAAGCTGAAGTCCAGGAGCAGAAAAGACCAGTCCTGGGCTAGGAAGGCAGGTAAGAAACACGGTCCAAGAGTAAGGTGGAACATCTGGGGGATGCCCACAATGCTGCGGCATCGCTTGGGTGGGAAGAGGGAGGAGGATGGTCTTGGGGGTTGGAGCGGGGCTGACACTGGAGCACCACAAGCCAGAAACTGCACCTGCAGAGCCAGGAGCAGCGACGTGGCTGCAGTCAGTCGGTGTGCGAGCAGCCGGGTTGCTAAGGGAATCACTGAGGGCGAGCATCACCTCGGGTCGGATGGATCAGCCTGGCAGGGCCGCAGCTGCTGCAGAGCTTAGGCCTTGGTTTGCCTCCGTTACATCTCACAGGGGGTGAGGCAGCTCTGGGGTGATGCTTGTGGGTGGTGCAATGGTGCCTAGGAAGTTTTGTTAAACATAGAAACGTCCTTTCATCCCCTCTGATACGCATTTGGTGGCAGTGAATGTTAGCTGCATACATTCTGTTTAGATCGCTTTTATTTCTTCAGGTCAGGAGTATGAGATTGAGTCTTTGGGCTTATGAGCTTGTTTTAACCCCCAATTTTTTTATCTGCATTTTTATCAGTCTTTTTCCTGATGGTGTGAAATCTATTTTTGTTCTTTCTGTATTGCTCTGCTTCATCTGAAGATCAAATTCCTACCAGTTTCTTCAGCTGATTTAAGGGCTGTTAGCACTGAGATGCTGTAAGGCTTCTCTGTGACATCCTAAGTCCTCCTCCAATTTCTCTTTGTGGGTTCTGGGAAAGTAAGAGGGACAGGAATATCTTGTTTTGGTCTTCCCAGAGGGAAAGATTGCCATTATTACCAAGGAAAATCTCCAAGGCTGTGTCCAAATGCAGTCTCTCTCCCCTGCCTCTCATTTCAGAAAGGAGTCCAACCCATGCTGGCGGTATGTGCCAGGTATGAATATGGAGGTAACGCAATGCATTTTTCTGCTTTTCTTAGGAATGAAACTGAGGTCTCCATTTCAAAATGATATTGAATCGATGCAACACCTTTTTTTCCTTAAAGCCTTTGATGACAGCAGCAGCATAAACCTGAATGGCCTTGCTGCCCACTTGTAATGCTGCTAACCACGTATTTTAAGATACAGACTCGGTGTTTTCTTATTTCCAGTGCTAGATGTTACCTTAAGGTTGCCAGCAAGGCAGTTAGAAGCAGATACATTGGGAAAGAAAGTGTGAATGGAAAATTGTTTGTTTCTGAACTTACTTCCTTTCCCAAATTATGTGAAGAAGATATTTAAAAAATTACAAAAAAAAAAAAAAAAAAAAAAAGGCACTAAAAATGTTATGCAAGAAAAATTGCAGGGTTTGATACCATTCTAATACAGAGGTGAGGAGGATTGATAGCTTTAGAGGTCTGTCTACACAAGAAATTGCAGACATTAATTTTAATCACTTTTCAACTCTGTACAGAGACACGTTTCCAGTCAGCGCACGACATTGACTCGCATCTCCTGCTGAGGGATCCTCCTGGAGGAGGAGGAGGTGGAGGAGGAGAACCTCTGCCCCTTTCGCTGTGGCTTATCCTGCATTTCCTTTAGGAAGAGTTTCTCCCACTGACATCTCTGCCCTGACCCCTGCCTGCCACAGTGACACGCTGGTAGCAGGGAACACTGTGCTGTGGTGGCCAGGCTCCAGGAACAACTCCTTGCATGGTGCTCCTTGCTTTATAAAGCATCTGGAGGTGCCGAGTTGAGTATTTTCTCTACCGCAGGTTCCTCCTTAAATCTCCTTCAGATCCCTGCCCTGTGGAGGAATGGGAGGAAGCCATGGCTACGGCAGTGACCAATGTTCCAACACAATTCCCCCAAATCCTTTATTAATGGGTGAAACGATTGTAGCTTCTCTCTAAGTCAGCAATCAGAAATTTAGACATGGATCATGCCTACGCTTGTGCCTCCCTCCTGCCTTCTCGCTGGTGTGCAAATTAATTTTTAAAAGAACCTGGGGTGAGGGTTTAAGTCATTAATTTAACAAGGCTCTTTAAAAGCTTCTTTTCTAACCCGCCAAATGATAGGATGGTTATAATTTAAGTCTTTCAACATTCAAGAAAATGCCTGCTGCATGTTGGAGCATTAGCACCCCTCAGTGCTGAGCAATTCGAGCGTGGGGCTCCAGGATCAGCCGGGGCTCCACTCAGAGAGACATCTGTCTGCGGCCACAGGGGCTCCGTGGCTTACAGAGCGCTAATTAGGAGAAATGCTTGCAAAAGACTGATTTTCCAACACTTCTGGCTAGAATATATATCAAGTGCTTTGGTAATGGTGAGGGCTCTGGCGGAGGAGGCGGCGTTTTGTGTTTGCCACCCAGTGCTCCTTTCATGTCTGCCTTCTCCGGCGTTGTGAGGGTGGAGGGCCTTGCACTGAAAACCGTGATTCGGATGGGCCCTGAGAAAGCAGGGGGGGCTTTCAGCTGGAGCCGCACGCACCCTCCAGAAATAATTTTCATTATTATTATTATTTGAACCCCCAAAATCAAGCAGCTCCATAAACTCCTGCAGCTTTTTGCTGTCATGGGGCAGGCGCGGGCTGACAAGGCAGGAGAGGGCCAAGGCCTGTCGCAGTGCCCTGGGGTAGGCCCTGTTATGGCCTTCACCACATCTGGGGACACTGAGGAGCAGATTGTGGCCCTACTTGTCCCATCTGCTGTCACCCTGCCTCCTTCCTCATACGTCTGTACCTTTCAATTAGCAAATATCCCCAGGGTACTTGTGTATATTCTTACTATTCTGTCTCAAGAGACTCCGGGGACAACGTGTTGTGCTTCTGGGCTAGGAAGTGCCTGCTGTCTGGGCTTCAGGTGCCCCACTCACCTCGTACTGATCCTGAGATTAACCAGACCGGGATGCAGTGCAGGTCATCGGTATAGAAAACCATGTCTGCTTTAGCTTAGTTCCAAAACTTGTGAAGAGTGTTAGGCTGTCACTAGGGCAAGCCTGGTCTGTGGAAGCTTTGGCTCGTTCCTAGACAGGGAAGTGGGGCTGGAGTTACATTTCTCCTCAGCCGTGCACAACAGCTGCATCGCCTGTACCTGGCACAAGAGGCCGGCCCTACCCCCCAGCCCAAAGCCAGGATTGCCCCACACATTATTCTGATTGTGCACGACAGACGCTGGACTTGGCGTGGCTTCTGGTGATGTACAGCATGGGTGCCATGGACAAGCTATCAGAGTAATGGGGGCTCTTCCATAATGCCTTGTAGCTGCTCCTTCCTCACAGTAAGCTCAAGACTGTGTGTCCCTCGTGTGTGCTCTGTGGTTCTGGTGACACCCTGCTCAGGGTGGCCCTGCTGGGACAGGGCTTGGAACAGAAGGACCCCGAGGTCCCTGCCAGCCTCAGCCATCCTGTGAGGCTGTGCCCTCCCCAGCAGGACGGGGGGCAGCCAGTGCCAAGCCCTTCTTTGGGGTTTCATGACATGGCCCCGTGTTTCAGTCTTGTGGCAATAATCAAAACATTTGAATAGATAAAAACAGGGTGAGAAAATACGCTGTTGGCACCTGTCATGCCTTATCAGTGCAGGCGCACCCCGACAGAGCTCGGGTATTAATGTTTCTAAGCAAAATCAGAAGCATCTGTGCATAGTATAGAGCAGTAAACCACTGTTATCTTTATTTTTCATTTATTGTAATGAAATCTCATTGGAACGCCAGGGTTGAAAATTTTGTTCCTTAAACATCAGCAACAAAACTTGATTAGGAATGAATGTCTTTCTAACTAGTCTGTTTTTGCTTTATGCCTTGAGCAATTTGAAGAAATTAGTGGTGAATAGGAAAATTTGTCAGTGTTGTGAATAATTATACCTGCAATTATTAAACACTTGTTATTAAAGCTGATCATAAAGCCAGCAATTTCTGTTCTGGCTGCATACTGATAATATTAAGGATGCCAAGAGAAACACAATGGAGATGATTGGAGATCTTAGTGGGACATAAGGAAGAAAGCTGGCTTTTATTTAGCCTAACAAGGGAACTGTTGGGGAGGATTTAACTGAAGTATTTTATATATTGAAGCCTATTGCAATAACAGGCCCAGTGTGAGAGGAAAGGGATCACTCAAGACTAATGGCAAAAGTTAAAACATGTTGTTGTGGCTCCATAGTTTCTTTAGCTGGGCCTCTCAGGAGGTCTTTGGTCCCAGGAACATTGTGGCTGCCATTTTACACCTCAAGTAAGAGGAGAAAAGCCTGACCACTACACAGGGGAATGCATGAACAAAAAACTCCCAGAACACTACTTTTCCACAAAAAACAAATTGACCTCAAGAGCAGAGACGAGCAGAGTGAAAACTCCTATTTTCTGGGTGACCTCAGCACCGATGGAGAGATTACCAGGCAGCACTGGGATGTCTCCGTTATGCAGATCTCCACCTAATGCCTCCAGAGAGACAGAAATATTTTCCTTCTACTGCTATAGAGGAGATGAAACTCCACTAGAGGAAAATAATGGGTATTAACTTCCAAAAGGATGGTGATTTGGTCTCAAATAAAATTCTTGCAGTTGGCAATATGTGCAGGAGTTGTAAGATCAAGTAGTGAATTACCTGCAAAACTGCTACAGGGGAGGGCTTTGAAGCTGTGAATGGGGGGAAAGTGTGCCATAATCCATTTAACAACCTGTAATGCAAATCACAGGGGGGAAAGAAAAAAAAAAAAAAAGAGGAGGAAAACAAATTAACTTCCTAAAATGTTGTTGAGTATTTATGGGGAGGTAATGGGTTTACTGACACTTCATACAAGAACCTGGTTGTTAATCCCGTGGCCCTGGAGGAGCTCCAGGCCAGGTCATTGCCGTCAGCCATCCCCTGATCCCGTGGCAGCTGTGGCACAATGCTGTGGGCTTCTGCATGTGTCAAGCTTGGCTGGGGCACTGGGATTCACTTCCAGTCCCAATGTTCACTGATGCCCTCACTGGGGACCACGAACTGACCCCTATGAAGTTGTCGGGACATTTTAAGACCTGCCAAGATCAGGGACAAAAGGTCCATGTTCTTGCATTAAACACATCTCAGGGTCTTCCTTTCATGCTCTCCAACAGCATCGCCATTGTCTGGTGGCACCCAGAGGCCGACAAAACTTGCACGTAGATGGACACGGGATTTCTGGCCTGACCGACGGTGGGGCTGTCCCCCCCATGGGCATTGCCACCAGTCCTGGAGGTTTTGGAGCTCTTTCAGGTCACTGAGGAACTGCCACTAAGTCGGGGTAGGTCAGTGATGAGGGGCTCAAGGCACCCAGTGATGCCGAGCAGGATGGAGAGCAGTGAAGGATGGATTTTGGAGGAAAGCTCCCTGTTTCGAGGAGACGTGCTCCTCGCAAGCAGCAGGTACCTGCATCGGCTGTAGTGGGGGAGCTCACGCGTGGAGACGTCTGCTTCCTGGCGGTTATATGTCTTGGTAGAAAGACTTCAAAAATTACCCCCTTAATTAATTTTACATTGAATTTGAACTGGTTTTACATTGCTGTATCTGCTAAGCAGACTGATGTACCATTTCAGGTCTGTTTAACTGAAAAGTGACGGAGCTCCTGAAAGCCATCACGTGTGTGCCTTAGCTGAGAGCTGACATGCTGCAAAATATTCTCACTTCTCATGCAGGCATCCGGGCTCTCTGATGAGTGCTGTCCTTATGTCTTAAATGAATTTAAAATCTCTTAATCCGAATGCTTTATGCTTGCTTAGGACGTGGCAGTGCATCTCCAGGGGCTGTTAACTTTTCGGGGTCAGCATGCTGCACTTCACGCCGCGCTGCTGATAGGGGCTGCGTCGATGTTCTCTTCCGACGCAGTTTTAAGAAACGAGAGAAGAAGATGAATGAGAGAATTTTAATAACCTTAAATCATTTTCTAAGGCTCTGTGTAAAAATAGCATCTTGAAATATTAAGATTAACTATTTCAGCGCTGGTGTGAATTTTTGTGTCTCGGAACTGGCTCAGCTTACCAGGCGTGGACTTGCACGGCCTCCTGGTTGGCTTTTTTCTCTTTCCAAAGGAAGTGGTCGAGCAGCACCTTGCCCACTCCCTGCACCTCCTGTCCACCATGCCACAGGCTGCTGCTCCACCTGGTGCTCTCCCAAGGGGTCTTGAAGGTATTTTCAGCCTCGTCAGGATGGAATCACCATTTATCCCACGTGGCTGTACCTGTTCTGCAATGGTCTGACCTCTCCTTGCTCAGCATCCTTCCCCACCAGTAACACAGTCTCCAGGTTTAACACCGCTCCTCCAGCAGTGCTGGTGCTGAGGCTGCCACCGTGAGTTAATTAGCACTGAATTATGTGCTGCAGAGGCTTCCGACAATAGCAAGGTGAGAGCAGAAAGCAGTGATGCAAGAGCATGTGCTGCGTAGTAAAATTAACAGCTGGGGATCTGGTGTGAGTCATACAGGAAAAATCCCTGGCTACAGATTACTGCTTCAGTGCCCCACTTGCCTCCTACCTCACCAGCCCCCGGGGAGCCTGCGACCACGCTCTCTTGCTCTGGTTTTCATTGCTCATGCTTGCATTTTGCTTTGCGTGCAGCACAGCCTGAAGCAAAGCCCACGATGCTGCTCTGCCAGAGGAAGCGTGCTCTGCCTTGCAGGGGAACTCGCACAGGTGACGGCTTGCTCAAGAAGTGACCCGTGGCATCTGCCTGTAAATACTGAGCTGGCCCCGTGCAGCACCGAGGGGCACGGGCAAGGCCGATGACCCTGCAGGGACAGGGTGGGCAGTCATGCAGTGTCAGGAGATGTGTCCTGAGCCTGTGAGCAGCCCCTGGCACATCCCCAGACCACACGTAGCTGCAAAGCCCCGGGGTCAGCATCCTGCTGCAGGGACAGGGAGGCACCCCCAGCTTGCCCCTGGCCACCCACGCAGCCTCACCTGCCTCGTGCCCAGCTCCAAGCCCTGGATGCACTTTGAAGAATTACAAATCAATGAAAATGAGCATGCTGCAGGATTTCGGTGTGTCAGAGGCAAATTAAAAGGCTGTACCATTCAGGAGCAAACAAAAACATCAAGAGAGATTTATTCTGAAACAGCTTCAGTGTTCCCGGTGCTCCCTGCACCCATTAGCACACAAGGGTAGAAAGTGTGTAATCTGCCATCCAGCGTGCTGCTGGACTGATGCGCGCACCTAATTCAGATGCATATTGTGCCCTCTGGATGCACCACGGAGCTGGTGGGAAGCAAGGGCATTAAATAAATACGTAGCCAGAGAGCAAGGCTGCAGGACTGGCACTGCTGTGAAGCCGGGCTCTGGCTGTGCGTGCTGTGCACAGAGCCTAGCTGAGCACCGTGCTCAGAGGTGCTGGAGGTCATCGCCACCCATGGGTGCTGCCCTGGAGTCCTGTCCTTGTAGTACAGGTCGTGCTTTGCCGTCTTGCACAGGGAGCTCCTCGATGGCCACACTGAGCCAGTTCAGCACCCACAGCCGTGTTATGCAGCAGGGGAGGTGACCAGAACTCCCTCCATCACCATCCTCCTCCTCCCCAGTTTTCCAGACTCCAAGAGTTTCTCTTTCAGGCTGAGGCTGATGTTCTCCATGTCAACAGTTGGACGTGATGATCTCAGAGGACTTTTACAGCCTAAATGATTTTTGAGATTCTATGAAGGAAGACCCAGCCACACGGGCTGATGCCCACGCTATTTTGCTGTGTATTATCTCCCAGTCATTACTTCCATCTTGAACCCTAAGAGGCCGGGCAAAGCTTCCCTGAGAAGAGGTGTCCTATGAGCTGACTGTGTTAGAGCCTGGGGCTGGATTTATTCATTTTCCTTTAAAACGTCTGGCATTGATTGCTCCAATACAGGCGGAGGAGCCGGTCTGACCTTGCTGGACATCAAAGTCTGCCCTGCGAGACTGGATGTTAATGTTTTAAAGAAATCCATGCTGCATCCAAGGGGGTACAGGATATGCGTATGGCTTCCCCACAGACTGATCAAAAGGAAAACCAAAAAGGAGACAAACATCTTCTGGGGTGAGCTTTCTGTTTGTTTTCGCAGGGCACCGACTGAAATTTATCCATTAAACCAAGCATCCATTGCTTACAAAACCACAGGGTGTTATGAAATCCTGAGCTCGAGGAGGTCAGCAGAAAGACTCCAGCAAGGCTAAATCAAGCTTCAAATAAATGTGGTTTTGGTTTGCGGCAAACCTCTGGAGAAGAAATTCCAGAGAAATGTTATAAAGTTTAGCGCAAATTCCCCGAGATTTCAGGAGGCAGCGAGGGGCCACATGCTGCGCCCGCTGCAAGCCTGTCCCCCGGGGAGGCAGGGGAAGGAGAACACACCTCAGCTCATGTGGTGTGGTGCCTTACATCGGGGTCTTCCTCAGGTAACACGAGGCTTCCGCGCTAGGCCCTAACAGCATTTGTAACCATCGCATTAGAGGACAGCGCTAAATGAGGATTAAATGATTAATTTTGTTGTTTACCATGCAGTTGCAATGCTTATTCCCAGATGCAAAGACTTGAACTGCATTAGAAAACACTCACCGTCTCACAGAATAAATGCCCTAATTTGTCCTTTTTTTTATATATATTTTTTTTCTTTTCTTTTTTTTTTTTTTTTTCCTTAACAGTCTTTAAAAAATAATTACAAATAGATCTTTTCTTTCTGCCTTCTCCCCACCTCCCTGCAAACAATGGCCTGTCCAAGGGCATCTCGGCTACAGCTGCTGCTACCTGCGAGAGAATATATTACAGGCTTCACCTCCAGGATCACCTTGGAAACGGCGGAGCAGCTTTGTGCGGTGTCCAGAGGAGACCTGGCCGTGGTGCAGGGCATGGAAAAGGGCACTGCCCATCTCCAGAGCACTCTCGGTTCTCTGTCCATGGGTCACAGTCCCCAGGTGGGTGCATCTTGGCATGGGCTGGCACATCCAGCCCTGACTCCACAGCTGTGGGCACAGTGGGGTGAGCAGGGATGCCCCAGCAGCTGCTCCAAGTGCTGGGTGATGGGGCTGGGAAGTTGTTTCAGGTCCTGCATAATAACGGAGGGGGAGGTTGTCAAGCTCTCTGCTTTGTTTTCACCAGGAGGAGTCTTCGCACCACGAAGGAGTGGGGGGAGCAAGCTGCTACTGCAGCAGGGAAGCTGATGGCAAGGCGGCCATAACTGCACCGTGCTGAAATCCAACCCTGCCTCCACCGCCTGACATCTGCCTGGAAAGAAATGCCCTCCGAAACCTACAGCCAGTGATGGGCAAAATGGTAATGCATCCATTCGGCCTCTCGTGGCAAGGGTTTAGACATTAACGACACAGCAGAAAAGAACTATGAATTCCCCTAGGAAAAACACAAGAGAATATACACACGGAATGAAATCTGTGTTTCTCCCTTCCTTTAACCACAGCTTTTCCAAGGGATTACCACCCATGCTCACTGTGTGCACGTGGGACAGCTCTGCTGGATGCTGCAGGGACGGCTGTGCTATCTCTGCAGTGGTTTGGCTGCTCTGGAGACCGCTTCCAATGCACAGCCATAAGGCGAAGTGAAGGCCTGGCGTAGGTCAGACTCATAGCATTCATCTCGCTGCAGACCAAGAGGATGCTAATTGTCTTACCTAATCACCGGGGAATTTTGCAAGAGCCGTCCTATCGCTTTGGCAGAGCGCAGAAGCGATGCCAGGGTGGAGGGGAGATGTCACCGTGCCGAAAGGAGTAGGGGAGCATTGCAGCCTGTGGGGGCATGGCTGATACGGGGGCCCCCGGGCACTACATTTCTCATGAAATGAGCTGCACTTTGTAACATTTTCACAAAAAAAATATGTATATTTCAGTAATGGGGATGCTGATGAGAGTGAACCCAGAAAAACAACAGACATCAACAGAGACTGTGTGATGTTCGTCAGAGAGGGAGAGCGTTAATTGTCTTCAGAGGGGCAGCTTGTGAGCTCTTCGCAGTATTTGTACTTGCCTGTATCTCCTGAGGAGGTACAGCCATGCTGTAAGAACAGGGCTGTGGGTGTTAGTGGTTCAGTGGTCTGGGTGCACATCCATGGGCTGCACAGGAGCCCCCTGGCCACGCAGCAGGTCCAGCAGCCTTGCTGTATGGGCAGGAACCATACAGCACTGATCAGCACCGCTGCGGGGCAAAGCAGAGCTCTTTTGTCAGAACAAGGTAAGTTCATGGGGACGATAACCTCAGCATTTGTTTTTGTTTTTGTTTTTATTATTATTATTTTATTCATGGATGTTGAGGATTTCAGCTGAAGGCTGAGCTCCGGAATCGGCACCAGGAGCATCGCTGGTGCTGCAAGGCCAGGACCAACTTCCCCCACCGTGCGTACAACTGGGGGAAATTAGAGAGAAAACGGGTGCTTGGCGTTGCCATGGATACTGTGAGACCGGACTTGCCGAGAAGGAAAAGGTTACAGAAATCTGGATGCATCCTGAAAGCGCTTCAATTGGTTTTGTTTTTTCAAAGAGAAAAGTTCCTTCGCTTGTGCAGAGGTGACATGGGTGGCCTCGCCGTTTCTGCTTTCTGCTCCCCCACCCTCACCCCATCCCCTCTTTGCTGTGGAGTGCTGCTGGTTCTGTGTCCACCGCTGCAACTGAACCCCCAGAAATGCCTTTAACAACCTCCGTCTTCCTCCCCTGTCTCCAGCCACCACCTCCCCTCTCCCTGCCCACCTCCCGGCTCCTGTGTGGTTCCCAGCCCCGCGGGGCTGGCAGCAGCAGCTCCTTTCTTTCTCTTTTCTGGCACAGGACATCGCAGCCTGGACATCACCTCCTTCTCCCTTTCTTCCTTCCTCTCATTGGTAAGCTTCTTCATGGGAGACAGCAAACAAACCCAAACCAGTCCCCACCTTGGCCCACAGCTGAACCCAAATATGTTCGCATTTCTCCACAAAAGCCCTTGCGATGCCCCGAGCAGGCAGCTATTTGCCACCACATCCCAGGCATCACAGCCAGATTGAAAAGTGCCCTCAAGAATGCCCTTCTCGCATTTTCTCTGCTTCCCCTCTTCTTTCTGTTCTTACCAATAATTATAGCCGAGGGTGAGACAAAGCCATCGTTGTACTTGCCCTCCAAGGATAACACGGGGGAAATGCTGTAAGAACGCACCCGAGTGAGCTGGTCAGAGCAGAGGGGACTTACTCCTGCAATAAAACAGCAACAGCAGGCACTTTTGCCAATTTCACACAGAACTAAAAAAAATGTCAGGGAGATTCTCAGGGAAACAGGGTCCCATTTTAAAGCCTGGGAGGGGAAGAAGCTTTTGCTTTAGCATTTAAGAACGTGCTTCGGGTGAGCTCAGACAGCTCTATTTCCCTGAGTTATGTCAGCCCAGAGTCGTACCGAGCGGAAAGTGCTGCAGCTCCACTGGCTTCAAATTCAGCACCTCACCCTGGGTGAAGAAACTGGTACTGTATCTTTTTGTGAGCCTTTAACAGTAAAATCACTATGGAAATATTATTTTCAACTGGCAGAACTCGAACATTTATTAAACTGCTGTGAGATAGTGATTTAGTATTTTATTTCCGTTAAGAAAAAAAAATCCTAAACTGGTTTAATAAATGCTTGAGGGATGGTGCTTCAGCAAGCCATCACAAATGCTGTGACAAGGCAGTGGATATATAACCCTTTACAGCAGGATCTGAATTGCCCAAATGTTAAGCCATCTTCACACATGATGACAGAGTACAGCTTCTGGAGTGTTGCCAATATTAGATACCACTTCTTAGGTGGTTTTACAGAGATCTTATTTGTGCCTCATTTAATTTCCACCATATTTTCCACTGACTTCTTACACAATGTTACTGATATGTTTGGTAGGAGAAAGCCATCATTTAATTCAGCTCAGGTAGCCTTTTTGACAGATCAACCTACTTTGTAGATAAGATTTATACGGTCTTCGCAATCATCCATGATTTATTTTGAAAACAAAGTGCTAGATCGCATGCTGGAGAGGCTGGGAAGGAAGATTTGTACAGCGTTTTTTATTGCCATTTTACCCACGGGAACCTGAGGCCAAGGAGGTTAAATAAATGCTCAGAGTCACATGGGGCACTGGGCAGAAAAGGAAATTCAACCCAGACCTCTGCATGTCCTAAACTAGAGCAGTAGCACAAAGAACGTCAAATGGGTAACCTTGGTCAGGGTATTCTCAGCAAAAGTCTTCTTTCAAGAAACAAATTCCTGGCAGTCCTTCCCCTGCTAGCTTTCGAAGCTTTCACACTGCCAAAAAACGAATTGCTCTCTTTGACAAAGCTTTCGAATTCATTCAGGCTGAATCTGTTTCCCCTTCTGGATTTCACTTATTAACCACTATTTTTATCTCTGGCACATCCAGCCACCACATATCCTTAAATAAAGCCACTTCCAGCTTTTTCCTTTTGCACTTTGAAGTAAATAGAATTGCTTGAAATGCAGAAAGGTGGCTCCTCTTTGAAAGTGCAGGATTCCCAGGTAAATCTTCAGCGCAGAGTAGTTCTCACAGCAGCAAGTAGTTTTACTGAAGCACGTGATGTGCCGTGAGGAGTATTTTATACACCATTTATTTGCAGACATGTAATGAAATATCTCTTCTTTGTTCCAGCCTGTTTCCAATTTAGTCACCGAGAAATAAAAGAATCCTGAGAATACACCCATCTCTTATCTGGCACAACAGCAATGTCAGATTGTTAATTTTGAATGAGATGACTAAAAGGGCTTCATTAGACAGAGAAAGAGAGCTGCTACATGGGCTGGAGAAGCTGGGATGTGATGGGATATTCTTACAGCGTGCAGTAAGTGTACGTACTGCTATCACAACCAAACCCAGCTAGTCTGCTCCATCTGGCTTCAGCTGGCATCAGTCAGCTACAGCAATGTAGATGTTTTCAAAGGGGGAAGAGAAAATTTCTCATTTGTCAGTTAGCCTTGACTCAGGTACCAGTTAGCCACCATGGGGAAGACTGACTCTCCAAACACAATTTCTGACTATTTAATGTTGCAACGCTGTCTCACTGCTGTTCAAAATCATTTGGGCACCATCCTGGAGAGAACTGGGAGTACATGTGAGGAAGACTTGCGCAGAAGAAGCCAGAAAGGTGCTGCTTCTGTGGCCAAGATTGCCAGTTTTTACCAGGGGGATCAGAAGGGCAGAAAGCAAAGGAGCGATGTGTTGGAGCACGGTGCCTTCAGGCTGCATTTCGGTGGTCTCTCGATGTTCTCAAAACTGGTAGGGGTTACATGTGGTGAAACGTTTGCAATGTCCAGTCTTCCCTTCTTCCGCCCCTTTCCCAAACACACAGCATGTGTCTGACGGGCAGATTCACTCTCTGGAAGGTGATGCTTTAAATACAAACTAGTGTACAACTGCGCACCAATTTCTCCGTGGAGTTAAAGCAAAAGGTATGTTCAAATGTGGATTCTAAATGTGACCAGGGGGATTAATTTCCTTTTTATCCACATACATGAACAGTACAGTACACGCAGTGTTTTTGCTACTCCAAAATAAATAAATAAACTTAGCAAAAGCTCTGAAACCCAGGGGCTGTAGCCCTCTGCTAATGGTTTGTGCCCAGAAACAGTGCACATTAACAAGCCCGTCTCTGCAGAAGCTTTTGATATCGCTGTTGCACTTGACAACCCAGACACTGAAGTGGCTCAGAAAATGTCTCTGCTGGCCTTACTAATGCGCAAACTGCCTCCTTGCACTTACCGAAATGCCTCTTGCAAGCACATACTGTGCAAACACGTCAGTGTTTATTAAATCTGGGCCTGAGATGTGGAGCGGCCTCAGTCTACTCCGATACCAAGGAAGACGATGTTCTACCCCCTGCAGGGTCGGCTCTTAGCTTGTAAATAAAGCTATATTCTCATTCTTCATCAAGTAAATTCCCTTTCTCTGGCAATTGAGCACCCTTGGAGTGATGCCAGCCTTTTCTGAATGTGACTTGCCCTTTGGGGAATTTCCTTTAATATTTTCTCTCATAGGAATGAGAGAAGCACAGAATTATGACACCCTGTATTCATACAAATACCATGAAATGGTTGTTTACAGTGAGCTGTGCAATAGTCCAGCAAAAAGCCCCACTGTGCTCATGATGAGAAGGGTTTAGAATAACAGGTAGCTCTGAAAGGACCTGCAGCCAAAACCTAGACGTATTTATACTTACTGCTATGAGATTTCTGATGCTCAGCATCTTTTGGGATCACGTCATTATATTAACTGCTCAAGCTTTCTGAAGATTGAAAGGCACAGCCTGGACCCTAGGAGACAGCATGGAAATGAGTCAACAATCCAGGGGCAAGCCCAGTCAGTTCCGATAATCTCATCAAGCAAACTAAATATTTAAGTTGAAGCACAGACACTTATTGTGGTGAGGATTTCAATTTGGACTGGAATTTCACAGCTGGTTTTGGTATCTTTGATCTTGAACCAAACTCTAGTCCGCAGATGCCCCAGGCTTTGAGGAACCTCAGAGAAGCCAATTCCAAATCTTGGTCTTCACTGAAATATGCTGCTCTATGGCAGTGGAAATAAAGTTTCCCATGGGTTTGGACTCTGCATTCCTTCCCTTCCCCTCCCAGCTCTCTCATTTCCTCCCCGCCTGGCCAGGCGAGCGGCAGCATCTTTTATGCCGTGCTTGAAGTTACGCATGGGCAGACTGGCCGGCGGGTTCTTGCCTCTCATTACAGATAAGAGACTGAAAGTGGTTTTCCCCTTCGTGGGGCTACCCGGGGGACATGCAAGTTAACGTCTGCCTAAAACTTGTCAGACGGCATAACTGGGGGATCTCTGAGTCTGTGAAGTGGGATTGAAAGTGAAAGGTGGATTAAAAAAAAAATCTTAGCTGGTCACTGAGACAAGGTGACAGCATAGGTGTTGGTTTCCTTTGAACACTGTTATTGAAGCAGAATCTTGGTTATAGAAATCAACTTTTCCAGCTTCCTTTTTTTTTTTTTTTTTTTTTTTTTTTTTTTAATGCTTAAATGGGTATGTACTGCATCTAAGACCTTTGATCTGAACACAGGATGAGTCTACTGAATGGTGTTGGATCATTCACATTACCCTTGTGTCAGAAGCAAAAGCGGTAAAACTTCATTTTGGAGCTTTGTCCTCAGCTGTCCTGTAGCCAAAGCATCATGGTTTGGTGCTAGCTGTCTGCAGCACAGCCCGGGGTGCAAAGAAGACAGGCTTGTGGGGATCTGAATCCACTCCTGTGAAGAAGTGAGAGGCTTTCAAGGGACCTCTTCTCTCTGACTCTGCTCTGGGTGGGGATGGAAATAAAGGCTGACCCACCACAGAAGACCTGGGGAAGAGAGAGGCAGAGATGGAGAACTCAAAACACCCAGGATTGTTGGCTTCTTCATGGTTCCTGCCAGTCTGAGCAAGGCACAGCGCTGTGCCGTAACAACCAGTGCCTTGTCATAGCTTCAAAACCCTTGGAAACCAAAGCCTGAAGTGAGTGCCCTGTTTGCTGCTGCCGGCCTGCCCACACGAAGGGCAGGCCTCCCACCAGTTCTGCCCCAGCACAAGAGCTGCGAGCCCTGCTCGTGGCCGAGCCCCACGGCACTGCTGCCAGCACTGAGGCCTGCATTTGGTCCCTGTGTCGCCTTCCCGGCCTGCTCCCCACCAGCGCCATGCCCAGGACAGGGAGTGCCCTCACTTGGCCGGCCTCCCTCCAGAGGCCATGGAATTAGTGGGCAAGCTGTCAAAATGTGAAATGAAGATCACTGCAGTGACCCTGGGCTTCCTGAGGGCAGCAGCGGGTAATGATCCCGGCCTTGCAGCCCTGACACCGCTGTTTCCAGGCAAGGCTGTATCTAGCAGAGCCTGAGCTGCAGAAGAATTGTTGATTATTCAAAGAGAGTAATTTGTGCCCTCAGTTAAACTTTCCTGTGACAATATGTTCTCCATTACCCAGGATTTTTAAGGCTGTGACTTGAGACCTTCTGGAAAAATAGGTTGTCATTCAGCAACAAATGTGATAATAAGTGAAAATTTAAGAAGGTGGGCAGACAAATCGGTCTTTTCTAGGCTTAAATTCTGTGTCTGTAGCATCCTAGGGCCCAGGTTCTCCACTTCCTTCATCCAACTGGGACAGACAAAAGATGCTGCCTGGGACTGCTGCTAGTTCCCTGGTGTCCTGCTGGTAAGGAGATGTCCCGTCCTGTGCTCCCTCTCTCCTGCCACCAGAAAAAGGTGGTGTGAGCACCCAAACCCCCTCAATCTGCTACTCTGGGTTCAACCGCTCCACAAATGGCAGCCAAAATTCATTAACTTGATTGCTCAGAGCTGGCAGCAGTTTGGAGAAGAAGCAAAGAGAAACAAGAAAATGTTATCCCTTATCTCTGCTGGGTTTCTCAGGCAGAGTGGAAACCTGGGTGATCCATGAGCTCTGCTGAGCATCCTCATGTTAGGAAGAGATCTGCTCTCACAACCACAACTCTCCTGTATCACATCCCAGCGATGGGGAAAAATAAATTCTGTGGGGTATTTTGAGGAAACAGCTGATAGAAGAGCAATGAGATACTGTTTTTTCCCCTATGGTAATAAATTCAAAAGCCAAAGTAGCAGAATGATAAGCCATAAGAAAGATTCTCAGGCTTCATTGTTCATTTTGATAATGTTAAAAAGCTCAAGATCAATGAGTGCAAAAGCAGAATGTGCTTCCATCGGCAAAACTTACAATGAAATTAGATGTCTGCTTTACGTGTTAATGCCTGCCAAGAAGTATGCTCTGATCTTTCAGCTGTCAAACTCTTGCTTAAAAATGATGGATAGATTCAGCATATTCTGAAAGGTGAAACAAAAGGGTCAAAGAACCCTGAGACCTTTTTTTGCAGGAGGAGCTGGATCCAGATGAAACATTACTTGAACAATTCTGACCTGACAGGGATGGGCACCATAATCATCCCCAAAGGTTGGCACTGCTCTCAGGCACAGGCTGCCAGTGCTTAATTTAAGGATTATTGGCAATCTGCGAGGGATGGAGACAGAAAGAGAAGACGAGCAGCCTCAGTTGTGGCCTTCAGAGGAGCGGAGAGACTGGGCACAGGGCTGCCTGGACGGGCAGGGCTGAAAACTGCAAGCGAGGAAATGCAGTTGTGTTTTCCCACTGTGCTGGGACTCTGTGGATAAAGCAGATTGCACTATGGAAATATCCTTTTCACTCCATCAGCTCACCAGCAGAGCTCTGACTGCGTAGGTTAACACCTGCGCTGAAAGGTGGAAATTGGATTTTCTTCTGAAAATCTAGCTGGGAGAGTAAACTTCATTCCCTGCACACTTCATTGTAAAGGCTCAGAGGCAGGCTCATCCAAGCTGCTCCACTTCATTTTGAATTGCTGCGGGTATTGCTGGTGGGGGATCCTCCGTCTGCGTGCCAGCAGCCTGCAGGCACATCGCTCCCCGTGTGCAGGTAGAGCTTATGATTTTGTTAGGATAAGCTGGAATTGTGCAGTCTTATCTGCCGTCTTTGTACTGATGTGCAAAACATTTCTTTGTAACTAAGAGGCAACAATATCTTGTAATGCAAAGATGTACCACCTTTCTGTATGCAAAATGTCAGCTCTCGCAGAGCAGCATTACCTGACATATTTCAATGGCCAGAATTAAGCCATGCCTCATAAAATGCAGGAGATGTTTCAAAAGCTATCCCTCAGAACAGGCTGAAAGAGTACTCCAAGGAAGAAAAAAAGGTTGAGAATCAAATATTGGGAAAAAGTTGCTGAATGCAGTTGACATACACATTCTAGTAGTATTCTTATGGTAAGAAACAGATCTCTATTCAGTTTATTTACTGGGGCATTCAGGAGAAAAAAAGGTAATTTTCTTGCTTTTGAGTTTCTGTGTTTATTATTTATAAATTCAGCATAATACAGAAGTCTTTCAGCACTGGCACTGTGAACAAGCACTCAGAAATCACACATCTTCTTGGCTACACCAGGTATGAAATCCAGGTTTCCCTGGGATGTTGTTTTCTATGGCAGATACTCAAACAAATCTTTCTGCAAGATCTCTGTGCTTATAGTTTTAACAAACACGTTGTTTAAGGGCGAGTGAAGATTGTCCAGAAAAAAAAGCCAATAACCATAAAGCCACAAAGGTCATAAAGCTAATCAAATAAAATTTTATTACACAGCAGGTGAGATTCCCTTTATTCTGCTCTAAACTTTCGCTGCGTTAGGTAGTTTTCTCAGCTGAGGCATCTGGCTGTGAAACAAATTCCAGAGCAGATTAGGTGAAACTGAATTTGGCCTTCTGAAGAAAAAAAATGCAGTCTTTTGCTCTACTGAAAGCCCTGCTAGCAGAATGGCATTGCTTGCATCATTTTTCAGTTCAGTCCCATCATGCAACAAAAAAACTCCCTTTACCAAAGCCAATAAATCTATAACCTTTCCCCAGAAATTATTCTTGCTTTGGAAAGGAGGCGTTGCCTAGGACCTTATGAAACCCATCCAGGAATTTGTTTTCAACATCCCTAGTATGCAGAAGGAGCTCAGATGCTCTTGTATCGTGCATGAGAATTGGAGATGTGCTGATTAAATGGCACCCGGGATGCTGTGATGCTGCTTCAGTGATCTGTGTGCTGGTTTGCAGTCATGGTGCTGTCCCCGAAGACACACAGAGCTCTTCTGTGAGACCCTGGGGACTTCCAGCTGCTCTACCAGAAAGTGCTGGGATGTGAGTTCAGGATGTTGACACAGAGAGGGTCTCTCACTGTGACGGTGATCCTTATGATGTGACAAAGTGCCTGGGTTCCGTATTTCCCAGCTGTTTTGTTTGTTTGTTTTTTAATCATTATTTATTTATGTGTAAATACATGTATCCCTATGCCCACAAATGTGCATGTTCACTCTCCTGTAGTGAAGCCTTTTAGATATGGAATTGCTATTAAAATGACCCCTTGTTGGACAGCAAAGACAAAGAGTGCTCGTTGCAGAATAACTACATTGACAAATTGCTTGAGTTGTATAATGGTCCTCAGTAAAACTGTACCTGTATGGGGGCAACAGAGAAAAAACAGGCCACAGAAGTAAGTTTTGGAAATGTAAATAAAACAATAGTTCAGTGAATGGGGTAATTAAAGGATGGTGGAAAACAGAAGGACAATTTTAGCTCTTCTTGGAGCTGCCGTGCAGCTTGTGAGTTGCTCCTTTGACTTATTATTGCATGAAATACATAATTTACAACCACATGAAATCAAAGAAACCATAAATTTTACCCTCCCTGGCACAGAGCCTACTTCTTCAAGAACAGTAATGATTAGCAGAGCACCTATTTTTTAATTGTAGTTATAACAAGAGTTGAGTGGTATGGATTCCTTATGTCATTGTGAGTGCAAGAGGAGACCAGCACAAATATTCCACTGAGGCGGTAAAACCCTACTGAGCTATCCCAGACCCCTTGGCATTGTGAATGCAGAACTTGAAGGTAACTGTGACCTGCAGGACTCTCCACAGAGCATTTTATTGACTTTACGCTTCACAGATAAAACGACAACGCTACTGAAACTCGGCTGGTTCAAAGGAAGGCCATCTGAATGCACTGCAGCATTCTGCACTGTTTATGCAGTGAGTTTTTATACATGTTGTTCCTGGAAAACTTGAAAAACTTTAGGAGTATAAATGATTTTTCCCCCAAAAGGATATTGAAGTGTAATGCCATTCTTTAAATTAACAATGAGGTAAATGAAAGTTAGTTTGTTCAAATCACTGGCTTTATTATTGTAGGGATGAGGTGGAACATTTTAAATAATTTGATTCAAGTAAGGGCAAGAATCTTGGTTGTAAGTCTTTGCAGCAGGCAAATTAATTTCCTTTTCCTTTCGCTCCAGTTCATACAAATGTTCAAATCCACCACCAAGCTGGCAAGTTCATTTCTAAAACAACCTACTGTCTCAGCAGCTAATTGTAAGTTAAAAATAAGGTGTGGTAGCTGAGTGCTGTTCAAAGCCATAAAAGAACTTCATTTTCCTCAGCACCAGTATTTACTTGCACATTTTTTTTATTTTTATTTTTTTAAAAAAGACCCTGGCCTCGACAGTTTATTAAGACTTTCTGTCCTGCGCTGCAAATTGTCTTTAATGTTGAAAACTGAATTTAAAAAATCTTTCGGATGACCCTTATTTTCTGAAAAGTAAAAGGAAAACATTTATGTTTCTATAACGAGAGCATTGGAATTAAACATTGTGATGTCAGACTAAGCAGTTATTACTTTAGCTGCTGTACAGTTGAGTGATTTTACTATAATAGTTTCTCATAATAATGTTTTTTATCTGTAGCACATAGGGGATAGAGAGACTGACAGAGCTGTAATCTTTCTTTCAGAAGCATGGTGTTAGATGAGCAGGGGCCAAATGAAAATACAATTCTGAAAGGAAGATAAAGCTGGCCTTTATAAGACTAAAATAAGACATGTCAGCCTTTCAAATGAAAGATATGCGCTCTGAAAATAACACCACGTATTAAGAAGAGATGTTACACAGACTAAATTTGAGTTTACAGGACAAGGCCAAGAATTTATTTGTTCCTGGCAAAATGGTGCACACAATCGTGTGAGTTCTGTGTAAGCCTACGGTTGTCTCTGCTGTTTCTTGTTGGTACAGCCCCGTGCACGCTGTGTTGAACGTGTTCATGAAGGCTAGCGCCCTGCCCCCCAAAAACTCACCATTTATTAGACCACATAACGAACAAACATGTTCTCCTGGTTTCACAGCTGCCTGCGTGTACCTGCAAAGCTCCTTCGTGCGTATCGGGGCAAACTAAGCCTGGAACAGCTTCAGCATGGATGGTGGCTACCACTGGAGCTGCCGGCACTCGTCAGGATGCACAGGAATAAGTGCTTTCTTCCATTTCCCTTCCCAAGCTCCAGAGCTGTCTTTTCCGTGACCTGCCAACGCTTAAGGGCATTGTGTCTTTCATCAAAACAGCTGTCCAGCTGTGCTGCGTGGTTGCAGTGAATGGAAGGAAAAGACTCTGGTGTCTCCGAGCTATAGCCAGATCCACCACCGCTACCACACAGGCCATCAAAATTTTAACAACGTGATGAGATTTTTACACTGCAGTAAATCATCACCAGGTTCCATCACCCCATCTATAATTTTACGTCAGGCCATCACACCAGCTCGAAGCAGAGCGCTGGAGCAGTTTGTCAAGGTCTGTCCGTGCGACCGCATGTTGTGCCATCGGGGCAAAACCATCTCTGGAAATGCTGCTGGCTGAGGGTTTATGATGCACCAGGGGGTTACGTGGAGGTTTATGGCGGGGGGACATACGTGGAAGCTAATGGCGTGAGGTGAAGGGATTCTGCTGGGGCTCGGCAGGAGGAAGGCATGGCGGGGCCCAAGGCTGGCGGTGAGGAAGAGGAGCTCCGGGCTGTGAGGTGATGCTGCAGGTTGGGTTGGCCATACCGCGCGGGCGGCCTGCTCTCCTCACCAGCCGGCCCTGCGAGGAGCAGGGCGCTGTGCCACCAGCCCACGGGGCTCAACCTCCATTTTGAGGCTCCCAGGGGGACTCGGTGCCCACTGCCTGCACGCATCGGGGACAAAACGTGGCTTCCCCACGACTCTTTATTGAGGGGACGTGGTCAGGGGCACCGTTTGACTGCGGCTTTGTGGTGCTTGTGCGAACGTGGAGCTCGGGAGGCGGCCGCCATTGCCTGCGGCGAGCCCGGGGCTCGGCCCGGCCCCCCTCAGGGCGCGGAGCCCCTCGCGCCTCGGCCCCTATGGGAGCGGCCGGCAGCCGCGTCCCCTTTAAGGCGCGGGGGCGCGCGTCACGTGGTGCTCGCCGGCTTCTGGGCGGCGGTGTAGTCCCTTGACCGGGGTGGCAACGTCGGCCGGCGGGGCTAACGGCGGCGGGCGGGACTACAGCTCCCGGCGCGCCCCGCGGCGGCGGGTGACATCAGCGGCCGCGCCCAACCCGCTCCCGCGGTGCACGCCGGGACCTGTAGTCCTCTACCCGTAGAGACACCAGCAAGCGGCGGGAGCGAGAACTCGTCTTCCCAGCGTGCCCCGCGGGGCGGGTTCCCGTCAGCGCCAGGGGGAGCCCCGCGACGTAAAGGGGGATCACTTTCCCCTTGTGTCCGCCATATTGGACGGTAACTCCGCTCCGCGGCGCCGGGGCCGAGGCAGCCCCGTGGCCGTGACAGGCGCCGCGCCCCGCTCCTCGCCGCCCCCCCTCCCTTCCTCTGTCCTCCTCCTCTTCCTCCTCTTCCTCCTCCTCGCCGCCCGGTGCTAGGCGCCATGAGCCCGGCCGACGCCAAGCGCGGAGCCAAGCGGCGGAAGAACAAGCGGGGCGGCGGCCTCGGCAGCACCGGCGGGCCGGGGCCGGGCGGCGGCGGGGGAGCCGGCGGCTTGGGCAAAGCCGGGGCCGGGGCCTCAGCACCGGCAGCGGGAGCGGCGGCGGCAGCGGGAGCGGCCCCCGTGCGGGCCGCCAGCCAGGCGGCGGCCGCCTCGCCGAGCGCCGGGGGCGGCCTCCTGCCGGCACCGCCCGCCGCTAACGGAGCCCCCGGGGGCGAGGTGAGGAGGGGGCGGCCGCGAGGGGCGGCCGGAGGGGCCGCGGGGGGGGCATAAGGGGGCGTGAGGAGCCACCCCCCCTCTTTTTTATGGAGGGGGGGATTTGGGGACCTCCCCCTCAGAAGGTGGGCGGTGGTCCCGAGGGGTTTGGGTTTGGGGGGGCGGTGCCCGGTGTCGTCCCTCGCCCCCCTCTCCTTCTCCCCCGCCGCGGGGGGCTTCGCCTCGGGCCCCTCCTTCGTGGAGGAGCCGGGAGGGAAATCGGCCGCGGGGGGGAGAGCCGCCAGAGGGGGGCCCGGCCCCTCCTGCGGCGGGCAGCTCGCACAGCCACCCCTCGGAATCACACATCAAACGGGGAAATGCATCAGGAGCACGTCGGGTGGATCGTTTGGCCTTTCTCCCAAGGCACTGCCGAAGGATTAAGCCTTTAGCAGGGTGTCCTGCTAGCTCCAGTGACAGAAGAGTAAATAAATAAGTTCATGCTCTTTTCTCCCATAAAGGTTACCTCATATTTCTTTTACCCGCACAAAGGTTGCATTTAGGTGTCGTATTTACAAAAGGATTTCCTGCTGACAGCATCTTCAGGCTTCCCTGCCTGTTGTGCAGCCTGCTCTGCTTCCTCTCTTGTTCTCATAAACTTGTGGTACATGTGAGGGGAGCAGAAGCAATGGCTCCTGTGTTGCAGGGCAGTTAAAGCACCGTGATGTAATGAATGCTTTTTTTTTGCTGTCAGTGTTATTTTATGTTTTGCTGGTCGACAAGTGATCTGGTATTAGTGGATTAACTTGTTTTTTATTTAACCCTTGTCTTTTTGTGCTATCATGTTTAGTTACCTGAAGCCCACGGTGGTTTGGAGTAACCATTTTTGTATGTCTGTTCTAACCTGCCACTTATTCCAGGTGTAATTTCTGTTTGGGACAGTACTACTTCCATGACTTAGATATCCAGAAGAACGATGTGCGTAATGGTGAAGAGATGTGCAAGCGATTTGTAGCTCTGCCAATCATCACTGAACTCTGTTCTGGTTCAACTCTTGCAGGAAGATGCATCTTGTTTTGTTTTACATCGTAGATTGCAAGTTCTTGCAGGCACAAGTTCCTAGGTATTGCTAGAGTAAACATGGTAATGCAAGGGGAATAAAACGAGCAGTGGAGTGGCAGGTAGAATGCTTCATGGCTCTGATTCAGAAAGGCTCTGCTGTCCCTGCTAGTTTGATCTCTTTGTATCTTGTGATTAGGTGTAGTCCGGGGCTTTGGTTGGAAACTGATAGTACTGGATCAGATCTTTTTCTGAAATTCATCCTTTAAGGGCATCATCACTTCTAAATTTTCTGCTTCATATTCTTCCTCCTTTTAGACTAGGTAGGTCTGAATACAATTTCTTAGCCTTCAGGGTCTTTGCTTGGAGAGTGTATCTTCCAAGTTTAAATACAGTATTTCAGCACTAGGTTTCTAGGACAATACATTGATATATTACTTGTAGCAATATGTTATTGGTACTCTTTCAGGTATTTACAACATATACTTTGAACACATTGTAACTTTGTCTTAGTTGAATTTTTTTTTGCTTGTACTCAAGGATGTGTATGGAATTTATCAAATGTTTCCATGTTTTACTTGTTAGTATGGCACAAGCGGCCCAGGAGACTGATGGACTGACAGGGAATTAACACATCTATCAGATCAATTAGTTAAGATTAGAATAAACCTGTGACAGATTTCTTAGTTAATGAAACACTAGACACTAGAAATGGATTATAATGAGGATAGATAAATCCCCAGCGCTCAGTTTCCAAAAGACAAATGGTTAAACTCAGAGATGCTCCATTCAAGTTGGTGCTGCTTCCTCCATGCTGGATTCAGTGACCTCTTCCTTGACGTTTCCAATGCCTCTCCAGTGGCTGTGACAAGAAGTTGCCAGTAATGAACAAGATTAAGGTTTTGTCTTTGAAAAAGGTAAATGATAAAGCATCACTAAAGGGCTGTTAGGTACTTGAAAATGTGCTGTCCTTAATGGCCAGTAATTGGCCAGTTAAGGGTGCGTGGTCAAGACAAGGCTGCGTTCTGTGACTGAAAGCCTACCAGATGTTGCTTCTGGATGGAGTTGAGAAAGAAAACTGTATTTTACATGCCTGATCACTTCTAAATTAGGTGCAGTGTTTGTTTTGGCTGCATGGAGAGTAAGCAACACGCTAATAGCTGTAGGAAGTACCCAGACTTGCCTTACTTTCACCTTGCTCAGAATATTCTCAAGTTCCTGTTAGTGGGTAAGAGAAATCAGCAGCCAGTTCTGCTGGACAAATGTCTTTGAAAGTATACATATATAAAATTATTAATAAAAAGGCACAATTTCTAATTTCCAGTGGCGTTTTCTAGTTGTTAGCATGCTTTGTTTCCATCTTTCATCACTTCCCTGATATTAGGGCAGCCATGCTGGATGTTCTGGGCACGTTCTTCTGTTGAAGTTTCATTAAATGCTTCTTCCAAAACTTGTCTGAAGTACAGAAATGAAATGAGAGGTTTGAGAAATGATACTGCGTGTGTTCTGCATTCTGGTCTGTCAGTAACTTTCAGAATAAGGTATGCATACAGCACGTTTTATGGAACGGCTTGAACAGAGTTATAAAATGGCTTTATTTATGGTTGGAACTAAAAGCGCATGTGCCGGTATTAAAAATTCAAGCTGAGACTGTTAGAGCTAACAAATATATTTTAATTGAGGCTTTTATGTGTCTTATCTGGAATATTATTTTTAAGACTGTAGGCTAAATTCTGCATTCGAGTACATGCAATGTCTTGTTCTGGGCTGCAAGGGGGCAACTCCTAATGGAATCTTCCTGGAAGCTACGTTGCCCCGTGCACATGCTTTAAAGCATCAGAATTCATCCTGTACAACGCTCTCAGATGTTCAGAGTGATAGGGGAGTTCAGGCAGTGTTTTCAGTGCAAGGGAGTAGCTCAGTTTTGGAAACTTGTAGCTATGTCTAATTAACTTGGAACCGAAAACCAAGTCATTCGTCTCTGTGCGGTGCTCCTGCAAGACTTCCCTAGGAGCTGTATTTCTTCTCCTTGCAGAACTGTTTGCAGCAGTGTCACGGAGTGAAAAGTTAAGTATCCTATGGATGACAACAATTTGTAGTGAGAAAAATGACACATTTTGAGAGTTTATGTATATATTTAATTCAGTAATGCATTGCATCAGGCCTTCTTTACTTGCCCCTTTAGCTCTTTGACTGGTGCTTGGATCATAACCATCTGCATCTTACAGCATTAATCTTTATCAACAGCTGCACAACCCAGAGTTATGCCGTAGGAGAACCTGCAGTTCCTTAGCGTGCCCAGGTACTTGGGAGCGAAGGGCTGGAGGTCCGTGGCTGACCAGTTGCCGTAGGTTATCGAGGTGAATAATTCAGTAGCCATTTTACAATGCTCTCGCTCCCATTTCTCCAAGTATCATTTATATCAGTAAATTGTAGCAATGCATTAAACCTTCTTGCATTTGAGAGCTGTTGGTTTTTAGAATTTCCATGAGATACTCCACTGGACTGTTCCTTTATTTATAAGATAGCTTCTTAAATAGATATTCTATTCATGGCAGACCATACGTTGCCACCCTGTAGACCATTTTTCCCAGCAGCTTTGTAGCTCAGTGCTCCAGTTGATTGCACTTCACTGATATCTATGCTTGATTTGTTGGAGGCTTTTCTTCTCTCTTTGCCCCTCCATGATTCAAACATTCAAAAGAAATAGTGTATAAAAGATGAGCTTTGTCATGAACTCAGGAGTTCAACAAATACCTATCTTTTGTACATAGCTAACAAAAAAGACAAATGCATTTTGGCCATTTTTGTCAACGCTCAGATGAACTTGGTAATTCTAATAAAATAATATTGTAACCTTGAGTTGAGGAAACAGGTGCTCTTAAAAATTCATGATACTTTAGGAAAAAAGTCTTTTGATAGTCCAGGAGCATGCTTCTTCCCCTGACTAAATGCGATGCACTCTTTTTTTTTTTTTTCCCCTTTAAATGGAGGTGCGGTCCCTGCCTTGAAGAGCTTATGCTCTGCTTGTTTTTTAATAAAAGGAGATGTAACAGAACACGGTGAAACTATTAGGACTGATTTTAGGTGGTACGGCTGAGTTACCTTGCTAATTTAGAAAGGGAATCTATTGCGACTTAGGTTGAAGCCTCCTAGTTAGCTTCATTTAAAACAAGCTTAATGGTTGCATAACGCTCACGTTAATAGCTCTTTCTTACCTTCACTGACCACGGGAAGATGCTATTTTTCAGCTAAGAGGTCGGAGACCACAGGCAGCCTCGTAGCCCTCTGTTCGGACCTGGTAATGCCGCTCCTGGGAAGCGTGTGCCTGTGTACTCCTGACCTTGATGGATCTCCAGTCCCTGATTGCTCCATTTCTCCCCCACCTCCTGCACCTGCTCTATCATGGTCAATTGATAACGAGAATAATTGCTTGTGAATTGTTAAATGAAACATGTGGAAAATGTGGCCAAAATTGCATCTGGTTCAGCAGTGCCTAACCGGTACTGGCTAAGTAGCCTGCTATGGCTTTGTTAGGAAGGAGGTGGGTTTCTTTCTTGCTGTATTGGTTGCAAAATGTTTGAAAGAGATTAAAAAGATATTTTTGACTATATTAAAAAAAAGACTGACTCCATTCCCTTCCAAACTTTAGTTTCCTGTCTGTGAATGAAACCTTGCTGATTTAATTCAGTTAGGTTAACATGTAATCAGGTTTCTTGTTGAGTGGATGGGTATTGATGGCAACATTCAGGGTTCTGACCAGTCACTGTCCTGCAGTTTTTTCATACAAAACAGTACCCCAAGTGTCATTTTGTGTATCATGTCAGATTTTCTTTTAGAATGCATATCCTTTTGGAGTGGTATCCCACGATCCCACTGTAGTGGGAGCCCTCGGGTCCCCTCTCCTTCAGTCACCGTATGAAGAGATCCTGGCTTATTCTTCTTCCCTGGCAAGGAGAGCCAAGTGCACCTCGAAATGCCAATTGATGGCATCTGGTGCCTGCAAGGGTCATGTTTAGTCCCTGGTATGGTTTTTGTAGGGGTGCTCCTCAAGAAACATAGGTTTGCTGAAGATGTGTCGTTAAGAAGTTATGAGGAGAAATAACTGGAAATGAGCTTGCTTTTGCTTAGGATGGACAGGGCTTCATGGATGTGCTAGGCAGTGTTCCAGCACTTCTGTTGGTACAGCTAATCAAAGAAGATTTAATATTTGTTGAGGCTCCTTCAATCTTGGGAAGAGAGGTCACTTATCTCTTACTAAAGTGATGAGAACAGTTCCTACATTTTCTTGTGCTAAGTTTTATCTGAATAGTGACCAAGGCAGCTTTGGACTGCTCTGCTTTGAGGAAGAGTACGTCATATGTGAAACTTCCCTGGGGTAATTGAAAGAAGGAAGTATTGAAGTTAAATAGATAGACAAATGCTGCAAACTGCACTCTCTCTCTGTTAATAACTTAATCCACAAGTTCAAGTTTCTTCTGCAAATGAAGAGTTCAAATGGGAAATGACATCTGGAATGGTGCTCTTAATGTTATCGTGGGAACTGCCGCAGTTGAGGTTTGTCAGAGGATGCAATGAAATAAATATGCCATTATTTCTGTGACATGAGTGTTACTTGATTCTATATTATTAAAATTCAAGGCAGCCTATGACATTACTGACCTTCACCTCGTAGCCATGTGAGCAAATACACCAGATACAGGATGAAAGCTCTGTCTGAGCAGCACAGTAATTCTCCTGAAGTATATACTTGGAGCAAATAATTCTGATACAGCACGTGCAGCTGCTTTAGTGGTACGGAGGTTAGTCTGAGCACCACGTTACACAGTGGCTTTCAGGGAAACAAATTACTGGGGCTGCCTCATGAGCCTGTGTGAGGCTGTTGAATGAAGCTGTTCCTGCTGGACTGGTGATGGAGCTGGAGAGAGGCTTTCAGGGAGCACGAGCTTCAGACGTGTGCTTATGTAATTAACTTAGCTTCTGTTGGACAAGCTGCATGACTTGGGAAAATGTGGTTCTTTCCATCACAGAATTCCTAGTAATAACAGGGGATGCTTGAGCATCTGGGAAGGAGGCATTCCTGCTCTGAATCATGCTGTAGGAGACAAGTCTCTCTCCACCCTTTATTAGAGGAAGCCTAGGGGACTTTGGTACAAGCTGGACGCCCAGAGGTGGGGATAGTGTGGAAGGCCCTATTTATCCTTGGCCTGCCTATTCAGTTATGGCTTTTTCACTTTTAAAAAATAAAACTTGAAGCTCAGAAGGTTTGAGATGAGTGAACCTCATCGCAACCTTGGTCACTTCTTAAAACTGGAAAAATAGCTTGGCTCGTTTATTGGAAGGAAGAGTGACTCTACTGTGTGTTTCTTGGAAGAAAAGCTCGGGCTACTTCCGAGAAATACTGCTGTGTGTAGTCTCTCCTCACACCCAGGGAAATAAAATCAAATGGGCTGTGGATGCTTCTATAGATCTGTTGTTGTATGGTAGAACACCACAGAGAGATTTTTACAGTAGGGACCCTTTAACACCTTGGTCTGTTGAAGTGGGTAATAGGAGCTTCCTCAAGTGTGTGTCTGCAGGAACTTCAGAAACACAAGACCACAGTCATCCAGCTAAATAACGAAGTCTTCAAAGGGTTACAGAAATCATCGCTTCAGAATCCAGAGCCTTGGACTTCCTTGATCTAGAGCACGCATCAGTAACAGCATCTGGGCTTTAGGACTTCTCTTCTCCTACTGGGTCTTGAGTGTGGCTGTGGGAGGTGACGTGCTGCTGCAGGAGGGGCCAGGAGGCGTGAGAGAAGTGAGGACCGATCGCTGGGAGCGTGCGTGGCTGGCAGTTGCTCTCAGAAAAAGCTGCTGGATTTTTTTAACTGCTTTGGCAGCAGCTCAGTGGTCTGTGTGGAGCTGCGAACAGATGGAGGATGTGATCAGCTGTTGGGGCAGTGTGTGTTGCTCTAAATAGCTCTTCCTTGTCTTCTCCAGGGAAAGGTGGCAGGAAGGGTAGAAGTGTCCAGCAGCTCAGGATACTTCACTGTTCTGGAGCTACATCTTTAGATACCTGTCTGTATTCTTCTAGAGGTTGTTATGCCTATGTTGTCAGAGTGTTAGTGAAATCACGGCTCGCGTCGCACTGTCAGCTTTGTTCACTTCCATCCCCAAGTCATTGCTCACTTTGGAAATAACAGCTTCTCTGCTGAAAAGTTAAAGCAAATCCAAGCAGTGCAGAGGCAGCGGCTGGTTTATTTCCCATCTGTGCATGTGCTGAGAAGGTAGGTTTCCTAGCCATTGTGTACGGGTGCGTGCATCGCTGGCGTGATAAACACCATTGATTGATAGCAGTTTACTACGTTGTGTGTGGCTGATGTGTTACCTGTAGTAAATAAATCCAGTAGCTGCCCTGTGAATGTGTAAAGGGCCCCATGGACCTGTAACTATCTGCAGCTTCTTTAATTAGGGATGTAAACACTGGTAGCTTCAGTCTCCAGCAGTGAAATAATTGTGTGGTGGTAGTGGTGAGGTGTTTCTTTTCCCTCCCCCTTAAGGTCTGCTCACTCACCTTCTTCAGGAGATCTGTGAGTGTGCCAGGAGTGACTACTGGAATTAGTCCCCGGAGAGGGAGCTGGAGAGGGAAGAATAGCAGGGGCATGTTCCCCTACAATCCCATACAGTTAAGCATTCAGAAAGCTGCTGGGGAGAGGGGAAAAACAGGTGCAGCAGGTTGTGTGAGGACCATCCATCTCATGAGCCAGCTGTTGTCTAAAGTTGGCCATCTAGGCTAATAAATGATCTGATTCATGGTAATCTGCCTCTCAGGTGGACTTTGCACACTTTGCTAGCTTGGCTGGCTGCTGCCTGAGCTGGTGCGCAACCTGAGCTGATGTTCAGCCTCGTCCATCAAGTGATCTGTGTGCCACCAGCAGCTATTTAGGAGCCCGGATACCTGTCAACTAGACCAAGGTCTGAACGTGACCCAGAAACAGCATCTTCGTACAACTTGTATGCAGCCCTGTTCTCAGGGGCTGGTCTTGCCTTTTGGTCATCTTGTCTCTACCCCATCTGTCAGAAGAAGCAGGTGCCAGTCACAGATCGGCAAGCTGAGAGAAGCACAGGTCTGGCTTGTGGTTAGTGAATGGGGACGGGGTCTTTGGAAGGACAGAGTGAGACTAAAGTGGCATTTTCATCCCTCTTGGATGATGTGGCAGAAGAGTTAATTTGGATGAAAAAGAACTAAAGGCACAAAATTGATTGATGTTAGGTGAAAAGAAGCTCAGCCTTGTGAGATAGACGAGTAAGTTGATGAAGACTCAAACCTCCACTGAGCATGACATTTATGTAACCTGTTTTTCGTGAACTTGACTAGTAAGTGTTTTAGGTGCATCACCTAATGACAGCCTCCAAACCCGTGAAGGACTTGGCTTGAAACTTGGTAATGTTGGCGATGTAAGGAAAAGAAGGCAGTCCATGAAATTCCACTTGACTTCTTCCAGGCGTCTTGAAAATCTGTTATTTTATTAGGACACATCTCGTTGTATGTAGCACTGAAGTTTGCTGGAAATTGCATTGAAGGTAATGTTCTGCCAAGTGTTGTGAGGCTCTACCTTGGCTCCTGATCTGCCCTAAGCTCTGTGCTGCCTCAATGACTGTTCTTCCAGAGCAAAAGAAGCAGCTTTGGGTTGGGGTGCCAGGCTGGGATGCTTTCTGCCTCCTGCTTCTTCTCTTTGATGCCTCTCGCAAAGGCAGAGGAGTGCAAGCAGCTGTGTTGGTGCAGTTGGAGGCAGGGCACGAACTGGAGCCATTGCATACTTCTTGCTTTCTGCTGTATTTTGGGACTGAAGTGATTTTGCTTTTAAACTAAGGGGAGTTCTAGAAAGCCAAATTATTTTTTTTATCAGTTTTCTAGGTGCAGGAATAGTGGCTTTAGCCCACAGAGCAGGACCCTTCCAAAGTGAGGAAGGTGGCGCTACCACTGAGCTGTACACAAGCGCAGCTCACCTGTTTTTGAGTGTTGTGTGGTCTTTTTCTCCTTCTCCGTGGTGTGGGTGCAGCAAGCTAACAGTAATGGTGTGATGTGAAGATTCATGGAGTTAACAGTTCTCACAGCAGCCTTGGGTTAGTTTGTGACCCTCAAGGAGTTAAGGAGCCAAATTGTGTAACTGTGTTAAAGCCAGCTGTGTTAAAGCAGTGGGATGTTTCAGGCGTGTAGGGAGTTTATCACCAAGATAGACGTGAGGCTCTGAATTTGGGTAGCACTAATGTTGGTGACACAAGCCCAGCGACTCTCAGGGACAGATGTTAGTGTGTGTACGTGTTCTTACACGCGTGTGCACAGATCCAAGTGTTTTTAAACATGGCATTCTTCAATGGGGACTAATAGTGTTGTTGTGTAAGGCATGAGGTACATTGTGTGCATGTGAATATTTCTGGGTTAGGGGGAACGTGTACTTAGCGTGAGTGTTAAGGCTGCTCCTAGCCAAACAAGTGCCCAAGTAATGGCTTTAACACTGGGTTGCGCAGTGAAGCCAGTCATTGGGAGCACAAGTTTGCCTTAAACAGCAGATCTGAGCCACAGTCCAATTTTGCCAGCCTTTAGTGTTTAATTGGTGTGGAGTTAATGACCAAAAGATTTCTTAATTGCCGTAATGCTTCCAGGCTGCTTATCCTCAGTAAGCTGCTAGCACAACAGATGGCAAGTCAGTGGCTTAGCTGAGGTGGACTAGAAGTTTTTCATCAGTGTGTCTTAATGGCCATAACTTACGTATGTGGCTGTAGGTGATGGGTAGTTGAAAACAAAATCTCCACTGGAATAGGCATCAGGTGAATTCAGGTTGTTTCGCCTCTCAGCAAGACACAGACCACTTCTTCACTCAGCAGAAACTTTGCAGTTACACCTGTGTGATCATCTTTTATTTCATCTCTGCTCCTTTTTCCCTGCTACTCCCAAGATTCATCTCCGTGAGCTGTCATTCTCCGCTCCTTTTCAGGGCGTCCGTGGGGAATTGTACTGGTGTCGGCTGTGATGGGAGGCGGATTGGAACAGCAGGCTGGAGCTGGCTGGGCTCTGTGGCAGTGCAGTGACTGGCTAGGAGTCTGCAGCACGGCAGTAAGAATAGACAAAATTAAATGCCCATGGTTTTCAGATGGGCATTGCTTTAAATAACAACAACTGATATTTCAATGGAAAAAATGCACGTGATTTTTTTCTGTGCTGAATACAGACTACCATACTTGGACACTGTTCTCCCCTAGCTTTAATTTTGAAACATTATGTAGGAGAGGGAGGAACTTTGTACTGAGGAATGCTACGAAGTGACAAAGTTAAATATTAATTACTATTTAATGTTTTAAGAAGTGCTGTCACTGGCCACCCAGCTTACTTGTTTTCAGAATTGGGGGGGGAAAATCATGACACTTAATCATGAATATTTTGAATATTATACTTATTGTGCTTCTTAAACCTGGCTGACACATCTTACGTCTTCATTATGAAAATGAAGAGGAGTAGCCTTTTTTTCGATGCTCTGAGCATTTGTTTCCATTTTTCATCAGGTGAAAAATCTGGTGGTTGTATCGGGTTTGCTTTCGTCCTTGGGAGTTGATCAAAACATTACGAGTGATGTTCTGCTGGAATTTATTCCTTAAATACAAGTGGAGTTTTCAAATAAGAATTTGAACGTGTGCTTGCCTTTTGTGGCTTCTGACTTAGGGACATAGTATATGTACTTGTGTATTTCCTATTTCGAGTATATATTAAAGTCTGAGGCTGGCTGTGAAGCTCAGAAGTCAGCGGGGTGCTGGTGTTACCTGTTAGTGAGCGCAGCTCATCCTCTGTGGCAGTAAGGTGCTTCTGACAGCTGGGCAGAGATCGAGTCAGGTTAGTGTGTGGTGTTCCGTGCCTGTTTTCTGTTAAAGCCTAGAGGATATGAACCAATGTTAGACCTCTTTTTTACTGAAAACAATATGAAAAAATCCATTCAAGGAGGTTACTCCCAACCCTGCTAATGTTTGTGAGCTCTTGTCTTGGCAAAATGACTGATGTATAGGGTGCACTGTGATAGTACCAGGATACTTGAGTTATTGCCCTAATAGTAAACATTTCCTCCAAAATAATTGTATTTTTACTCCGTAATTGTTATCTCAAGTTAAGAATGAGCTCTTGTGATGAGATAAGACTTTTCCGTGGTTTCTTCGTGACCCTTGTGTTTCCTCTTTTTTAATAACAGGATTTTTTCTTCAGTGTTTTATTTTGCTTGTCTTGTCCTATCTCTGCCACTTCTGCCACAAATGCACTCATTTGTGTAGTTTGCCCAAGTAATTTAACCTGTCAAAATCAAGGTTTTTTAGTGTTTATATTAGCTGATTATTAGAAAAAAAAAATGATGCAAAAGAGTCTGCCTTAGAAGTGTCCCCTTTCCTGGGATTTAGCAAAGCAGGAATCCCTTTGGTTAAACCACGAGAGGGTCACTGGAGCAAGATGTCCTTCTGTCACTCGTTGCATCTGGCTCTGCAATATGTTGTTGTGATTCTTCCATTTCTCTTTAAAATAATAATAATAAAGCTCACTTCCCTGAAAAGCCAGCCCTCTGTGCTCTGCTGACTGGTCCTGTGTAGTTGGTCTGCCTGCAGGGAAACTCCCTTAGAAAGGCTTACAGCTGCCTTAAAACACTAGAAAATGGTGGGAGCAGCAGAAGGATGGCTCTGAGTACCAGAGCTACTTTGTGTATTTACCCTTCTAATTAGCTTGTCTCCTTGCCACCTTCCAGCCCTGCCTGCAAGAGGGAGGGCACACAGCTGGGTGAGCAGGCTGCTGCAGCCCTGGTTTTATATTATTATATATCCCCTGGGGAACTTGGAGGAGACCCCATTGATTCTAGAGCTTTGTCACTTTTTAAAGTACCAGTGGACACCAGGATCGGTAAATATTTACCTTGATACAAACTCAAAAAGTGGGTGATCAATCTCAGAAATGCCATTCGTTTACTTGAAGATTGATTTTTATTATTATCATCATAATTGCACTCTTGGAAGCAGACCGAAATCCAAGCAACCACACGTTACAGTACTGCTTATAGCCATACTAATTGAATTACCATGCTTTACCTTTTAAACCTCATGCCAGCCAATAGACTAAAATAGACTTTGTGAAAAATGCTTTGCTACGATCTTATCGAAATCCTTGTCTTTAATGCTGGTCTGTAACAAAGATGCTGTTGCTGAATAGCTGGGCAGTAGGTCTCAGTTTTTTTTGTAAGGAGCTCACTAGAAACTGACACTTCATTCTTGTGAAGGTATTTGTGTATTGTAACAGGATTTCCCCTCAAATTCCTCTTTCATAGCCTAAAATGATGAGGCTCTCAGGTACTGGAGGTGTCCTCTGGCAGTTGGGTAGTTCTTTGGTTCCTTCTGCACATTTTAAACTGTCTTAAGCATGATACTAGAGCTGGATGTAATGTTCCAGAGCCTCCTATCAGGGCAATAAAACCTTAATTTGAAGTTTCATTCCTCCCTTGTTTTTAACTCGCTCATTTCTCCCTCTCCTAGCCATGGAGACAGCCGTGGTGGTGCTGCTGTTTGTTCAGCCTGCTCTTCTAATGACCTCGGTGATGGAGACTCCACAACGGCACCGAGCAGCCTATTTTTGTCCTTAAATACTCTGCTGCTAATTTCCAACTGTATAATGTGAGTCTCCCTTGCTGCAGTTCAAGCACTTGATTGCCCATTCTGTTTGGGAACTGCCTGTTCCTCCCGGCAGTTGTCTGACACCTGAGCCTGGTGTCCCTGCTTCCTACAGCTCTCCCAGGCAGGTTTCTCTCTCTGGATGCAGTCACCCTTCTCTGTGTTTCTCCCTGCTGTTCGTGTCCAGCTCCGAGAACCGTGCTGGGAAGGAAGTGCAGTTCTCCATGGAAGACTTAGCGGAGCGGCATTAGGTGGGAGGATTATGTCATGTGTCACATAAGCTAGATGGCCCACTGGAGCATTAGCCTTTTTTCCAGCAGGCTGACCTTGTTAACTCTTCTGCATACAGTCACCTCCACCTCTGTAGAAACTCACAGTACTTTATCCAGGTCTTGCTTTTTAGTTGGTCTAGTAAAGAGCCTACTAAGTAAGGCTGTCAAAAGCCTTAATTGAGTAAATCGTGACACTTCTCCCTTGTGCAGCTCCATTGTGGCAGGAAGTTGTATGTCTTTGACATTGCTTGTTTTTGACAAAACCAGGGTGGCTAGTCCTCCTCTCAATATCATCCAAGCGATTAAAAATAATGGATTGAATATATGTGATTAACTTGTTTGGGGAACTGAAGCTACGCTAAGGCAGTATTATTCCCCAGGTGTTTCTGTCCTTCACTTGGCTTCTCTTGTTTCTTTTTTCTATTTTTTTAGGGATCATGTTGTTTATTTGCTTTAAAGAAAGAGCCCATGTTCACCGTTCTCTAAGCTTCTGATATCTTGGGTGTCGTCTTGGTTCTCAAACATAAGATTATGGATTTCAAGATGGCTTAGGGGCTTCCTGAGCAAATGAGTTGAATGTTACCAGATAAAGCCACCTTGATATTTTTTTTGTTTCAATACAGCTGTTTCCAATCACTGACTCTAGAACAGTGTTTTTACCGATTGATGCTAATTGTACTCATCAACTACTTGTAGCTGATCTCTGTAGTGAGGACTAAATCTGTTTTCCTTCTTCATTCAGTAATGGACAGATTCTTTCTTGTTATTAGGAATGTCCTTATAGAAGGATTTTTTCTTAGTAGCCTCAAGCTGAGAATTGTTTCATTCTGTGTCTTTGGCCTTTTTGATTTGTCCCCTCTATTCTCTTGCCATTGTTATGCATGTTATTCATTTTCTGTATGCTTTTTCTGAGTCATTATCCTCTTGCTATGTTTTCTGCTCTCTTGCTGTGCTTGGTTTTCTTGAATTTGTGTCTCTTGTGTCATTTGAGAATTGCCTTAGACTAGCCTTCTCTGAGCTCTTATTTAATAATATTAAATCTGCCTCGGTCTGTCTCTTGCTGTTCTTCTTTCCTTTCCCTCTTCAATAACCACTGACTTAATGGTTGCATCCAGTGAAACTGTCTCATTGTTTACTGGCAGCCACTTCTTTCTTGCTGGCTACAGCTAAAGAAGGGTTCTCTGGTTGCTTTCCTTTTCTTTAAAAAAAAAAAAAAAGTCAAGTTGTTGAACTTGTGATGGAGTTGTGTATTCAGCAGATGTCCAGGTTCGTAGGATCTCCTTGTAACAACATGTCCTGTGCTTTTCTTCACTCACCTGCCTGCTCAGAGAAGGTGTCATCCATCCATCTGCCACTTGTCATGGCAGTAAGCTTGCAGCTTTTGAGTGCTCCTGTGCTTGGTAATGTTCATATCCTTTAGCGGTCAGGCACAATGCCCCCTGGGCTTCTGGGGAAGAGGTGGCTGGTGGTGGTGGTGTTTTTTTTTCTGTACTGACTGTATCCTCTTTCTGTTAGTATTCCAGCAGGGAATACACTTTCAGGCGGTAGATGATAGTCTTGATCACGTACAAAGAACTTGAGCTGCTTTTCTCATGCTTCCTCCAGCTGAATGCACATGGCTAACCCTGATGGATTGGTTGCTTCTTCCTCATGAACTTTGAGTAACTCCTTTCACTAGCTTAGAGGTTCTTATTCAGGTTCCTCTGGCTTATCTTTGGAGTTTGTTTTGCTTGTGATGCTAGTATAAAATGTTCTTCATTCAAGTTAGCAAGCAGAAAGGTTGTCTTTTGTGGCTTAATTCCTTGAAAGCTTCTCCATTCTTGCTTTCCTGTGCACGGAACCTCGTCATACGATCAGAGAAGCCGAAGCTGCCCTCTGATGCATTTTCACCCTCTGATACTCTTCTCAAGCACCTGGGGTTGGGGTTGTCTGCAGGCTGGAGTAGTTCATGCCCGAGTTGTGATAAGGAGGGCTGGTGGGGAGCCTCGAGCTTGTTACACCCCTGCTTTTTGTGCAGGGATATGTAACACCTTACCTGTTCTCAGTTGTTGTAGCAGTGTAACTAGTACCTGCATGGATGGGCAGCCGTGAGGGGTAGTTGGTGTGATGAGTGAGCATTGAACACCTTCAGGGTGGTGCGCAGCTGCCTGTAGGTTAGCTGTGATGTCTGAGACTGCTGCTTCTCTTAGGAGCTGCTGCGGACAGCCACTTGATTTTTTGGGGTCTGAGGGCAGGCAGAGAACAAGAGGAGGAGGGTGCATCCCTAGGAAAGGCCGGCAGGCAGCTTGCTCCCTGGGCAGTGCCTGGCTTGTCCTCTCCTCCCTCCCTCCTGCAGCTGTAGGTGAAGCACACCATGCGTTAGGCTTCAGCAGTGTGCTTCTTGTGGCTGCAGGACATTTAAGAGGTGGTTTGATGTATGCATATACAGCAAACAGCCAGAACTGGGCTGTTTGGGGAGGATGAGGTGCAGGGACTGAGATAATCTGGTGTGGATGTTGGCGTAATTTGTAGCTGATCAGCTTTGTGTTCAAAGGTATGCTTCTCACAGATCATCACAAATCTGATGTTAAGGCTTACTTGCCATCTTCTCCAGTAATTTTGCTGATTGCTCTGAAATCTAGCTATTAAATAGGGCTCCTCTGCTTATTGATGCTCATTTTGCAGAATTGAAGGGGCTTAGAACTGGGGAATTATTTCTCTACTTTGATTGTCAGTGTCACGTCCACGTACAGTGTGTGATTCACCTGGCATTCCATTCCTATATTGCAGGCAGAAAAAGACACACAACTGGATTGAAATGCTGCATTTGGTTGGTCCTTTGGATAATGCCTTTACCCTTGCAGGGCTTTACTTAATATCTCAGGAAATTTTGCTGTCAGGAGTGAGTCAGATGAACCCTTCACCAGTTTGCCTGATTAACCAGATAACGGCAGTTTCTTCCAACATAATTCCTTTAAGAGGGCATCTACGGTTAGATCACTGAGGCTACGTGTAATTCATTCCTAAATGTTTGTCTGAAGCATCCTGAACTTGCCTTTGAAGGAATGCAACTTACTTGTTCGTAGGCAAAGTGCTGGCATGTTCTTGGGATTTTTTTCTATCAGTCCTATTGATGTTATGTATTTCTGTTCAGGACTGAAGTATAAACAACAGATTAGATCTCTGACAACTCTGTGCTAGAGGAAAAAAAGTGTATGCGTGGCTGTTACTTGCCAGGGCTGGTTGAAAGACCTTTGGGGTGTTTGAACTACCTGCTTGGAACACTTCTGGTGTTGTACTGGGAGGGCGGGGAGTGCTTGAATCACCTTCATTGTTAGCTGTTGGTATTTCTTTAGCACATGCTGCTGCCTGATTACTGGAGAATCATTGAACTTCTTTCTAGTACAGGAAGGGCAGAATCCCGGGAGATGGACTGGCTCTGTTGTGCTGTGTCATGCTTGGCTACGAAGAAGGAAAGGATTGCATGGGGGATATGTGCTCCTCAAGAACTTGTGGTGTGTCATCAAAATGAAATCTCCCTGCCTGAGTGTTCCTTGGAAGAGCCTGGGTTCTGGGTGACTGCACATCTAGGTAGTACAGACCCAGATCTCGTTCACTCAAGTCTAAGCTTGTCTGCTCCTACATTAGTTCTGTTAGCTTGTGTATCTGCTCCCATTTCACTTGTGAACTGGGAAGAGCACTTAGTGGTGTGCGGAAAACTCTTTACAAGGTAATTATTAGACTTAAATGAGGGAAAGGCACGGTTTCTTCCTCCTCCTCCAATTCGGGCTTAATATTAAATGTGATTTTATTTCAGTTTCAAGGTTTATCTTGGAAATTTTCAGTGCTTTTATACTCAACTTGGAATACTAAATTCCGCTTTAATTGTGTTAAGTCATGTAAGAGCTTTAAAACTCTCAGCCCAGTAGTAGGTTGTTTTAAATATCAGGAAGACAAAGATAATCATATTGCAACTCAGGTGCAAATGTATCTGTGCAACTACAAAGCCTTCTGGTATCAATAGGGATAAAATTTTGGTCCTGTCTGTAGAAATGAGATAAAATCCATTTTGCTAGCTGATTAAACTTCATTTGCAATGGACTTCCACTACCCTGATTTTTCAGTTCTTTCACATGCTTCACGCTGGGGTTGGTGGTGTTTTATCTCAGGCTGAGTGTATTCCAGGACCTTGTACGCGGCTTTCCCAATCCTCAGCTTAATTCTCATCTTCCTCCCACCCCTGGTGCACTCACAGGGAGGACTTCGTCGCAGGCCTCTCGCTGCCAGCCCTGCGTGGCTGTCACTGTGTGTTCCCGTTTGTCATCGCTTGAAGGTGGCCAACCAAATGAAGCCTCGAGGGCCATGAAGCAGCACTAATACTTCCCAGTATCTTCTGGAAACGCAGCGTGGTGCATCTTGGAACTGTTTGCTTTTAGAAGTCTTAGGGTTGGGAACAAGCCATTGGTAAACCCAGATCCTTTTCCCTATTCATTTCCAGATCTTGGTAGAAAACTGATCTCTGAGAGGATGTTTGGTTGCAAATGGAGCAGGAGACACTTGTGAAGCCCTGGACTCTTGTGGCTTCTTTAATGTTTCCTTAAGATGTGAAACTTCTTGATTTGGAGCTGGTGGTTGAAAAATCCTGAGGATCAAAACTGCCAAGTATAAAAGATGGTGATGAATTTTAGATAAAAGAGAAGACATTCCAGAGTTACCAGCACAAATCACCAAATGTGTGCACAATGATGCTTTTAAACCGCCCAATTTCTAACGCACATTTTTCAATTCATGTGCGGTACCTCAGATGGATGCCATACAAAATACAGAGAAGATAAGGATGTTAATTGCTGCTGGCTTTGTTCTGAAGAAATGGTCTTCTTGAGCCAAGTAATTGGTTGCACAAGCATGGGCATGCTGTACTCCCTTGGTTACACACAGTTCAAGAGCCGAGAGCCTCATACTTAATGCGATAATTCGGGTTTTGTTCAAAAACATTTCTTTAGGAAAAGAATTAAGATAGCATCACGAACAGGATGAGCACAAGCTTATGTCATGCTCTGCAGCCGTCATTTATCAGATTTATATCTGATTTCTGCAAAATGCAGGGATTTGATTCTTCCTGTCTTTGCCTTCACCGTTCCTTCCTCGTGATGTCATTATTTGTTAAACTAAGTAAGCCCTAATATTTTTGTGCTAAATCCTGTTTTCACTTGTTCCACCTGCTCTAAAGTTAAACAGATTTTTATGACCGAAATTAATGATTTTTTTTTTTATTCTGGAGGGGAGTTTTTATTGTACTTAGGATGCTGTGAGGAAATGGCTCATCCCCTGAAGCTGTCCATGTGCACGAGTAGTGGTGCTGCAGTTTGAAAAGCAGAGCTTGACAGTTGGATAAATCCACCTTTTTTCCCCCAAGGGCAGTATCTTTCAGTTACTGCAGTACAGTATGGATTTCAGTGTGATACCCATTTCTCTAGTACATGTTTATGTGCTTAAACACAATGTAAATTGTGATTCTGTGACTTTTTTGTGTGTGTGAATGAGACAGATGGCTTTTGGCTCAAAGGAGGAGAAGGGCAAGATCAGGCTCGCAAGCACAGGCACTCCTCGCGGCATCGGGGATCTGGCGCTTTCTCCTGCAGCGATCCTTCTCCTCGGAAGGGCAATTAACCATTAACCACAGGAGACTTCGTCAGCGCAGGCTGGCCACGGCAGTCAGCGTTGCTTGGAAGCGCGCGTCTTCCTTCGGGAAGAATGTCTGCAGGGCCGGGCGGCAAGCTCTGCCTGCGGGCTCAGGGCAGTGCCGCTTCTGGTGGCGGCAGTGTCAGGAAAAGCAGGGGTGGCTTCAGCTCGTTTCCTTCTGAATGCGAGGAGTACGTTCTCCCTAGATGACACGAGTCTTCCGGCTTTTTGTCCTGGAAAACCATCGGTTGTTAATTAGCGTGGTAGCTGTACAGGCGTATAGTTCTGCGGGGTTCTGGGGAGCCGTGGAAGTGCTGTGACTCTTTCTTGCTGTTGCCTTGGAAGAAAATGTGAAATTTTACTGATAAAAGGTCTTGGAAGAGGATAAAAACGAGCTATCAGTTGTTAGAGGAGAGCCTGTATTTGTTCATATGCTACAAATAACCAATATTCGTGCAAGTGTGACCAAATTTCATATGCCCTAACTAGCCTGACCTTTGTGGTTGCTGTGCTGATGGCATGTACATAGCTGCACAGCATTTAATGGATTAAAAACAACGAAAAAACCTAGCCTGGGCCTTGAATCTATTGACAACAGTATCAAATGCAGGAGTGGGGAGGGGGTTAGATTGTATCTGGAGCTGAACTTTTCCTCAACACCATCTCTTGTGGCTACTTAGTAGGCAGGATCAGGGTAACTGCTCCTGACTTCCAAGGGCCTGTTCTCTGACACTTTCCAGTTCCACTGAAGGCAAGGAATCAACTGTTTATCAGATAGAAGTGTCTGAAGACGTAATGAAAGAATAGCAATGATTGCGAGTAAACAAATATAATGAAATTTGCTAATTGCTTTAAGAGCCTAAATGAATTCTGGTTTAGGTGATCTGCTACTTGCAATCTTTAAGTAGGGTTTATGCTAGATGATATCTATCAGTTTGAAAAGGCATCCAAACAGGAAGGTCTTTTGGCCTCTGTTATACAAATTTCATGTGACAGGCAGTACTTCAGCGTGTTGCTTAAGTACAGCTTTTAGAGGATTGTTTTTAGCAGTGGAATTCCACTTAGTGCCTGCAGAGCTAGGTAGCACTGATGGTAGGATCTGGGCATTTCATTCCAAAAGACAACTGGGTATTCATATATATGCATATTTCTTTCTTATCATAGGATAGTTTTTAATAGAGATTAGTTGTCACATCAGACTTTTTTTTTTTTAAAAAAAAAAAGAGGAGGGGCAGGGAGAGAGTTATTGCGAAGCTTGACATAGGAATGAATATTCCCATCTGTAAGTTTCATGGGATTGGTAGTTCAAGTCTGCATCATTCAGATTAATGTCCAAGGAAGGCATTTGTCCTTGTTTAATAAATGAAAACAGATGAAAAACTCCTCTGTAGTGTAACCTTTCTGTTAAGTGGGAAGTTAAACAATTGTAGATCGTTGTCCAGTTATCTTTTTAATTTTGCTTTGTGAATGCTTCCCATTTCTTGTAGAGATCATAGCTTTTTTTCTGGTGTTAACACTTCCATATTGTTGGTACTATGATGGGTGAACTCTGAATTTCCTAACAGGTGCTCATTTCCTGGAGGATGTATTTCAGGTTGATTTAGCCCAAAGAAAAAACTGTGCACTGTTGAATAATGTAGGGGGGGAAGAGCTCAGAATATATAGACACTGCTCTCTTAAAAACCATTACAGGGTAACAATGTCAGCACTCTTTTGAAAGTGCTACTTCAAAGTTGTCTTTTGTAGGTACGATTAGAAAAAAAACAACTTTGCTGGGATGCTTTCAGGCACCTTTATTTGCCATGTAGCTCTTCTCACTCGAGATGGCTGTTTCTGAGCATAGCTTTTTGTCAATCAAGGTTTGATGGATTTGTGATTTGTGAATTGAAGTGGCTGTTTAGAGTCGAGTCGGTTTTGATTACTGTGTTAGAGCAGAACTGTTGTATCTTCTCTGAGGACTCAAAGGCATGAAGATGCGGCTGGCTAATAAACAGTTCTGTGTAAATTCACAGGAAGTGTTGCTTTTACCTGTTTTCAGAGGACTTGCATCCTTTAAAGACTTAAAGTTGCGAGAAGATTTTTTTTTCCTATTCTGCTTTGTTCAATGCTGTCTGATTTCCTTCCTGCTCTATTTCTGAGGTTTTTCTGTGTCTAATCATGTTACAAACAAAACCTTGACTATGTATACTTCTCAGGGTGACTTTTTTCCACTTATTTATGTATTTGGTCTGGCAGATGCTAACAGGGCATGGCCAGCGCTGTTGCAAACAATGGAAAAACACAGGCTTTTAGCTTTCTGCAGCTATCAATCTTCATGCGTGATGTTGAACAGCAGGACTGTGTACAGGTCACTCGGCCCTGTGATTGGCATGTAAGTGGTTAAGTCGTGTTTTCAGAACAAACACAAGGTCCAGTATATGCCTTATCCTTGCAGTTCCTTTTTTGTATAATTCCTCTCCATAGGTCGAACAGCAGTTATGAGAGATGCTTCAACTGGAAAAAAGGATCTGCTTTGAAATAATTTCAGCTGCTGTTGCAAACTCTATTGCCATTTTGCCTTAATATCCCAGGTCCTATTTCACTCTTGGAATAGAAGCAAATCATATTTGCAATTTTGAGACATCATTTTGTAGGGGCTTTGAGTCATAGTAAGCTTACTTCGTTATCTATATGCTAGGTAAATCAAGTTTTCTACAGGAAGCCTCCCTGCCCTCAGCTTGTCAGCCTGTTTGACCTCCTTTATCCTTGACAATTTTTTTTATGAATACTTTTTACTAAGCTATGCACATTGTGTTATGTTTACATCTATCCAAGTGATGAGTTTTTAATAATGCGCCTTCTTGAAGAAGGAAAGCCTTTAAAGAAACTGTCTTGTGGGTTGGTCAAATTTGGTAATGGTGTGGGTTGACTTCGTAGATAAAATACTCCAAGTCTGTGCTTTTACTTTAACAAGATGAAAATTGCAAACAAGTGTCACTAAAATGACCCAAGTCTTATAGTAGATGAATAATGAGCATCTTCCAGGGAATTGCAAGCAAGAAGCCTATTTAGTTAGCTAGAAATAAGTCAACCTGGGATCTCGCAAGCTTTAGAAGTAGCACAAGTTAAACTGGAGAGAGTTGGTCATAGGTGTGTACTGGGTCTGGCTGGGATGTGAACTTTCCCTGCAGCAGCCCATACAGTGCTGCGCTCTGCACTTGGAGCTAGAACAGCAGTGGTATCACACCAGTGTTGTGTCTGCTGCTGAGAAGTGCTGGCACAGCATCAGGACTCTCTCTGACCCTCCTAGGGGGTGGGCAAAAAGTGAGAAAGAAACATCAGGAGGGCAGCTGACCTAAACCAACCAAAGGGATATTCCATACCATGTGGGGTCACACCCAGCAATAAAAGGTGGAAAAAGGAAGAAGAGGGGAGGGGTGGGCTCTCGTTGTGAAAATGTCTGTCCTCCTCCCGAACACTGGCTACGTGCGTTGAGGCCCTGCTTCAAGGACGTGGTCAAGCATCGCTCATTTGTGGGAAGTAGAGAGTAATTTCTTTCCTCTGCACTTCCACATAGCCTTTACTTGTTTTGTTTAGTTATTCCCTTTCCCTCTCCCTCTTCCCCTTTCCCTTTTTTTCCCTTTAGTTGAATTGTTTAATAATATTTCCTTAATAATATATATATATATTTTTTTCCTCTTTAATTAAATCATCCTTATCTCAACCCGTGAGTTGTTCTTTCCTTTACTTCTTCCCCTCCTCATCTGAGGAGGGGGAGTGAGAGAACAGTTGTGGTGTTCAACTGCCTAGCACGGTAAAACCACCACAAGGTGTTTGCTGAGGAGCTGCTTGGGTAGCAAATAGCACATTTTGGGTTAATGTGACGATTGTCTATCGCCAGGTTTATCTCCAACTCTGAATAGGTTTAATATGTTCTTCCTAACATGCTGGAGGAGTAGTATTGTGCCTTACCTTTTGGAGGGCTAAATGAGTGACCTACTTGGCAGCAGCCTTGCTGGCTCCTGCAGCCAGCGTTTGGTTTTGTAATTGAGAGCAGCACTTGAGCTATCTGCTTGGCATTTTCCTGTCTATTGCTCGTCTTTACAGACAAAACAAGAACAAATTCTCTCAAGTCTGATGAATCATCTTTTTGTGGTGCCAGCATTGTCTCTCTTCTTCCTTCCCCCGTTATAGATTATTTCCTGTATTTAGCCCTTGGGTACGTAAATCCCACTGACTAGGCCTGATGGAGGGAGCGTGCTTTACAGGCAAGATTTCCAGCCTGCTGGATCCCCTTGGAGATACACACAGGGATCTTACTTAAATCGATTTTAGTGATGTACTGTTGGTTATCGTAGCCAGCTGAGGTATCTTACAGCTGATGTGGTTGTCTGCAGCAGCTCTGGTTTCAATTCCTCCTGTTCCCCAAATGTCATCTGCGACCTGCAGAGGGTTATGCAGTTGCTTTGTGTCCAGCTCCTTGGCTGCCAGGTGGAGATTTGGCTATTTCCACTTTGGAACAGCATGGTAAGATAAAAATGTTTGAGCGTGCTCATATGCTATGGTATTAATGATTTCTCTTAAGTACTGTAGCTATTGCACATAAATGTGCTGTATGTTAGGCAGCAGCATAGTGAAGGATTGACTCGACACATTAGCCGTATTGATGCAGAGTACTTTCTGCCATCTGGAACCTGTGCCAGATTTCTCACTAATGCTTTACTCCTGGCAGCCGTTCAACTTCTGGCAACTTCTGTTTCTCCTGCTCCTTGATTATTTCAGAGCTAAAAGGTGGTTATCTGTATTTGAGGGTAGCATTCAGATTCTGTATTTCAAGTTTTGGGTATAGCAAGAGTCACAAAACCCTCATAACATCCTTTGGAACGCTTCCACAGACTTCAGCAGAGATTTAAAGGCTTTCTGAAACTGCAAGCACTCCAGTGACTCTTGAAGGAGTCCCAGGGGGCCGACTTCTTGCATCACTGACTGATTCATGTCTTTATGCATTGAAAAGTTTTCCTATCTCAGTTGTTTGGACTATGCTAGAATAATTCAAGGTAGGCTGGGAAAAGATAGCCTAGGAGTTTGTGGTCGTGCCCAAAATAGGAGGCTTGTTAAAATGGATTAATAGTCTGCAAAATGAATCAATTGGCTGACTTGATGTGGGTACTCTGGTTTTGATTATAATCACCTTATCTCTGCTTTCTCTGGTTTCTGTTTGGAACTCCAAGATCTTTAGTAGAACCAAGATCTGTTCCTGTAGGAAGGCTTCACAGCCTTCCCTCTGGGTGTCCTTCAGGTGGTGACCTGGGCAGCTAATCAGTGACCTCCCTGCTTCCTCTCTGCGTCTTCTCAAACACCGAGACTCCCTGGCAAGCAAGCATCTGTTAACAAGTACAAGTGTGTTCTGTTCAGAGTCACTAAAGATGTGTAATTATCACCTAAAAATTGGGTGTTCATGATGTCAATTTCCTAAGCAAAAAACACAACTGCTTCTAAATCAGTGTTGGGTACTAGGATATTTTGTTCTTTATCCCCACGATTACTAAAACTATTTGGAGGTTCTTATCCATATACAGCCCTCCCCTGAAAATTAAGTTCACTCCAGTTTCACTACTGCAGCACATTAAATTGTGACTGTGCCTGTAGGTAGGAACCTCCAACCTCTTTGCAGCTGCCAGTGCAATGTTTACCAATTTACAATTACTGCTTAGAAGCTGTTTGGAATTAAATCAGAAAGGATTTATTTTTGTCTAAAACAATAATAAACTCTAGTAGCCTCCTGAGTTCGTGAGCAGTGCTGTGCCAATGATCCTAACAGTCTGGTACGCGCTGCTGATTGCTTTCCTGCTTGGCTTTGGGCGTGTTCATTTTATATGCTGCATACTTGAGTGCTAGGAAGAAAACTCTTACATTTAACCTCTTAAAAATACGGTTTTAGTATGCTTTTCTAAAAAGGCTTGTCACTGCAGAACCTCTACTGTTACTTGGGGTCATTTAACAATGAAATACTACACCCAGAAAATCCATAGAGGTCTGTCTTCTGTTACCAAAGCTTCCCAGTCCAAGGCCAGACTGGGCCAGGAGTTTCATGACCATGGACAGGGACGGCCGCGAGTGGCTGTGGCAGGCAGAGGTGGGCTGTGTCACAGCAGCCTCTGCAGCTCTTGGCCCTGGCCAGAGTGTCGGTAAATATTCCTGACAGCTTCCCCTAGCTGCAACAGTAATGCTGGCATCATCTCACAGCAGATTCCTGAGTGCAGTCCTGGGTGATCACTTGTCTGATTCCAGGACCTCCGTGCACTGCTTCCTTTGGGTTCAGTCCATCCTCAACAACTTCCATAAAATAAGAAAAGGCTGAATACCCTGTCCCTTGTAGCCTGGATCACGTTGTGCTTTATCAGGCATGGACATTGTTTTGCTTTGATTTTGCTCTGGGTGGGATCTTGGAGGGCTTACAGTGTTCAGGTGGGTGAGTTGGTTGTCACTCCTGGTGCATGGAGGTGGTCAGTCCATAATACAGCAAAGAGCTTCTTCAGCGAGAAATCAGACAGTGCTTTGTCTTGTGGATGGGTACTTTCAGTGCCTCCAAAGCTCTTTGGGGGTTTCCTAGAGTACAGCAGACAAGAAATGCTCGGAGTATTGAAATACACGAAAGCACCTAGGCAAGAGTGATGGGACTACCCAGTAGATCTGTTTCAGCCCTGGCATCCTCTGGAAAACTGCACTGTATCACCTACTAACTAGGCACCATGTGGGCTTGGAAAAAGACTGAAGGAAGGGAGAAGTGTTGATGGTTGGATGTTCAGGAGCAATGTTTAAAACCAATCAAGAAACACAAAGGAACAAAACCCTTGCTGTCCTAGAGGCCAGCATGCTGCCCTGTGCGATAGGGCTTGGTACCAGGCAAGTGGAGAAGGGAACGATGGAGCACCTGTAGTGATCCTTCTGTTACGGTATCTTTCCAGCTCTTCATAGTCTAGATAAATGACGTGATGCAGGCTATCTACTGCTGAGCCTATTTCTCATGGTGCTTTTTTATAATCATTCCTCGAGCTTATCGGTGACTTTGACAGCACCCTATCCTTAAATCAGCTGTGGGCACGGGGGCAGGAGCCTGAACTTTCACTCCCTGAAATCACTATCTTCCTATCCCTTGAACCGAAGGCACAAAGACATCTTTCTTTGTCCCCAGAACTCAAGAAGGACTCTGGCAGCTTCATTCATCTGCCAGCAGCAGCAGTTCCGTGCCAGATATAGCTGCGGCTGGAAGAGGAGCACCGTAGCTCAGCCGCTGCCTGGAGAGCACCCAAGAAAGAAGCCGGAGCGGCATCAGGCTGCCGGAGGGAGGGAGCTCTGCGGGTGGTCACATGCGGGGCTGCTCCCTCCCCAAGGTGGGAGGTGATGTAGAGCATCCAAGAGGGCCCAGAGCAGCTGGGGCAGTGGGGTTTGGCACAACAGGTACAGGCAGGGGGGCAGGCAGCGTGGCCCAGACCTCTTGATGGATTTCTGAAGGTTTTTGGGGGGAGGGAGATGGGCAGGGCAAAGAGCGGTGGGTTTCTTTAGTATTTTGCACATACAGAAAACGTGTTGTCTCAGGTGTTTCAACAGATACAACTTTTCACCTCCCTGTAGAAAAATAAGGGGATTAATTAAAGTGCTGTGGAATTACCTTTGAACATTGTAGAATAAAGTACAGCCTTCACGTAACACTTCTCCAGTCTGTCTTTCCTATTGTGCTTGAGACAGTCAGCGTGACACTGTCTCTGTTTTCCCACAGGATAAATTTGATTAAATACCCTGTTTTTTCTGCATCGCATCTCTGAACTGCTGAGGGTTCAGTGATGATGACTTGAATTCAGGTCTGTTTCCTGTGCCTTTATTTTCCCTGAGGTTTTCATGAGACTTTTCATCCCTCGTCATCCCTCACTGTCTTCATGCTGCCTGTGTGACATAACCGGCCTTCCATCCCAGGGCAGCGGGGCATGTTTCCGATCTCGTAACTCATCCCTCAGCCCACTGGAGCTCTGGTTTTGATTGTGACAGACTATTGCAGCAGCTCCTGACAGGCTTTGTTCGAGTGTGTGCGTTCCTAATTGCTCGGCCGATTCTTCAAGGTCATTCAGATGACTTCAGAGCATTGCTTGCAGCAAGGCTTCCCTCCTTCGTGCTTTCTGGTGTGAATTACTCTGTGGTGAGGTAGTACGCCTATTTTCCAGAAAACTGGGGTTCTGAAGAGGCTGAATTAGTGTGGCAGCAGCTTGCAAGATTTTTTTCAGTGTAAATAACATCTGTAGAAAGAACAGAAGATATTTTTTTTCTGATTAACCTTACAGTGAAGAGGGCATGCGCGGTTCCTCTTTTAGGGATCATGACAGTCTCCTTCTGGCACTCACCTTCACAAAATAGCCTTTTAAAATCCTGAAAATAGATGTCCAGGACTGTTTAAGAAAAAACTCAGGTGTTGTCCAGAAGTAACAGCTGTCTAGTTTCTCTTGCTTCACATTTATACACACTGAGTGGCATCTGCTGACATACGGCCCAGTAACTGGATCCTGTAAGGCCCTTCTGCCTTTCTGCAGTCTCTTCAGGAACATGATGAACGTGGTGCTGTTGGGGAGCTGCCTCGGCACTTTCTTGCTCCAGACTTCAGACAGGGACAGTTTCCTTGATCTGCTCTGAGAATTTAACAAATACTAAAAACTAAACCAAAACCCCCTCCTGCTCCTCTGGTAGTAGTGAAGTATAAAGCGAGTGTTTACACACTGTTAGTGCAGCTCTTCCATCACTGAGCTGCTTTAGCCTGAACATGACCCGCTCCTGGTGGTCAGTTTGAGTCATCCATTTCCCTATGTGCCACCTTCGAGCAGGGCTTTGCTTTGGAACACCCTCTGCTGCTTCCTCCATGAAGGAGGCTTTCGCTGGGAGGATATCTTGAAGCTCTTCCGTAGTGAACATGAAGAAAAATAAATCTGGTGCTTCTGCCATGACCTTGGCTTCTTGGAGCATTTTTTAATGAGAATGTTTTTCATTTACTTTCACCCGTACAGGTTCTGACAGGCTACCTTCTCCTCTTCACAACTCTTATGCCTTGGAAAAAAATATGTAGCTGTAGTTTTAGAGTTTTCCCTCATTTCCTTAAATTTTGTGAGACAATCTCATTGTATTTTTTTCCTGTTTAAAACCAGGCAGTTTTCAGCTTGCTATTGTTTGAGCCCCCTTTGGACTGCTTCTACGAGATTCCTCTAATTTTTCTCTGATGTGCTATTGAGCCATCTCCTTCCCTTGCCTGTCATGTCATTGGTGCCTTCCTCCCTGTTCGTGTCTCTTCAGTTCTTTTTTTTGTATTTAAGTCTCACGTAGTGTCTTAAACCTCACTGCCTACAGACATTTTACTCTTGATGATTCCCTCTGCTTGTTTCTTTGTTTTTTAATTTCCTGATGGTTGTTCCTCTTGCAGATTTTCTGGTCAGTGCTAAGTTTTGGGGATTTATACTAATATTTTGAACCAAATAATGCACGTTGGCTAGGATCAAGAAATGCAATGCTGCTAACAGAAGAAAAGGCATCTTATTCTATGAAGCAGCCACTCCTGATGTTCAGTGTTTTGTTGTGAAATGTTCTGGATAAGAGAAACTTTCCAATACTTGTTTTTCTCTTGAAGAATTTCTGAGTGCCCTAAGTGTGATTGCTCAGCATCAGCATGCTAAAATGCTATGGTTGATGCTTTTTTATCACTGTCTTGAATACATTTACCTTCTCTATATTCCCTTAATGAAAAGAGTTTTGAGCGACTTGTCTTTTTGGAAGTTAGTCTTGAATTTTCTCAAAAAATGCTTTTAGAGCTGCAGGTACCAATTTCATTCTAAACTTCCTAACTCGTTTCTTTGTTTTTGAAGGCCACTGCCCAGTCAACCTCCAGTAGTAGAAGTCCTTTGAAGAAGAGTTTCTTTGTTCAAAAAAAAGTTTTTTCCCCTTTTGGAAAATGGCTGAAAAAAATAGAAGCCAAACTTGATTTGATTTTTCTTGTTATTCCCATGATTCTAGGTCTGAGATGCCTGACGTGCATATTAGGAGGGTGTTTCTTAAATGCAAGCTCCTCAAAATTAGTTTTCTTACTTGTATCATTTCTAGTAATGATTTGAAGGTTGTTTTATCCTCTACTTTGCCTTCGAAAAGTCCAGCTGAAGACAGTGGCTTTGCGATAATTGAACTGGCTCTGTAAACCAAGCAGCTGGTAGTCCTGTGGATGAGTAGAGCTGAAGGATGCTCCTCTGTGCTGGGGGAGGCTTCAGTTTGAGTTTCTGGTTTCTTAGCAGGGCAAAAATAGTTGCCGAAATCTGTCAATGTGACATGCAAGAGATTATTGTGTTGTTTTTTTTAAGTTAAATGGGCTAGTTGTTGTAGTCTTTAAAGCAGTCTTAAAAATATTAGTATCAGACAGTAGTAGGTAGAAAATTGGAGAACAAAAAGAGGCTAGCACAAACAGAAGAGGTAGAATGAAGGTATGAGTTGCATTATATCTGAAATTCAAGTGAGAAACCAGTGCTCAGGAAAAGGGAGGATGGTTAATAAAAACACCGACTCTTTCTCCCCCTCCCCTTTTTTTTAATCAAGTGCATTTAAATTCTTTTTCTTCAAGGCAATGCGGTCCAGGGTTCTTTGCCATCATCGACTTCAATTTGCACGCTGTCTTAACTTTAGGCTTGTTCTAGTGTCATCAAATAATACTGGATGAAAACACTTGTGGCTTGTGAAAGGTACTTCATTGGTATCTGGTGTAGTTTCTGTAACCCTTATGGCAAAACAGGGTGCAAAAGAGATCTTTGAGAGGTTTTTGTGAATCAAAACTGGCACAAATCAAGCTACAGTGGTGGGATAGCTGACTGCAGCTCAGTGCCTTGCTATGGAGAAGTCTTCCTGGTTTACACAGCGTGCGTTTCGAGGCAGTATTGTATTCAGCTTCCTAAAGGAAGGAATCTTTGGTAATTGTCTCAAGTCACAATAGATGCTTAAAACCAAAATGCAAACAACCAAATACGGAGGGAAAAACTTTGTTTTGCTTATGGCTTATTTTCTGTATCAATTCTCTCTGATCAGAGGTGCACTGCTAATAAAACAGCTATACTACAAAAGCTTTAAATTATTTTTTGCATCTGTAGAACTTTATTGTGGAAGAAATGGATTTTACCATGTCTGCAGCCAAACAATCATTGAAACTTCAAAAGCTGTTTTATCAACCCTTAGATTCAGGGGAAAGGTTTTGTTGCTTCTATTTTTATCTTTAATGCTGTTTTTAGCATAAAACTTGACCAGTGTATTGTTTCTTTTCCAGGTTTCGCTAAATGGTACACAGTTTACAGACAATTCTGTTGGATCAGAGTTCACAGGTGTTTCTCAGGTATGTGCAGCCAGATTTTGTGGGTGTATATTATGGTAGCAGTCATATAATAATGGGAGAAGGAGTTCCAGTGACACAGAGGAAGAATCAGTAACAAGATCTACATTTGTTGTTTGCATTAAGGATTTGGCTAACTGAAGTCGGTTTCTGTGAACTTCACTATTCAAGCTTTAAAAAGCAGTACAAGTTACTATTTCTAAAGTTAAATTATGTTATAATAAGCTTGAAATTGGACATGGATGTGAAAAAAGCTATGCAGTTTCATGGTAATAAAGTTATTCTTGGAAATAAATCTAAATACATAGCAGAGAGGCAGTTATTTCTGTTCCAGCTTGTCCTAGTTCCAACTTTCCTATATGAATGTTATATCTGAACGTGTTTCAGAGGGAAAAAGTGAGACTGGATGTTTTCTTGCAGAGATCCATCACATATTTTTTTGAAGTTTGACTAGTCAAAAAATCTTTTCTCAAGATGTATACTATAACTCTGATTTTGCTGGAGACAACTATAATGTATATATGACTTAGATTGAATCTAATCCAATCCAGAAATAGCTTGCTGTTGTAACAAATGTTCACTGCATTCTTAATCTCATAACTAAGAAACGGCAATCCATAACTTCAATTTAGCACGGCAGAGCTACAATAGATAGCTGTGATCCAATTGTCTAGATTTTGTTGAGGTTCTAACTACCTTTTTGAAATAAACTGCTTAGAGACCACAGCTACATAGGTGACCCTCTCAGCTTTCATTCTTAGCAGTTGATTGCATCTTACTTTAGGGACCGAGCACTCTCATTTGAACTTGACATCTGTGTTAAATATAGGCCCATTTAGGAGACTACTGAGATTCTACTGAGTCTGTCTAGCAAGCAGAAGGATTGTTGTTCCTGCTTTATTTGCCGTTCTGTGTTTTTTTTTGTTTAGTGATAAGGTTCTAGAAGTCCTTGTGATGTGGTTGGTGTATGTTTGTGCTGAACCTTACCTTTGCAAAAGAGTGTCAGGTTGCTGTAACTTCTGAACTTGGACATTCTTGTCTTCCCCTTTTTCTTCCTTGTTGGAAGATGTTCTGCAGCTGACGATGTTTATAAGGATTTTCCTTCAGAAGGCTGAAAACATGTCTTCATTATAGCAACAAAGACTTGATCTGGCATCAAAAGCATCCTTCAGGAAGGAAATTTTCAGTGCTAAGGGGATGAACAGCCATGGTGGTCTGCTGTGTTTTGCAGACAGGGTTTAGGTGTCAGTATGAGGCATCAGCTCAGCCAAGAGCTGTGTCTAGCTTGGGAAATGTGTTCATGTTTGTAGAGCTATTCTGCCTTTAAGGAGGCAGAGCGAGTCTTCCCTTTTAAATGATACCTGAAAACCTTGAGTAACACCTGGAGAAGGTGTTTGTCTTGCCCTAGTGCTTACGTGTGAATTCTTGAATTGGCATCAGTAAGGGAGGAGATCAGCTGTTCTTATTAAATCTATTAAGTTTCCCATGAATTTCTGAAAGATAAGATATTTTGGGAGATGATTTCAATGTGTCTTTTATTAGTCTAGAGTTCTCAGTTCTCTCCATATTGTTGAGTCAGTTCTAGAAACACAGAACACAAAAATCAACTTCATAATGCTGTTCTGTTTCTTTTCAGATGTCAACAATAGGGAATTCTTTTGTTCTTCCTGTGAGGACGAGGACAGTCAATTGTGTTCCAGCTTGACTTAGTTCTTTGCCCTAAAGAACGTGCTTGATATGTGCTTGTGCAATACAAGCCTACAGGATCTTTAAAACCGTGTTGTGTTGGTGTTGAGCAGTATTTAGATGGATGCTTGAATGACTAAAATTTAAATATTTTGCCTTTCCTTTGAGAAAGAATGTGACTATTTTCTAATAGCTAGTAAGAGGCCTACAAGAAAGCTGGAGAGGTGTTCCATATCAGGTAGCGTAGTGATAGGACAAGGAGTAATGGCTTTAAACTAAAAGAGGGGTGACTTAGATAAGATATAAGGAAGAAACTCTTTCCTCAGAGGGTGGTGAGGCCTTGGCACAGAGAAGCTGTGGATGCCCCGTTCCTGGCAGTGCTCAAGGCCAGGCTGGATGGGATTTGGGCAGTGTGGGCTGGTGGGAGGTGTCCCTGCCCATGGCAGGGGGGTTGGAACTCAGTGGTCTTTAAGGTCCCTTCCAACCCAAACAATTTTACAACGTTGAGGCTTGCACAGAGGATATTAGTCATTAAGGCAGAGCTAGTAGCTGTAGCATCAAACAAATCTGAAATTCTGCCATTAAAAGATGTTTTGTTCCATTAGTTACAACTTTGACTTCTTGTGAAGTTGTTCTTGTTTGGCTTGTGCTGTTTGACCTATTTTAGAGCATCAGTCTTGGTGAACAATCAGCATTTCATGTCTGAACCATGATTTCATGCACAGTAGCGTGAGAAGAAAAGTGAGATGAGTGAGATTTTTAATTGCCTTTGTCCTCATAAGTCAACAAGTTTGCTTTACTCAATAATTGATTGTGGATTTAAGGCCTCACTGTTTGTTGTTGTTGTTGTTAAAACCAAGCTCAATTTCTGTTTTGCAAAAAGCTTAGCTAAGAGTGTCTTTGTTTCAAGAAATATTGAACAGGAAGGTGACACCAGACTTCAGAGCTGTTATTTGCCTTTTTACTTCAGAGAAGGACAACAATAAAAATTGTACTATTCCTTTTTTACCTAATAGATTTTTTGTACTTAGGTTCCCCCTCTAAAATAATGCAACTTGCCGTCCATGCCCATGAAAAGCACTGCTCTTTTCAAATGGAATTTTTTCATAATAACAATTGACATTAAGACTGCAATGTTTGATCTTGACATACTTGAGATGTTTACTGTTTAATAATGACTTAGATTTTTTTTTTAAATCTCAGAGTTACTTTTTCTGTTGTGTTCTCTGAATAACCAGTATGCTCTCAAAACCTTTATTTGTAGACACCATTTACCTTTGGCTTGGGCCAAAGGGCACCATATACAACTGGGGAGCATTGTCTTCTTTGTAGAAGTGAACGAAAAGATACTTCGCTTTCAGAGAGCGGGATAAAAAATTCTAGCAAAACAGCACTTTCCACATCTCCAAAAGCAAACAATATGCTGCATCTTCCACTGTGGGTGTGTCCAGACTGTAGACGAACAGTCGAAAAGGAGGAGAGGCATGCTACAATAGAGCAATCTCTTGTGGTGAGTTGAAGTAATTCCATTTGGTACAGTAAGATGTGTTACAATGTGCTCTGTGCTTTGGAGCCACTTAGATTGTGAGTGCTTGGAAAGTATTTTAGGTGATCTCGAGTTGTTTTTTGTATGAGCTAAACTGAACAGGCAGGTTGTTTCTTGCATTTCAGAAATGAGGAGGTCTGAGTTTGGGATTTTTGAGTAGAGAAGGCTCTATTACTGTTTTTTGCCCTTTCAGTTTACTGGGTCTCATGGTTGGACCTTTCCCCTTCTTAAATTTGTTTTCTTCAAATCTTACCAGTGCTACTTCATTCAATCCAGTATTTTCCTGTTCTGCCTGCTCACATGTACTTCCCTCCCTTTCTGGTCTATGAAGTAGACTAAGTTTTCCTTGTGCTTCCAGTGCGCTTGCTCTGTTCTTTGACTGCATTTAGAGTGCTACCTTCCTGCCTATCTCAGTTCTGTCACTTTTCCTTTCCTTTTTTAATAAAGACACACTTTGCATAGTATGTGTGTAACAATCGCTCCTTTTTGTAGCACTGCAGACACTGATTTAATGCATGGTGTTAATACTTTAAGCTATTTTTTTTTTTTTTTTTTTTTTTTTGCGATTAAGTGTGAAAAAGTATTTTCAAATGAGAATTCAACCTCACTAACAGCAGTGCTCATCCTAACAAACGAAGTTCTATGTCAGGTCCAGCCAGGCCCCATCAGAAGTGACCTATAAGGCTATACTGAAGAACCAAATCATCACAACTGATCTGGGAAGCCTCAAATTTCCAATAATTGGAAGCATTATAGATTCCAGCTGACATCTCTGTGTAGAGAGCTAACAGACTGTTCACAAGCCTTCAGGCACACGCAGATCTTATTTCAATAAACAATTCAGTGTGGAAAAAAGAGGGTCTTTGTATAGCATAGGTTGTGAAACTCATGTTAGTGGCTCAGTTAATCCTTGTTTTAATAAGGATGGTTTAAGAGCGTATCACTTGTACTTACAGTTATTGTTTACTGATGTTCTTGCTCTTAACAAGGGTTAATGAAATTAATCCAAAAAGATAACATTTAAGGGGATTATATCGACAGCCTGATGGTAAACACATTCTAGAGATGTCAAAAAACAGCAATCCTGAAGTACATAACTTTTGACTCAGTTGAAAAATTTTGACACATTGCATTAAAACTGAGCTTGAGTAGTAAAGACATTGTCCTACAAGTGCAAGGAAGGCAGGATTTGCTTCCAAAAATTCTTGTTAAGTTATAAATACTCCAGATCAAATCAAAATTGATGATGTTTAGCAACTGTTGCCTTGTTTCAAGAGGTATTTTTAAAAGCAAACAAAGTATCCATGTTTGCAAGTTTAACTTAAGCAACTAAATGGATTAGGTGGCTAGTCAAATTGGGAAAAAACGGGAAGGAAGAACTGAAAAATTTGTTAGCAGTCACTGCAAAACAGTGTGTAAGTGGCTCTGTAGAGATGTTTTTGTGCTCTGTCTTCTGCTGCTGTTATTACCTGGATGTTCTAACACTTGCGTTGCTTGAGCACCATCCCCAGAAGTTGCTCTTGCAACATTTACTGTTGGCAGTACATGCGTGCAGGTCTGTCTGCATCCTGCTCCAGGATGTGGAGCGAAGCACAAAAAGCCCTCTGTCCCCTAATTATCCCCTAATGTGGGAGAAGCTTCTGCCTGGCATCACAAACAGCTGGTGGCAACTTTGGGAGGGTACAGGAGGGGAAGCATGGTGTACTAGGGTTGGAGCACAGAGGAGAAAGAAACTGGAGCCCAGAATACCAGCAGCCTGTGGAGAGAGGTCTCTCATCCTCTAAGACTGAGCAGCACTGCAAGCAGGAGATGGAAAGCTGCTGTTACTAGGGTTTGGTGCTGACATCCATTATGGCAAAGCACTGTGCCTTGCTGTTATAAACAAGGGGACTTCATGCTTTTTGCTGGAATGGATTGTTAAACTGCAGAAGTCAAACATACTGTCAAGTAAGAGACTGAGGAGATATTACTAGTTTATATGGTTAATCATGGATGATGCAAGCTTCCCTTTAGCTTAGTTCATTGTTTATGCTGGAGAGCATAAAAGCAAAAATTATAACGAACATGCATCCATTATTAGAAATGGAACTCTGTTTACATTACTGGCTTTCTCAGACCATTTTTTGCATTTATTGGTCTTTTAAAGATAAATTCTCTGTGCCTGGTGGTCTTCTCCCAAAATATATCCAGCACTAAGAGTTGTCATATTATTTGCCTATCTATTAACATTTTACACATGTACCTTACAAACCAAAGTTGTTACCTGTGTTTTTCCTTTCAGAGCCAAGACTTCCTTTTGCACATGCCTCTTGGAAACAGTGGATCACAGCAGGAATCTGTAGGAGGAGGAAGGATAACTGTTGGTGCACAGACGGTGCCTGCTGCAGATCTTAGCAATTCCTCTCCTTCAGACATAGCGTGCAACTGTGAGGCCTGTAATGAGCGCAGGTAGGAACTGAATTGAAACTCAATAGCATCATGCCAGTAGTCAGAGCTTCAGTAGTATTGTGGCTTGTTAGTAGATCCTTGAACTACTTATCTGACAATAGTAGTGACTCTTACCTAGTTTTTTGCTGTATTTTCACTGTGTACTCTGGTTTTAGACATATTTAGACACTGTTTTTATCTGAGGAGCATCTTCAGAATAGTAGGGATCAAAACACCTGTGATGTATAAATTGACAGTAACTATTTTTGTCTTGAATTGCAGAGAAATTTCAGCAGAGACTGAACGTGAATCTCAGCAGCTTCAAAATTACTGGTCAGAAGTAAGATACATGGTTCGGTGTATATATCGCCAAGCTGGGACCCCTTTGGCAGATGACCAAGACCAATCTTTGGTACCAGATAAAGAAGGAATGAAAGAGCTGGTGGATAGGTATGGCACTTTGAAAACTATATATTGATTACTAGGGGGATTTTTTAAAATGAGTTCCAAGTAACTTGGAGCTTTTTTTTTTTATCTTTTAATAAAATGTTACCATCTTCAAGTCAGTTGGTTTACGATAGTTGCCTCTCCATTAGAATGAAAAGTCAAAAGAGTTTGCTGTATTTCACATGGGATTTTTAAATGCTAGATTGAATGTATGGCAAAACACTACTTTTGTATGCTATTTGCAATAGGGATATTAATGGATAATCATGGAAGAATTCTAAAAATCTTATTCCTCAAAAGATGTTGAGATGATTACTGTTAATGATAAGACTGTTTAGCTTTTCCCCACATGAGGATCTTACCTTGTTGAACAGACTTATTTTATAATAGTGATTGCATGTTATAATGGTTGTAACATCTAGAAGATGTTTTTGAGCTTTTCTAGGTGTGAAGTCAAAGATGCGCTTAATGAGTTTGTTGGTTATTTTTTTTCTCCTTGTCAGAATGTTATGGTTGTCCTTGAACATGCTGGAGCACTTTATTATAGCTTCTATCCAGCTGAAAGTGTGGGCAGAGAATAGGTTCTCTCAGTGTATGTACTTAATACATGAAGGTCTGACTGATCTATACTGTAGTTTTTTAGCTTCAACAAGAAACTGCTTAATTCTGGCAAGGCAGAGAAACTTTTGAAAGGTAGTCACATAGAGCTGTATTAGAAGGCTATAGTTCTGAATCAGTCTTAAGTAATTAAATCAGCTTTTTGCACTTCTGTTATATAAAAACTGAGTGTTTAGTTTTGAATGTGAGTTGTGTAGCTGCAGAGTAATATAGTATGCCTTCTTATTAGTCACGCTTTGTTTATTCAAATTAAGTGATCAAAACACACAACATAGGTTTTGAAATCAAAGATTCTTAAATATAGTCACGCTTTATTTAAATAAAGTGATCAAAGCATACAATACAGGTTTTGAAATCAAAGATTCTTAAATGTAGTGTGTAGGTAATTAAAACTGAATCACAGCTAAAATGGTTGTTTATTTCTATACAGTTACCCTTTAATGGAAGAACTTTGGAAATTTTAACACATGCTGTACAGCTTTCTTACATAGCTTTTATCTAGAACTGTTTCTCACTGTTGAGAGATCATGAAAATTAAAAGCCAGAAACAGGATCTCAGTTAATGAAATTTTCAGTGTTAACATGATTTTGCATTCCTTGTGGTCTCCAAAATATGAAATAAAATTAGTATACTAGGTTTGTACAAACTGGATTTGTGCAGACACACGTGACTTCAGTCTGTGGTACTAAAATTTAATGGAACTAGTCAAAGTAGGTATTGAAAGGTATTTTTTGTTCTTTTCTAGAAAGGAAAAGAAAAAGGAACGTCAGTAGTGTGCCAAGTATCATGCTGTGGCCAAGTAAATCTTTTTTTAAAAGGCAAACTCTTTGTTGCTAACTTCACGCTCAGCTCTGTTAGATAGCGCTGGCAAGAAAAATACTGATATGCTTTCTTGAAAAGAAGTAGTGGTGCCAAGTACTGTCCCTATTGTATGTTGATTACCTCATGACAGTGTGATACTATTCTATACTGAGGGAAGAGCAGGGACTGGGGAGTAGTGGACTTGCACAAAGTTGTAGGTACTTGACGAATGCCCTTCTTCCCCACCTCCCTGAGACAAATGCTTAGAAGTCCATGCACAGGACTTTCAATTGTACAGTTTCACTGTGAAGTGCTAGAAAACAGCTGTTGTGTTTTGGTAGAAGCAGTGATGATGGCTGACTGAAATCCTGTTCTTCTTGTGACTGAAGTGCCCACTGAAACTATGAGTTATGAAGTTCTGCTGGGGGCTGGTGACTAAACCATTCTGTTAGGTATTTGAGAGCTCTCGGTATACAGCTGGAGAAGATGGGTGGTAGTGATGCTGATTTTATTCTGTACGCCAGCTCAGGCTCGTGCGTTGCCTTCTCCCACCGAGGGGCTGTACCCCGATGCCTTCTGCTGATGTGTGCAGCCCTGGTTTGTTGGGCAGTGTTCACGTGCTGCTTGGAGCTGCAGCAAAAGATTCTGGTGTGTGGGAACTTCAGGTGCAGTAACCGCAGCACCTGCCAAGGATCCACAGAAGAGAGTTTTTTCCTCTCTGTGTGGTGGTACAAACCCACATTTCATTTCCAGAAGAGTATCAGACCTAGACAGCTCTACACTGTCCTTCACAGGAAGCCCTGACCCTCTCAGAAGCTGTGACTTTGAATACCTCCAGCATTCACTGCTTTATGGCTAAAAGGATGTGTAGAGGGCAGTATGTATCTGCAGCTTGAAGGTTAAACTGCTTCCCTCAGACAAATGACTACCAAAATCTGGTCTAGATTTTTAGTCCAGATTTAAAACAAGACCCCAAAAAAGCCACCAGTCACTTCTGATGATTGTGGCTTAGGTGCTACTGAAGTAGTACCCTAAGTTCTGTTCTTGGAAGGATACTTGTAATGGCCTTGTGAATCCCACACCCCTCCCTGCAGTGACACAGCTTTATTAAAGGATGCAAAGAGTCTTTGTGGAGAAGACCCCCCAACTTGGGGTAAGAAACTCTCAATGAAAGTGAGAATGATTGTGAGTGAGTGCCTTAAAAATTTGGGAGTTCTGTGAAATGTCATTATTTCAGTTGAATTTAACAATAGAAGGGTCCCACAAAGCAGTCATAGAGCCCAGTCTGGTTAGTATGTGTTGACATGTGTGCTGACTGCCTGATGAGTCAAGCTCCTGCAAAGGCTTGAAGTAAAGGACTGTCCTGCATATGTTAAATGAGCCTGGGTCTGGCTGTTCCAAATAGACACTTATTAGGGTTGTGTGTTAGAGTAAGAACGAAGAAGTAGTAAAGAAGCATGTCTGTAGAACTGAGGTGCTTGTGGGATTGTATGCCGAATGAGTAAGGGTTTTTAGCTCACAAGTTGCAGTGAAGCCCTGAGGTCCTAAATTAGTTTGCTCACAGGCAAACATCCTTTGCTAGTCCTAGTCTGAAAGCTACACAGCACCTGAGTTCCATAGCAGCAGGGAACTGGGCTGTTCTCCCAAATTCAAGGTAGCCATGTAAACGTCAGTCACTGTTTCTTTATAATAATAATCTATAACTGCTAAGTATTTTTAGGAGAGTTAAAATTGTTGATTCTTTGCATGTATTTTTTTTCTGTCACAATTCTTCTAAAAATACAGGCTTTGTGAAAGAGATCCATATCAGCTTTACCAACGGTTGGAGCAGCAAGCTAGAGAATATGTACTTGAAATGAAGGTTCGTCTGCTCAGACACTTGTCACTGGGATCTAAAGTTGCATCAACATTAGCAATACAAGGGCCACCCCAGGCACATCAGTTCATCTCACTCCTACTTGAAGAATACAGTGCACTCTGTCAGGCAGCATGCACAATCAGCGCCTTCCTAGTTACTCTGGTAAGATTGAAAAACAACCTATATGCTCCAGCTTGCTAGAGGTAATGATAGTAGAGATGTTGTGGGTTCTTTAAGAAGTCATCTGTGATTTGTAAAATACAAAGTCTTCTGTGTATGTGTGCTTGGAGATGGGGATATTCTGAAAATGGGGCTTTTGCTTTTCAGAAATGTAGGTTAGGCATCTCTTACAGTGAATCAATGAAATTAGCCTCCGTGAAAGAACAGGTGCATTGCTGTTTGTGGTACTTATTTTGAAACTAGCCTTTAAGGCAATCTTTTACAAAATCTTAGGTAATTTCTTGGAAAATGGGTGAGACATTTCTGTTTCTCTTCACTGATGCCTTGAAAAACACATTTGAAGGATGAAGACTTGTGTGTAGCACTAACACATTGTTCTCATGTTCAATTTTTTCTTTTCCTTTATAAACAAGAATGGATACTTGAACAGATAATCTCTTCCCAGGAATTAATGTGCAGTCTAATTATTTCTAAAGTTTTTGCTCTCTAATCCCTTTTTTGTCAGCAGATCGTGCTGTCAGATGTGGAATTGAATTGGCAAGTAGAAAATAAGCAATAGCCTTAGATCTGTTCTTGAGTAACTGTCCATCATGTGAGAGTAATACAGTAAACAAACTTGATGGTTGTTTAAGGACCGAGGTTATTAATCCTGTTTAGGTCAGAACCTTTTTCTGTACATCCTTTTCCATTATCTTTTTCCCTTTTCTAATTGTGTAAACTTTGCGCAAGCACAAACTTGGTCAAACTGGCAGACTTGGGTTGTGTTTTTTTTTTGCTGATGAGCTAAAAATGACTGCCTGGGTATGTAAAGAAAGGAAAAGAGTGGGCAGTAACAAGATGACCACAGGTGAGAAAGATAAGATGGAATGGAAACTGAATGTCATCACTGAGTTGGGGGCTCTTAGTGTGCAGAAAGTCAGGCATATCTGGTACTTTTCCTGTTGTCAGTAGTCCGCATTTGTTGTTGTCCATATCATCTTTGCAAACTTCATCACTTAGATACAGATAAGAGGTCACTATATAACAATAGTGACAGATAAACTGCCACTTCCAGTTTTTTGGCTCCTTTTAAGTCATCAAATGTAGTTGCTTGAGAGAAATACAAAGTAAAACACAATTCCTGTTGTGTTTAAAAATAAATAAATGCCAAATAAGAAAACTCAAAGTATCCCAGACTCTTCTTAACCTTCTCCTGCAGCCCAGTAAGTACTGAAAGTTTTGTTTCTACTAGGCTATGACATTGAGAAGTTGAAATGTGAGACTTGGAAGTATAAGATACTTTTCTCTTGTCATACATTTGGTAGATTTATTAAGTGACCTTTTCATTAAATGGACTGGTATGTCACAGATTTCAGTACAGATAGCAGGGTGACTAGCCCTTTCAGTGTGCATGGTCATTTTCTCTGAAGATACTAGTGTGCTACAGAAGAATGAATCTTTTCAGTTGAAATACACAAAAGACAGTCAAGATCTTAAAACATTGTTTTTTTCTGCAGCCTTCCTTTTAAAGGTTAAAACCTTGCACATTGCCTGCTGTACAAAGACTTAAAATGCCTTGAATCTCCACCTGCAAGGAGCTAATTTCTCAGTGAAGTTGTGACTGTCCCACCTTTCAAAGGAATCCAGCAAATGTGCAGAGTGAAGAGCAGGAACTAAAGCCTTTTGCCTTACTGAGGAATGAAAGACTACTGAGAGCAAGCTGGAGAGACTGGGGGCAGTATAGAAAAGCCCTTGAGTGTAGAGACCTCAGTATAGTGGTCTAGAAGGGAGAACTTGCCTAGTATTTTTTTATGAGAAATACTGTACTGTTCACAATCAGATACACAGGATTTGGTAGATAACTGTTGACCGTCTTGTTCACAGCATAATACGGAAATTGCATCGGTAATTCACCTCTTTCATTGTTGACCCTTGAGAAAGTATTAGCGATTCATAGAAGCTTTAGATATTTTGAAGACAGCATTCAAAGTGAAAGGGTACATGTCTGTTGTGCAACTGGAAAAAAAAATCCTACCTCGAAATAGTAACAACAACAAACCAAGTCCTTGATGTTTTTTCAAATACTGATATTCTACTACTTGGGTCTGATGAATACGTATTAATTTTTAACTCCCTAGGCTTAACAAAACTTTAAAATTCTAAAATATTTCTGGTTACTCAAGGTTATGGTGCATAGGCCTCACCTCCTGGTCCGACAATCGGAATGCTTGCATTTAATTTAGCTGTTTGAGGGAATCTGCTGTAGAAAAACCTGTCTACTCCTGTTGATACGGAAAAACTGAATAACTCGGAAAAAACACATTGTACTTATCTTTGATTCTGCTGTTTTGATAATAGACTTACTTTTTAGGCCTTGAAATTAAATACCTTTTGTATGTTAAATGATCTTAAATAGAAGAACATTGTGCTTATTAGAGAAGTGAGCAGTTGGTCTCTTGGCTATTTAGAAAACGTGCATTTTTCAAAAAAAGCTGCACTTTGAGAAACCTCTCTACTTGAGTTATGTCAATTTTGATGGCAAGCTATAATTTTTTTCCTGTGTGTCTGTTACTGGATAAGTTCAAAGAACTCAAAAACAATCAAGGATGAGACAACTTGACAAGAGAGCCTGAGAATAACTGGTTCAGATCATAAGGTACATCCTTATGTACCTTATGAGAGAGAAATGGGAGCTTTCAACAACAGTTTTTCTCTTTAATCCATGACAATTTAGAAAAACAGAAAATGAAGCTACATCTATTAAGCCATTAAATAACTGTTTCATAGTTTGAGTATTTAAACTGAGTAATATCTGAGCCGAATAATGAAGCCTGTAGGCTGGTGGGTTTAATAGAAACTAGATTTAAAAGATTCTGTCTTGAGACAAAAGTATTTTTTCTTTGTTTTATGACCTGAGCTTATTTCTGTTTATTTTTTTTTGTTATAGGAAAATGAACATTTGAAGAAATTTCAGGTGACGTGGGAATTGCACAATAAGCATCTGTTTGAAAATCTGGTGTTTTCTGAGCCACTCCTGCAGAATAGCTTGCCAACGTTAGTGTCACAGCTAAGGTAGAGACTTCAACTTCTCTTTCCTTATTTAAAGGAGAAAGCAAAATCCTTGTTTGCAACCACTGCGTTTAAAAAATTGCTCTGCTTGTCCAACTTAATAGGTAAAAAATCTTGTCAATATGTTTGGAAAAGGGTCTTGTTGATGGAGCAGGCGGCTGTCACCACTTGCTTGTCAGAAGAATTACTACTCCAGTCTGCTTGCTTGTGGGTTATCTAGTAAAATGTCAGTGCCCTCTGAAAATACTGATGTCTTGATTTGAACAATAGTCTCATCAGGCACTGGTACTGTATTCACATCTCTGCAAGTGAATTAAAGCACTGAGTGCCTTCCTGCTTGTAGTGGTGTACAAATAACATTTTTTTTTTGCTTTCTTCAATGAATAGATTGCTTGAAAACCCCACACCCTTGTCGTATGTTTGTAGATCCGATGGCATATTGCATTTCCTGGGGCTTTAGAGTATGTATTTTATTAGTAAAATTGTTCTGCTTGTGGTTTGTGTGCCTGAAAGGGCTTTTTTTTTTTTACAGAAAAGTTGTACTAAATCACAGAAATTTAATTCTTAATCTTAAGTTCTGATCTTTTTAAAGTACAGCCATACATGGCTCATGTTGACCTCTCAGACTTGTTTCTCATGAAAACATTAGTGCTCTGCGTGCACTTGTCCTGAAGGTACTCTCTTGAGTATTCTTTTATCTGCTACAAGAGCAATATGATTAAATGTCTCAGTTGCAAGCAATGTTGCTCACAGCAAAAAAAAAGAAACTCCCGAGTTCTCCCTTTGCTAGCAGATACTCAAAAGGAAAGCAAGAAAAGGCAGGAAAATGTGCTTTCCGCTGGGCTTAGCACTGGGTTGGTGCTGAGACCCCTTTTCAGGCAGGTATTTCTGTTCCGGTGTTCAACAGCATGTTGTTCAGTTGCATGCTTGTCCTTTGATCTCTTGATCTGTGCTTGACTTCCCAGTACTATTTTCACTGACTATCCTCAGGCATCTTGCATGTTTTCTGCAAAGGTTTCTCTGCACCTCTTACTACATCAGTCCTGGTTATATCAAGAGTATTTATATTGTCATTCTCTATAGAGATGAGAATGTGAAGAAACGACCGTAAGTTTCTCTTAAGTCCCAAAATGTTGGATTGTTTGCATATACCTGTTGTTCTCAAGTGCTACTGGAATTTAGATCAAAGCAACAGAAGGTGTTTCTCTGACGAGCTTCACTGTAGTGACAGCTACTTTCAAGGCTTAAAGTCAGGATCTGTTCCTGCAGGAACTGCTTTACCGGTCCATCAATGCTCCCTATGTAGTGTTAAGGGTTTTTCACTTAAATTGTGGTTTTGCCTAGATTGATACACGAGCCCTCTTTGAAAGCAGAGGTTCAGCACAAGCTTTTCCTGTTCCATGGTTTCTGGTTTATAGATTCTTTCTTCAGAAAGCATAGGCTTCTGCTGTTACTTTTTACATAATCAGATTTCTTTTTCTTATGAGATCTCTGGGCCTTAGCCATCCCTAAAGAAATGTGAATAATCCCACCTTCCATTGGGAATTGGGTACCATATGGAGTGGAGAAACGTCACAGCAGAGGCCTCGCATGGGGGAGCATAAGCATCAACCTAGTCTCCTGATGATTTCATCTTGAATAGGAAATGAGGATTGGCTTTATACACTCTTTGCTGTTGATTTCAAGCCTTTAAGGACTTCTCTTTGAAGGAATACTGAACACTTTACAAATGGTCACTGTATAAATGCACATGGGTTTGTAAAGGGTACCTCCTAGTAGAAATTCTCAAGGATATGAGAGGCTCCTCTGTCTCTGAGAGGGAGGATCTCTGAATGGTCTGTCTCTTGCAGATGGAAATACAGTTTGCAATAGACCTTATGACTAAAATACTTGTTTATATGTTTTTTGTGAGCACTGAGGTTCCTCGTTGTGGTCATTAGTCTTATCTCTAGGTATTGCATCTGTAATGCTTAAAGAACTCTGGTCTTGCTGTTTGGCAGGTTTGGAAAAGGAGAAAACTACTTGGCTGAGAGTGAGCTCTAATAAGTCTTGTCACCTAGCATGGGAATATCATTAAGCTCAGATATTAGGAACAGTAGTTCTGGGAGGTCTATTCGACATGATTCAAGATTTACAAGATACTCAAGTTCTAATTGTTTCTGTAGTTGCCATGAAGAGAATATGGTCTCTGAAATTTTCAGAAGTTTGAGACTTATTTGAGGTTTTTATTAAAGCTCAGGTTACGGAGCCTTTAGAAATGCATAGTCCAGTTTAACTGCACAGCAATAAAAGAGCCTTTGAACGATTGAAAAGTATTGTGTTGTCTGTAACTTTTGGAAGAAAAATTTGGGCTGTATATATCATTTTCTAACAAAAAACCTATTTCTCGTATCAGTTCTAAGAGTAAGCACCTGGTTTTCTTCAGACTTCTTGAAGGAAAGGCAGTCTCTCTCCTGGTTCAGGATACAGAGCAGACTTCTTTGCAACAGTTAGGACTCCTCTGTAGGCAGACCCTTCCACTTCTTCCCACCCCCCAGAAATAAGAAATGGCCAAAATTCATATGGAAAGGATGTTCTGTTACGTGGTTATCTTCATTGACACTTATCCCTTGTCCAGTTTTGCCTTACTGTTGTTAGAGTCTTGCTTACATGCGGTAGAGAAGGTGCTGCTGGAGTTCTGTGACAGAAGAACATTGGTCTCACTGTTTTCCCTTCCTGAAATGAGAAAATTTAGGCATCCCAGCTTCACTTGGGTTTTGAGTGTTCACACTTTGTCATCCCTCATCTAAATGATGAGACCTTCTGTACATCTTGGGCTGTTCAGAACGTGTAGTTTGTGTGCTGTGGTTAATTCTGAGGTTATTTATCAAATGTCTGACTGTAAAAGATGCTCACTTAGTGATGATGCTCAAACATAGTAATCTTGAGGGGAAGTGGGATAACTAGCTGATATGGGTGGTCAGCTGTGCCAGGTCTGGTCCTCTTCTCAGGATAGACTAGAGGGTCTTAATGGGCTGCAGCTTGTTCTGTTACCTCGAATTTCTTTTAGGGGCACATTGTGTACAACCTGCAGACGAGCTATAAGAGCTGTCTGTGTGCTTACAAACAATTATTTAATCAGCAGGGCTTCTAGATCAGACTCTACAATTCATAAGGGTTTATTTTCATAATCAGTATTTAAGGAAGTCCTGTCACCCGTTGCTTTACAGTTGCCTTGGGGGTAAAAGTATATTTGCTAGTAGCATGTAAATACTTCTTAATCTGTACTCAAGAGACACAGTAGAAATTGAAAGTATAAATGCTGCTGCATTGTTAATGTAAAATTTAAAAAATGAAGTTTACTTCTAACTTGAAAGCATATTTTGAAAAGATGTTTGTGTACAACTAGAGTACTTCTATTCAACTGCAGCTGTGAGAACAAATTTTTGACTTCTGCATAGTAAGAACCAGAAATTCACATAATTGCATCATACCAAAAACACAGACTTTAGGGAAAGTGATTGTGATCTACTAACTGGAACTGACGGTGCTGAAGTCATCTTTGTACCCTACCAAAAAAGGACTTCCCAGGTTGCTAATGAGCAGAATTGCTTGCATAGCCTTCTAAGGTGGTTGCGTTGCAGGTTCTCATCAAAAAAAGACATGAAACTCAAGTTCACTGGCAAATTGATACTAATGGCTATAACTGATGCTTACTGTTGTCAGTTGTCTCTTTGCTCAGCTCTTGTTTATGCTTAATTGCCATCTTAAAATTAAGGGCTCAGTTCTTTGCCAGGTCATAGACAGGGCTTTGTAGTTCTTGGTTTGGATTAGTATCCTGATGCCATGGAAATCTGTAGCAAACCTCCAGAAATGCTGTGTCAGGGCTTTAATGTCAAGTGTTAAGATGTTCGAATTTTGGTTCTGGCACAGGCTTGTTGAGTCCTTGACCAACCATGCAACCTTTGTGCTTAGTGAAGTATCAGCCAATTTCCTCTTAATTACTAAGCAGGAGAAATGTTGAAAACCTTTCGTTTATTTGTGTCAATTCACAGGTCATTACAATTCACTGTGCCTTAAACTCATAATTTCTAAGAATTGTGTTGTTTCCTTGTTTTTGAAGTCAAGATTTAGAGAGCTTGCTTATTTTCTTAAGAGTCATTGTGATGATGTGCTCTTATGAATCCTTTTTTAAAGACTCTGCTGTACAAAAATGTAGCAGTAGAAAGGAGATTAAGTCTTTATCCTATTTCTGGGGCTCCTTACGGAGCCAGTCATCAGTGAATGACATAAGCACATCTTGAAGTTTATGTTGCTGCTCAAGCGATAGTAGATTACTGCATGCAACCAAATTCTCACTTGTGTCATTCTGTAGCATTTTCCCAAACTGGAGCTAGTGTAGTAATCTTTTTAGCATTGATCATGTGTTCTGATTAACAGCCTTCTAGCTTTTATTTTTACCATTTAGCTCTTCAGTGAATAGTCAACTTGTATATTTACCCTTTAGAATTTGGAAGGATAAATATATCAAGCAATAAAATTTGAATAAACATGGCTCAGTAGGATTGACATCTGGTTGCCCGTGGGAAAGAGGCTCTAGAAATGTTGCACTTCCCACATTCTTGCTATTATTGGTTACAGAGCACTGGAACAAGCAGTTGTTGGTTATTTTTTGAAAAATGACTAAAAATACTCATTTTGGGATACAGACAGCTATGGGGGCCTAGGTATATCTATAATGTCACTTTAACAACATTTTACAGGCTGGCAGAACTCGGTGTGTGATTTTCAGTTGAATGTCTTTTCTGTAACAAGCGCTGTTTGAACTTCTAGGGTTGGAACCACACACGATTCCTGTAGTGAAGATATGTATAGTACCTTGCTACAAAGGTATCATCAGCTGGAACAGGAAATGGGTCAAGTTGCTGAAGCATGGCTTGAATGCCAGAAAAGAATAGATGACTATGTCGATGAACAGGTAAGGACTGTGTAAACAGTTTCATGACTAATCATGTAAGGGAGCAGCTCATGCAAGGCTATGCCTCCGGTGAAGAGTTTCTTTGGTACTTTTATCTGGAGCTTTGAAGCTACAAAACGATACTTTTTCAGCTTTCAGTGATGTCAGTGTTGGAAAACAGAAAAGAATCTGAACATAATAAAACATAATGGTGATTGTGCAGAAATGTCTTCAAATTGTTGCAGCAGATTGTTATGCCCTGTTTTAGAGATGGTCTTTGAATATTTTTCAATTAATTTAGTCTGTAAATTACCCATGGTGCGTTAATGTGAATCTTCCCCTGATGTAACTGGCAGGGGGCGAGTCCCCAAATAGGCTTCCAAAATAATTGTATTAAATGAAATTCATAGCAAGAGATTGCCTTGAAATGATTTTTAACTTCTTTGTACGTGTTGCATATTGTGATATGAGCTTTGTCATTATCACATTCAAAACCAGAACTTGCAAGTCTCACTACATAAATATTTGTACAGATGTACAGATATTTGTAGACATACAGAGACATCTGTAGCAACCTGCTTTATAATGGTGTGTTTTAACCGCTGATTCTTCTGGGTCTGTGCTATATTACAGAAATCTGGTGTTGCACTGACTTCATTGTCAAGAGCTTACTTCTAAGGAATGTTGGCTGTTTATTTGGAAAGTGATAGTTTATGCTCTCCCAAAACGACTCCCTTGCTTTTTGTCCGCAGTTCAAAGCTCAAATTGTTGTAACACCTCAGGATAAGGCTTTGGATAGTGTTCAGTTCTATCAAGGATAATAGAAGAAAGAATTTGTCTTGAACTTGGAGATAAAGTTTTATAGAACTAGTATTTTAAAGTTCTATGAGCATTACAACTATAGAGATCTAATTTGAAACTTAGTAATGCTACATTAGTATTACAGGTAACAGGATATTTTGAAGTGTTACAGTACACTGTAAGTGTCCTCCAGAGGGTCTTCCCTGTGATGAAGATTTAACTAAACTTCTACCATTAATTCCTATACCCTTAATTAGGAAGTTTAGGAAGCTTTTCTCTTGGTCAGGCTGCTTTTGTGCACCTGAATGATGGATGGCATCTCAGTGAAATTTGATCATCTCACTTTGTGTTACTAAAATTCATTTTCTCCATGATGTCGGTGCGGTGGCTGTCTGGTGCTGCCTCTCCAGTAAGAAAAGGAACTCACGTCCCTTCTCATCATGCACTAATTTTGCCAAAAGATGGAAGTTGTATAGAGTTGCATTCATATTGAGCTTCTTATTTGATCTGTACACCTCTCAAAATTAAGTCTTAACTCTTTTCCTGTTTCTCTGTATCAGGTGACCATGCAGTTACCACAAGTGCTGCTTATAGCATTTTTTATCTACTCAGTAAATCCTGTACCCTGATGCAAACAGAAACCCTTTGTCTATTTGGGCAAACATAGCATGACATTCCTACTAATGAACTAAAAAAGCCTGCAAAGAGCTTATGGGGGACAACAATTTTAAAAGTAACCAAATTTTATAGGATGTATTGGTAATTAAACATCAAAGCATTTCACAGTCTCAAAGTCTATGGTGATGTTACATATGACTATACTTTCTTGATCAAAATCACATCGTACCTAAAATTGCAGTGATGTTTTTGTCAAGAAGGTAAAAATGATAAAGCCCAGCTACTATGGAAACTGTGGATCTTAACAGTGAGTGCATGTTGATCATTTGTTGCCTCTTGGCTTAACAGAATTGTGTGGTTTTATTGCTGGTGTGTCGAAGGTCAGAGCATGCAGACCAGCAGCTCACAGAAGAATGGTCCTCCCTTATCTGCTGTGAAGCTATACCCAAATTTTAGACAGGATGAGTGGGCAAAATTAACAGACCTCTCCTACAGTGTGTTACTTATTCTTGGAGGCAAGGAACAGCTTTTGCAAGCAATACAAATAATGCATTTTTTCTAAAGACTGTGTAAGGCAGCTGCGTCATGTGCAGGCTTGTAACAGTAATACGCTACAATATTGTGTGTACACTAAAAAAAATCAGGAAAAGCATTCATTCATATCAGCACCTTTATTGGTGACACGTTACGATGACATGAGGAAGATGTTCAGGATATATCTGTAATACTCGAGAGTTTCAATACATACAGTCTGTACCTCCAGGTCCTGCTGTTTCCCTTATCAAATTTATATGGCATTTAACTTGTGAGGTTGTCAATGTATTTGAATCATTTCTGTAAGTAAAGGCTAGATAATCATATGTACTTTGTGGGTGTTCCCATTTTTTAATTCTGCTGGCTCCCACAGAGGAAAGGAATACAGAAATGCCTTTGCCCAGTTCCACAAGAGTGCAGGGAGAGCTTCTTGCGCCCCTCATCCTATTCACAAGTGATTTGTTACAGTCCTGGTCAGCATATCTAGAGGATAGACTTTATAGTATTTTACGGGCATAGTTGTTCTTTTGTCTTTATGGAACCTACATATCTAAACATGCCTTTTGCTATTTTTTGGTGCTGAGAGTTTGTGACAAGAGGAATTCATTTTTTATTATTTCTAGTGAAGCAGGCTAGGGAAATAACTTAGGTTCACAGGTGGAATTTGGGATGCTCAAAGGTATTATACACATTTGGTAGAATTTAAAATTTGGAAACAACAAGCATCCCGTGATACATGTTTAAGCATCAGTGTTTCTTACAGGTGATCGATCTACTGTAATGTGTCGGTTCTGACCAAACTGTTGGTTTTGCTTGATGCTTAAATCTGTTTGAGTTCACTTGCCAGTCTCAGTTCAACTTACCTTGTCTGACAGATCTCAAACAGTTTTTAACCTTAGATAAAAAAAGGCAGAAGTTACTCATAGTAGACATCTCTTCTCCGTTGGGCAGCAGTGCTAGCCTATTCATTGCAGATGCGTAAGATTGGAGTGTAAATTTCTCATTCTGATGACATCTCAATTTTTGCATACCACTTCCCAAAAGATTTCTTGGGCATGAATCACGAGGTTTGTGTTGAAGATGTTTTGCTCTGCTGAAATAGCAAATATTTGTGGGTAGGGCCTGGGGATGGATGGACTGATTCCCTATTATATATGGAATTAGTAAGTTAAGATACTTGCAGACATGGGTATAGGAAAGGCCCCAATCTGGAAGCAGGGAAACTAACTTCAGCCCATTAATACTTAAGAGTTCCAGGATTTAAACCATGCTATTTTCCTTGATAGTTTCTTGGCAGACTTGAGTAGGCAGCTCCCAGTTAATGCACTGGCTGTTTTAAACTTCATTCTTTGGCATTAAAATCTTCTCTTGTATAGCAAATGTAGGTGCTTGATTTTAGTGGTGAGGCTTCAGCTAGGTGCCTAGATACCTAAAGCAGTGAGTACTGATGGTTTTGATTGTAGCTTAAGGATGCTCAGAAGCTGATAGTACAGCTGAGATGAAATCTCCGACGTTTTTGGCTTTAGGCTCTGCAGTACTCATTAGTGTGCCTAAGAAGTGGTACAAATGGTTCAACAGTGTTTCATGCGTGCTGTTTAAGAACACGTGATAAACTCCTTTTTTGTTGCTATTGTAACCTCCCTGGAGTAAGGGAAATAAAAATTCACAGTAGTAATTAGAATTCTATGCTGCTAATTGTGTCAAAAATCCATTAGGCAAAACTTTACCACTTAATGCAGTTTCAAATCCCCAGCTTTAGAATTCCAGTTTCCCTAGTTAAATAATGGTAATAGCAATAACACGCTTACATTAATAGTAAAGCTTATAACTCCAGATCAAGGGATACGGTATTGGAGGCACATTTTTAAAGAAAAAGAAAGATTGCTAGTGGCATAACCTCCTGCACTTTAGTTCGTTAACATATCTTTATGAAGGGGTATGGCGTATTCTGTTGCTGCAATTCTTTTTATTAACCAGGTAAATCAAAAAGTAAAAGAACCTAGATAATTGGTTTTCCTCACTGTTGAATTAGTGTTCTTAAAAGGCTGTAAGGTACAGTCAGAGAAGCTTTGTTCCTGTGTTTTGCTGTGTTAAAGTTCATGGAAGCTTTTGGGTTCTGTCAGTGAGTTTGTTTGCTAAATCAGAGCAAGATGACTTGTATACAAAAAGTTAGGAGCTCTGTGCACTTTGTACAGTGTCATTCAAGGTCAAGTAATTATAAAATATTTTTCCAGCCTTAAATAAATCATGGGAATGAAATAGATTGAGATAAAAGCGGTAAATAGTGTTAGTCTAGGTTGCCACTTAATCTTATGTTTACTCTTCTAATTTTTTCACTCAGATTAGATGACTAGTTCCACGTGTGGTACGTGAGTTTGCTCTGCGCTTATACTGAAGCCTTGCTAAAATTTCTGGCCCTAGATTTTGATGGATTTCAGTGCATCTGAGATGTTAAAGGCTTAATGGCAAGGACGTTTTGTCAAATTTTATGAAAATATGTAGTTGGAGGAAAAAAATAAGTAACAGTAGTGGAAAAATCAGAGTAGTGTAAATGAATATCAAATCTTTTACTAAAGGGATTCAAATCAAAGGATTAACAAATAAACTAAACATCATGTTGACTGAGTATGCAAATACTTTCAAAATGGTGTAGATGAGTTAGATTTCATGAGACTTTGATAGACCAACTGACCACAGCCTACAATTTTTATGATTAAACCAATGAGTTTTCCTTAAATTCTGTTTTAGATGGCAATGAAAACAAAGCAACGCATGCTAAAGGAAGACTGGGAATTTTTTAAACAGAGGCGTTTTATTGAAGAGCAGGTAGGATTTGTTTATACCATACTAAGTTGTACTAATGTTTCATGTATATATTTCAGATGCAAACATCAGAGTATAGTATATTGTGCTAGTTTTCTATGACCTAATTCTGTGACTTTGCCAGGCTTGAAACTTGGTCAGCTAAAGTACAGAAAGCAAGATCCAAGAAGAGTATGTAAACTTAGTAACTAAAAGGTAAAACATAAACACTGTAGTCTTAAAATTGAATATATGGTGTTAAAATTCCTTATGAGATCAGGAATTTTTGGTGCCTCAGGATGGGATCCAAAACAGCCAATACATTAAGTGTGGAGCTGCCGTGATATACATGATAGGGAATATTGTGTTCAAGAGCATATTAAATTCCCTTGTGTGTGCAGAGCTGGGGAGTGTGAGCTGCAGCAGCAGGGTGGCTGACTGCATCTGTTAGGGCTTTGGAGATGGCTTGTGCATCTGTTCTGTGGGGTAAAGCCTGAGCAGAGGTATCTGCTTGTTTTTAAGGCACAGCAGAAGAGGGGCCACTAGTAATTCCCCTTCAATTAAAACTATCTGCTGTTTAATACAGTACTCTTTTCTCTAGCCTAGAAGTGTTCAAGCATGTGTTATGCTTTCTTTAAGAGTACAGAGTGACTAGGCCAGAGTCAAGACTGGATGGGGAACCTGTCCGTTCCTGTACAGGAAGAATATGGAAGCATGTACAGGAAGAAATGCTACTCTTGAGCCAGAGAGAGTTTGACTGTACATTTTTATAAACTTAAGCTTAAATTGGCAATGTCTTAAAACAGTATTCGGTACTTTTTTTCTTCAAGGAACATAAGCCTGTGTTAACCACAAGTTTAGAACGTCTGTTAAACCAGGCCCCTCAGAGGACTTGAGGGAGAATCCTCTTTTTACTTGATCCTAATTGGGCTTAAGTGAGCTGTAAGCCCATGGCTGCTTAGGTAAGGGTCAGGTCTGGGCATCTACAGAAGTGGAAGCTTAGGCACATCCTTGTTTAACCTAAGGTTTGTAGGTATCTAATGAAATTAGGTGCTTTCAGGATTAGGCCTCTGCCAGTTGGAGGTTATTTAGATTGTGTTTTTTCGCTAATGTGGTGGAGTCCTGTTTTGGGCAGCTACTTCGTTCCTTGAGTCTATCCCATTGTGACTGCAGAATTAGTCGTTATTATTTTTGCAAGCTAAAGGTGAGTTTGCATTATTTCTCCGTTTGTCAGCAGTGTCCTGTGCATACCATGAAACATGACAAGAACTGCTCAAGTTCAGAGTGCGTCAGCAGAAATACCATGCGGGGTGCATTTACAAATGAGGTGGACTTGGCTGCTTTACGGTTTCAGTGGGGAATGCTTTCTTTGAAGAGCATCAGTGCCAAAATTTTGTCTGTAACTTAGTACCTTTTTAGTCGTGATCAAAACACCACTTTCATAAAGCTGTCTCTTGTAAAAATACTTTTCCCAAAGAACCCTTTTTGATTATGTGCTATGTTGATCATGATGTGCCATTGAATTGTTAATGGAAAGACTTGCACAGCTAAAACATTGCTTTTATAATTTACTTCAGCTTAATAACAAGAAAGCACTAGCTGGGGAGAACAACTTCACAGACACAATGAGACACATGCTGTCATCACGTTTGAGCATGCCTGACTGTCCCAACTGTAATTATAGAAGAAGGTGAGATGATGTTTTTAACTTGAAATCATAATAAACAATTAATTTCTTGTGTTAGAGGAAAAAATAAAATAAATAATTGTAAGAAAGAGTCTGGTTACTTTAAATGAATTATTCTCAAACAAGGTCATAAATATCTGTAACCTTAATTCTTGAACAGATGTACTTGTGATGACTGCAGCCTTTCACACATTTTAACGTGTGGCATCATGGATTCTCCTATAACGGATGATATCCACATTAACCAGTTACCACTACAAATCGATTCTGCTCCAGATTATCTGTCTGAGATCCGCCCACCTAGTATGTCTTCAGCAAGTTCAGGATCAGGTTCCAGCTCGCCTATTACAATTCAGCAACATCCAAGGCTGATCCTCGCAGACAATGGTTCTGCGCCAACGTTGTAAGTTCTTCTGTTTTAAAATTTTGAAATAGTGAATGGAACTTAAGAAGGCAAGTTACATAGGCTAACTATCATTAGATAATGCTATTTTTGCATCCAAATATTTAATCCTGATACTGTATTCTGAAGACCACAAGTCCAGCGCTGTATGCTGTGCAAACATCTAAAACATTTTTTAAAACTTCCAAAGCTGTTGATTTAATACTGCTAGAAGTGTTGTATTTTTCTGCTTTAAGGTTACAAGGACATCAGATACTGGTCTGCTTTAGAGCATCAATTTAAAATGCCACATTCTCATAGTTTGAGTAAGGGAAATGGTAATCTCCTCTTTGAGGGATGGTGACTTCATAAGACTTGGTTTAGTTCCTAACTAGTTCTAATTAGGCTCATTAAATGTGTGCTAACTTGAGACTTGCATGAAAAATTGTTCTCCCTCTCAGAAGTGTCTGCCACCCTTTTTCTTCATTGAGATCACAATGACCCTCAGATTTGAGGCTTTAGGCTAATGGTAGGCTTTTGCCTCTCCCATAATTCTGAGGGGATAAAACTAGCTGGCTCACTTCTGTATGTGGTTTGGGTGGATCTAGCCAGCAGTCTTGTCATGTGATATTTCTAAAAGAATGTTTGAAAGAAGGAGAACAACAACAGAACTCAGTACTGGTGGGAAAGTTAATCAAGTACAGTTACCAGAATGTCGTCAGTACAGTCAAGGAATTGTCATCAGGATTCTGTGTTAGTATCGTGATGAATGAGGAAGGTGCAAATGCATGGGATGTTTCTGAGTATCACTTCACTTGGTTTTCTTTAAGTATTCACTATTTAACGCTATGATCAGTGGTTTAATCTTTAATAGTGGGACTTTGGGATGTGTTTGAAAACAGGTTATGTGGTATTGTGGTTAGCTATGTAAATATGTGCTTTGTAATTTCTGTAAACTAGATTTGGTGCTGAAATGTCCAAAAGTGGTAAATTTGTCTCTTGAGAAGCTAATGAAGTTAAATTCAAGTATTACTTGCTGTAAGAAGCCTTTTTTTAGGGGAAATGCTACTGCTTCTTGGGGAAGAGTCATTTTATTTCTTGTATTGGACCTAAGTCTACTTGTTTGATTTGCTCTTTGCACATTTCAAGTGTGCCTAGTGGTGCCATCACATAATTTAAATTTTGGTGAAGTGTCTCATGGAATGCAAAAAGATATGGTGCACAGTCTGAGAGCTCTTAAGAGCTCGGGGTTGGTTATGTCATGTTTTTACAGCAATCTTTGCAACACTCCCCTGGAGTGGGTAATAAAACATGCCTGTTCTAGTTGTCTGTAAGAAGACTTTTATTAAGTATTTTAGAGCAGACTTTGAAAAAAACACAGGTGTGGGGTCATCTAGCAATTGGGAAACTTAAGATATACCATGACACATTGAATATTCAGTACTTAGACTGACTGGTTTGACACTTGATGAAAAAAGTTAAATTCTAGTGTGCTCTCTGCCACTTCACACTTTCTTTAAATGAAATAATTGGCATAAGAAGGCTTTTTCATCAAATTAAAGGTCATTTGTATCCTGTCATTTTTAAGTTGACAAATTTCTTGGTCACAAGACATTGTTGGAAAATATTTTACATAGAAATAGCAGAGAATCGTATTTTCAGTACAGATCTTGTGTTCAGGCATGCACTTAGTACATTCAGTAGGGCTATACAGCAGACTATTTGGTTTTGCTTGCTTGAAAAAAATAAGCTCAGTTAAACTACTTGAAAAAAAAAATACTTTTGTTCCCAATTGGAATATCGCTTATATTAAAATCCCATCTTATTTAATTTTGGTGACTGCTTTCACAATAACCACGGTTCCTGAGCGCTGTGATTTATCTAAGCCTCTCTTCCCCTCAGTGGTAGTGATGATGAAGATGTTGCACCATTATCAGCAAAATTTGCTGATATCTACCCACTAAATAATTATGATGATGCAGAGGTGGTAGCCAACATGAATGGAATTCACAATGAGCTAAATGGCGGAGGTGAAAACATGGCATTGAAAGATGAGGTACAACATTTACATTGTCCTACTTTTTCCTGGCAGTTGGATGTTTTTGCTAGAGAAGGGCTTGTCCTTCACTCCGATGTTAATAAGCTCATGTTGTCTAGTCTCCTCAGGTGAGCAGTACCAGCAGCAGTTCCTCAGAAGCAGACGATGAAGAAGCAGATGGGGAGAGCAGTGGTGAACCACCAGGGACTCAAAAGGAGGAAATGTCTCTAGGAAAAAGGGCATTAAGGAAAGATGAAGCAAAAATGGATAGTCCACCACCTTCTTACCCTAGTCAGCAGGTATAGTAATCTACAAAAGAATCTTCTAGTAAATGGACTTCAGAAATGTGGCTACTTGAATGGTAATATTATGTCTTCAATTTTAATTATATATTTAAGGTTAAATGTATTAAGTTACCTGTGGTTGCCTAAGATATCTAAAATAAGCTTTAGTTGATTGTATACTGTTGTAGTTACTATCTTCCTTTCTCACAAACGGTTGTTACTTATTTTGAAGGTGTTTTCAGTAAAAAGGAAGAGTTTTTTTTCTGCCTGTATGAGTGAGAAACAAACATTTCTTCTTGGAAACTTGGTCTTGGTCTTTGCTACATATTAATGTTGTTTGAAATTACTGTTGGTGGCATACAGTGAGAGTGCATGGTTAATGAGTGTATTATAATACTGTATCTGAGGACTAATTTGTCTTGTTGAAACCTCGTGTAGGGTCTGTTGCATGCATCATGACATGTGGTTTGTTGTTCTGGTCGTTTGTTGTGTTTTTTCTTTTTGGTTTAAGATTGAGCTCCTTACAGTAAGGTCACTAAACCACCCAGAGAACCATACCCAGAGTATTTGCTCAGCAGGTAGCAGTGTCTGGTTTAACAGCTGAACAAATAGTTCCATGAGCACCAAAGCAAAGCATCCACTGGACTTGTCTTTGTGCGGCTTTCAATGAGAGTTACCCTGCAGCTATAACATGGGTTCACTGCTTTGAGACAGAAAATACCAGTCGCTCTTATTGCTTATTGTACAAAAGACCCTACACTGGAGGGGGCAGCTTTGAGGGCTTAGATGATAGTCAGGTGGGAACTCCCATTCGATGTTCCCCTGCGGTTCGGATGTTTGTACGGCCCTCTGGTGAAAGGATTCTCTCCTGTGTTATGGGTATTAAGCTACAATGTCTCAACATGCTCACTGAAAGAAAAATCTTTTTTCTGTGTATGGCTGACCAATGCTATAGTGCTTAAATGGGTTGAGACATCTGTCAAGCTAGCTTGAAACTGGTGAACAGATCCAGCTTTTGTTGTGGAAAATCAAGTGCTGCTGAGATTATATAAGTCTGCTTGCCTTAGGGAGGTAAACTAAAATGCAAGGTGAAAGGGGGTGTTTAACCTTTCTCTTTTTATTTTCTTTGAGGAAAAAATAATTAGTTCTGACACTTTTTAGTCTGATAATCTTATCAGGGCTTAGTATTTACCTTGTAATGCTGTTATGTGATTAATTTCACATATGCATTTGAGATTTTTTGGCATTATCTATTGGAGTTTCTCATTTTACTAGATCAAAAGAGGTGATCCTTCCCATCTTCTCAGCATTGCTGAAGCCACATCTGGAGCACTGTGTGCAGTTCTGGGCCCCCAGTACACAGGAGAGCCATGGACATCCTGGAAAGAGCCCAACAGAGGGCCACCAAGGAGCTGAAGGACCTGGAGCAGCTCTGCTGTGAGGGAAGGCTGAGAGAGCTGGGGCTGCTCCGCCTGGAGAAAGAGGAGGCTCGGGGGGATCTGTTCAATGCCTGTAAATTCCTGAAGGGAGGGTGCAAAGAAGATGGAGCCAGGCTCTTCTCAGTGAGGGCCAGGCCAAGAGGCAATGAGCACAAACTGGAGCGTAGGGGGGGTCCCTCTGACCATCAGGCAGCACTTCTGTGCTGTGCAATTGATGGAGCCCTGGCTCAGGTTGCCAAAAATACCTTGTGGCAAAGGCTGTAATGCTATTAAGTGAATATGAGGTATTATTTCTTCCCAAGAAGAAGGTATATTGGAGAAAGATACCACCTGTCAATTCTTTTCTAGAAAGTTAAGCTAAGATGCTAATGATGCTTCTTGGGGGGAAAAAAAAAAATCTCTACTACCACATTGCTGGGAAGAAATCACAACTGGGAAGTGTTCCTGGTATTGTTTCCAGTAAAACTATCTTCCAGTAAAATGCCAAATGAAAGTGGTAGGAAAAAGTACTAATTTAAGAGAGGGAAATGGAGCTGCACTTTCCTGGGCTTTTTCTCCTACAGAGTGTATTTGAGTACTTTTAAGACAGTAATGATACATTGCAATCAGTTAAAGGTTCCCGTAAGACACCAATTTCCCACCAAGACACCGATGGTATATATGATTCTTTTTTGTAAGAAAAGTCCTCAGCATGGTAGTTGAGTTTGGAAGGGACCTCTGCAGATAGTCTGGTCTGACCCCCCTGATCAAAGCAAGGCTCCTCAGAGAGGGTTGCTCAGCCATGTATCCAGGTGGGTTTTAAATATCACTGAAGATGAAGGTTTCAAAACTGCTGTGGGTAACACGCTCCAGTGTTTAGCCATCCTCACAATAAAATCAGTATGTAAATACTTGGAGTGGAATTTTCAGCCTTTATTTCAGTCTATGCCCATTTCCTCTCATCCTTTCATGGGATGCCACTGAGAAGAGTCTGGCTCTGTTGTCTTTACCCACTCCCCACCCCTGCAGTCAGGTATTTACATACACTGGTAAGATCCGCCTAAGCCTTCTCAGTTGAGACTGAACAGTCCCAGCTCTGTCAGCCTCTCTTTGACAGATGCCTCAAGGCCTGAATCATCACTGCGGCCCTTTGGGGGACTTGCTCCAGTACATTCACATCTGTCTTGCACTGAGGAGCCCAGCACTTGACCCAGTAATCCAGCTGTGCCTCGCCAGTTTTTAGCAGAGGGGAAGGATCCCCTCACTCAGCAAGCTGGCAGTGCTCTGCCTAATGTTGCTCAGGACTTGATCAGCTAATCAACCCTTACTTCTACTTTCTGTGCATGCTGTTTTCCGTATACTTGGGAAATTATGGAAAATAAACATCTAATCCCATTTTCGTAATGGAGTAATTACCTAGCAATTGCCTAATGTTATCAAGGTTCCTATTCCTGTCTCTCCTTGATAACTTATATCAGTGTTTTGCTTGTTGTCACCGATAGTAGACAATCAAAATCTGGTATCAAATTGTGTTAATCTTTGGGATGTTCCATGCTTAACTGAGATAAAGATCCTCTATTAGTGCTTTTACTTAACTTAATAGTTTTCCATAATGAAAGAGTTCAATGGATGCTCTGAATTTATTAATTCTGTATGCAAAAGTAATTGTTTATAATTATGAAGAAAAAATCATGGAGGGAGCTGTCTGACTGTATTATGAAATACATTGATTTTGTTTTGTTTTGTTTTTTGCACTTACAGGCTGACCAAGGCCCAAATGCTTGTGAATGTCACGTTTGCAAACAAGAAGCTTCAGGTCTAACAGCCTCTGCACTTGGAACTGGACGCCTGCCTGCTGGCCATCAGTTCATGAATCCTGAAAAACCTGCACATCCCGCACTTCATCTTTATCCTCACATCCATGGACATATACCTTTGCATACAATCCCACACCTTCCTCGTCCACTTATCCACCCTACCTTGTATACAGCTTCCCCCTTTACACACAATAAGGTAAGTGTGCCAAAGTAGATGCTTTTTGCTCCCAGGAGAAATGCTGTACACCTGTGTAAATGAGTAGGTGACAAAAGTGTCAATCATAAAAATCGCTTGAGTTTGTGGTCTGGTTATAGGAGTTCTTTTGGAAGAAATAGTGAGGGGTAGGGAATAGAACAGATTCGGAAATGGTGAAAGGTTCATACAGCAGAGCTGAGAGCAGCTATCATCAGGAAGACTGACAATTTCCTTGCTGTGATTAGAAAGAATGTAGAATCAAATGAGTCTTGAATGGTAGAAGAGTAATGGGGCTTTAGTCAGTGTAATAGGACTAATTAAATCTTCATTTAATATATACTGGAGGTCAAAATTTAATATTCCATTTTGGTGATAATATCCTGAGGTTTCTAGTTCAAAGTATTAGTAATTTTTTGAGAAACCCAAGGTATTAAACATACGCGCATTTCTCTACTTTGAGAGAACTTGATTTCTTGCAGGTTCTGCAAAGTTCTTTTGACCCAAGGCTTGTAAGTAATGAATGAGAGAGATGCAGAACAGGTTGAGACCAGGTGACTGCTTTTAGAATTGAGTCAGAAGCAAGAACTAACATTATTGTGGTGGAGTTTCACATATTTCATTGAGTCAGAACAGGGGCCCTGCTGAAAGGGGCAAAGACTGTCATTAGTATGACATGTTCCTGTCATCTCCCTTCTTCTGGTTCAGAGATCCTGTGGTTGCAAGTAGAGTAGATTAGCTCACTGAGATGATCATTAATGATGATCACTCAGATGATCACTCTTGCTATTCTCCTTAATATCCTCATTGTTTTTCCTGTCTTATTAGTGTCCTTTACTTATTTCTGTTGCAGTGCACCAGTCCCTTCTGTTACATTCCAGCCTGACATTTCTCAAGAGCCCATTGGCATTCTTCTGAAACTGTTAATTGTTGTAATCTCCGCCCTTTGCCATCCTTGTCCCCCATCCCTCTGTAGCAGTCTCTCAAGTTCTCATCCATGCAGTACCCTGATCTCTGCTCTCTTTCCTTTCAAAAGACCTTTGCATATTGAAACATCTGCAGCGTATTGTCAAGGCTGCACCAGAAGCCCCATGCGGAGTGGCAGGCTGCTAGCACGGAGTGGCTTTATTATGCTGGCCAGATCTATTAGTTCTGGCACAGCACCTGAACCAGCTGGGCTCCATGTATTTATGTTGTGCGGGAGCTAGAAAGACATGTGGAAGCTGAAGCTTCAGGGAGCTTTCACGTTTGAAGAGCCAGATGAATTCAGCAGAGCTGGTAGTGAAGGAGCTAATAAGCCCGACTGGATCAGGCTTGTTTCATCATGGATAGGCTGTTCTGTCTGTGTGATGTTTTTTCTACCCACGTGTACAAGTTTTCTTTTGTGGAGGGTATTCCTGCTGCTCTGGCTTTCACCATTAGTCGGATGATGAAAATCTGTCTGGATTTAAAAAAAAAAAAAAAAAAGGAAAAAGTTCAGGTATATAAGTTTTCTTGGTTGGGAGTGTTTAAGCATTACTTTCTGAAATGTTATTGGACTCAGATGATATTAAAAATATTTATATCTACATCTGTATAGCCTTTCATTGCGTGAAATGTGGACAATCATTTGAAGAAAAAAAGAAAAGGTGGCAGTAATTGAATGTAATGCTTGAATTGCACAAGGGTTCTGGAAGAAAGTTACATTTTAGAATGTGAATAAACAATTTCAGCTAGAGGAAATGGGGTGCGCCAGAACAACTCGCCTCTATAAAACAGGAAAAAAAATACTTTATCGGGCTTATTTTAAGGTGATTTTTGGAATAAAAGGGTGCATTCATTGCCTGTTAAGTTTCAGGTTGGGAACCTTCTAATACTGGAGGTGAAAAGAGTAGACAAATACAATCAAGTTTTTAAAAGATGCTTTCAAATAAGTTTATTTCTTCTGTTGTGCTATTTCCAATCCTGAAGTTTGTAATCCTTTATCACAATTGTTTTATGTGGGAATGGTTATTATGTCAGAGCTGTTTTTAGAAGCCTGGGCTTTGAAAGGTAGCAATTCCTAACAAGTTCTACATTGAAATAAATATTATTTTTTAATGAAAAATGGTGACCCACAATACAGAGGTAAATTATATATTTACCTTGGTATTTTTCGAGAAGGCTTTTTTGTATTCATCTTCTATCTAAATCTAAAGGAAATGTTTGTGATTATAAAATATATACATAAAATCTGTGTAATAATTTATCTGCATTTAAAAAAAATCATCAACCTTTTTATCATTCTGGGAAATACTGTTTATTACCCTTAGCTTTTCACAATGCCTTTCACAATTGAAACAGTTTATGATTTCAATGTTGCTGTTGGAGTGACTGTGTAAGCAAACAGAATATTAATGAGGAAAATACTCTTTATTTTTGTAGGCATTACCGCCAGCTCCAGTTCAGAATCATTCAAACAAACATCAAGTATTCAATGCATCTCTCCAAGATCATATTTATCCAAGCTGTTTTGGGAGCACTCCAGATTGGAATAGCTCTAAATTTATAAGTCTCTGGGGATCAGAGATGATGAATGACAAGAACTGGAATCCTGCTACGTTCTTGCCTGATACAATTCCTGGTGAGGTTTTGTTATTATTTCACACTGACTAGTTAAGTCTTATATTTTGAGTGGAATGTGGCACTTTTTTCCAGGAATGGTGGGTTTTATCATCACGTTCATATAAGATGGAATGCTGGCAGAAATTTGCTGCCATTTGTACTTCAGTGGGACCGAAAATTGAAAAATAAGTTCTTATGTGTTGGGGATAGGACTCTAAAGGCAAAAGAATAGCACACCATTTTTCACTTGTGGTCATTGTAGAGGAATTTTTGTCTTCAGATGCTTAGGGTAGCAAAGAAATTGGAATTCAGGGGAAGCTTAAGTTACTTTTATTCTTTGGTCACAAAGGCATGCTGATTTTCTACAGGGTCATAAGAGCACTGGTAACATGGTACTACATCCTCGTTACAGTGCACAGAGATAATATTCAAACAGAGGTATAAATCTAGTTAAGTGATTTATTTAAGCCAGGAAGCCTTTGGAGATGCTAAGAGTTAAAGTAACATAGAATAGGTTAATAAATAAAGTATGTATATCTTCCATTCACATGATAGTAAATATAAAAATGCCCTTTTAAAGTAATTTGTATGAAAAAGGAAGCTTGGTTTTGTGTTTTGGCTATTTTTTTTCCAGACTGATCTACTGCTAACTTGGGTCAAGCTACTAAAGTGATACTTGAAAGGAAAGACATTAAAAACCTCCAGAAAACTTCCCCAGTAGCATAGTTCATCTCCATGCAAGCGTAGTTATGAGTAGCTGTTCCAACAAATGATTAGTGGCAAGCTTGTGTCGAAGCTCTGATCACAAAGGGGTTTACCATAGTTGTCTGGAATTACCAATAAGTAAAGATAAGGTTTCTAACATCATACTGATAGAAGGATATTTTGTTCCTGCCTATGTTGTAATTGTTGCAAGGACAACCTGGACTGCCCATGTTGAAGCTTGTATACTTAAGATGTAAAAAGGTATCTAATTTTAATTTTTCAAGGATAAATGGCTATAGGTATCTGTAGCATATTTGCTTCTTGTTAACAGGTTTGTCATGTAACTTTAAAGTTTTTGTTTGTTTGCTTGTTTTACTTCTGCTATGGGACTTCTTACCACTTCCATTACAGCTGTATTTGGTGGGGAGGGAAAGGGGGTGGTACTCGGGAGGAGAGCATCAGTTCACTAATCTGATCAAGCCAACATTCACAGCACATCCTTGTTTGTCTTGCGACATCACATCTAAATTATGAAATGTTTAGTTTTAAATACCATAAAGATAATTCTGTAATTCTGTGATTCTTAATTACTATGTGTGTTTCAATTGAAGGGAGTGATATATTAACGCCAGCACTCTCAGAAATAAGACCCGAAGCACTTCCTACTACATCTAGCAACGAAGCATCAGCAGTTACTGACAGCAAAGAGAAGAAAAATGCTGCAAAGAAGAAATGTCTGTACAATTTCCAGGATGCCTTTATGGAAGCTAATAAAGTTGTCATGGCAACCTCTTCTGCCACTTCTTCTGTCTCTTGCACAGCTACAACAGTGCAGTCAAGCAGCAACCAGTTCAAAGTATCATCCAAGAGACCTTCATCGATAGGTAGGGAGTTGTAATTCACAGCTTAGTAACTGACTCAAATATATTTAATCATAAAGATTTATACACGCTTATTTAAATGTTTTGTCTTGAGATTATCTTTAATCAGTGTTCTTTGTACTCTTGAGTTGTGGTCTCTGTACTCATTCTATAACTTTGTAATAGACCTTGATATTTGAATTTGGGGACCGGTAATAGATGTTGAAATACCCATTTTTCTCAGAAACTGAGAACATCCACCACTTTGAGTGACTTTTTTTGTGTGGTTAAGTGAAAATTTATTTCTCTTTAATTGTAAGCAATGTCTTTTTTCCCCTCAATTTAGGTGAAGTGTTCCACAATATTAATAAAGAGGACCATAGACATTCTGCACCAGTTGCACCACGAAATAGTCCTACCAGTTTAGCATCCCTTCCTTCACTGTCTCCTGCTGCACTGTCTCCAGCTTCTACACCCCATCTTCCAAATCTTGCTGCTCCTTCTTTCCCCAAAACTGCTGCAACAGCCCCTGGATTTGTGGATCCTCATTCAGGTCTTTGTCCTGCTACGGTTGCACCTCCTACTTCTACCACAGACAGCTCTGTAAGTGCCCCGCCAAGTGTCTGCAGGTAAGTCTAGCAGCTGAGTGACAGAACTAATGAAGCTGTGATTTCTACAGAGCTGCGTCTGTTATTTCCTAGCACACTACCCCACTGTTCTGCTGGGCACTGCAGTGCTAACTCTCAACAGGGAAGAAACAGCAATACTAGGATTGCTCAGATTGACTAGCCAGAATGTTTGTGTTGTCAGGTACCTACTGTTCCATGGAATGGTCGTGCGTACCTTTTCCTTAACTAAGATACTGAATTGGAGTGTTTCTTCTTTTGCCTTGCTCAATAATTTTTGCTAACTGTACTTATTTTTGGATAACTGTACTTTTTTGTGGGAGGGCAGGGGGCGAGTGGGGAGTGAGCTGCTTACTTCAGAAGGAAGATTCACATATGTTTTGCAGATAGGACAGATGATGGTATGTTTTCACCTAAGACATAAGAACAAAGAAATACCAATGCTAGATAAGATTTTTTTAAAATACTTTTTACAGTTAAAGCAAGACCACATCACAGTTTGAGATGAAATGAACAATAGATGTGTTGGGCATATATTTGAGCAGCCCTATGGAGGGAATAAACTACTGTGTTACTGCTTATTCTGCTTATTGGAGAGGCATACTGTGTTTTCTCCTTAAAAAAAACAAGGTACAAACAGGGTTATGGCAACATCTTGTTTTTAGCTGATGCTGAATTTTTTTAAGTCAAGGGCTTGAAAATATGTCTAAACCAGGGGATTTCAGAAATAAGCTTGGTATTTTACAACTGCATAGTTCTCTTCAGACCACAAGCAATGAGATGGCTGCAGTTTCAAAACCATTCCAAATTAAAGCTAAAAGTTTCTGCTTCTGAAATTTTTACCCCTTTTAAAACAAGAGAGAACACTTCCACAGCTCTTTGTAGGCTACTTATTCAGTGAGTCACCTGCTGAGTTTTTCATAAATTACTTTGCCATGCACCATCATGTCTCTTTTTGGTTTTGAGCATCTCCATTTGAAAGCTACTGTAAGAAAGCCTTAGGATTTGATGCATTGCTGGTGGCTGACATCCCAGTTTGGGAGTTGTTCCTGGTACATACACATACTGCTGTACATGTTTGTTTTCAGATGTTATTTGTATTATAATCTAGAGTTTGTAAAAACTTTTTCTTGCTTTAACATAGTGATCCTGATTGTGAGGGCCATCGCTGTGATAACAGTAACACATATGATCACCAACAGTATGATGGAGAGGAGAGCCAAGATGAAGATAGCTGCTCAGAGCATAGCTCAAGTACCTCAACATCCACAAATCAGAAGGAAGGAAAATACTGTGACTGCTGTTACTGTGAGTTCTTCGGCCATGGCGGAGTAAGTTGCTGGATTTCCAATTTTATTCTTTTTGTTGTGTATTCATCAATTGCATGTGACATAAATGCCACCCCCTTAGCTGCAGTGTAGAGCTTGCTGAAGAGATGAGTAGTAAAAGGAAGTTCAAAGCATGGGTAGAAAATAATTTTCCTCTTTGAAATGAAGAATTGAAACAAGCCTTTGAAAGTAATTCAAAAGTAATAAAAATGGCTAAAAGATCTAGCAAGCAACTGACTTGGATAATAGATACCATGTTTGACTGTGACATTGCAAATGGGCTTTCAGCCATGTAAGTAACTGTACAAATTTCAGGCATTCATCTATAGTAGTGTAATTGTAAATATTGTGATGAGTTCGGGTTAAAATGAACTTTATGTGGGATGTTTAAAAAAAAAAAGTTGGTGGCAATTTACGAACAATTCTTCTATCCACAAATCTTAGTTCTCCAAAATCTTAGTTCTCCAAGTACTCGTTTTAAAGGGATATTAAAAAAAAAAACTCACCTAGAACTCAAGCAGTGTGTATAAAAATCTCATTTTTATAAAAGGAAAACCCAATCTGCATTTTGCCTATTTTCAGTATTACAAACAATTTCCTTTGGTGCATTTTGATAGGTGCTGGCTTGAACTTGCCTTTATAAGGTGCTTTGTAGTATAGAGGTTATAAAAAAAAATCTCCCCTTCCCCCCCCCCTTTTTTTTTTTTTACTCCTTAAGGATTTGGTTGGAGCATCTTGAAGTTTACTTCATACCCAACATAGCTAGTGATTCTCCTAATAGCCTTTTCATTTTCACAAGTGAAATGGTAGAAGCTATTAAGTTGCCACATCCATTTTTTTCTTAAATTTTTATTTTGTGCTGGCCTTATTTGTACATCTATGCATAATGTCTGTTTTAATAATCAGGTTGCTAGTGGAATTTGAGTGTCTGGCTTTTTCTTTTTTAAAGTAAAAATTCAGCTTATTGGCTCTGTATTTGGCCAGCTGCAGCTTCATCTTCAAGCCTGAAGTGAATTAATAGCCCCTGCCCTGTGTCTGGAAGGGGCAGAGAGGAGAGAGGGGATCCTGCATCTTGCATGTTCCCACCATGCCTGTTTGATCTGTTATTGTCAGTTGTCTGATTGCACAGGGAGCTATTTGTTGTGCTGAAGTGGCAGAACACTATAGGATTTTTAAAAGTTAATAGGCTTTGTTTTGTTGGTTTAAGGAGTTGAACTGGTGTAGCTGCAAACAGATGGGCACCAGATCTGCTGCAGGAGGGGAAAGGGGAAGGCAGGCAGGAGGAACAAAGAAGTCGAGAGGCAGGAGCTACGGATGGGAACACAGATACGAAACATGGTTCAGGAGTTCATCTTACAGCAGTGTTAACGTGCTATCGATGTGACTCTGCTGGAAGTACCCTGGTGTGCTTCGGTGCAGGGTAATCAGCCCTTCACAGTGAGGGCCCGCAGGCCTGTGTAGCCCAACCTCTGAGAGAGACTTGGTAGAACAAGGAAATAGCAGCAAGGGTGTCTCCTCTCTTAAACCTTCAGGTAAAGCATGCTGATCACAAGGAAACATGCAAGTCTCCTTTCATGCTTTTAAAGGCCTTTGTCTTCTCGCTTGTGTGTTCCTCTGCAAAATCAGTCACTCTTCCAATTGGAAAATAAAACAAGCTCGCAACAAGCCTGAAATCTGTTGCCTGTTAAATATCCACTCAGGTACACCTACACACATGGAGTTTGGCATTCAGGCTTTGACCTTCAGTTTGGACCTTGAAGGTCTCTAAAATCTCAAAAGTATTAGGTCAGTGAAACTTTTACATTTAGTCACTAAATTTTTGTCTGATGTCCATTAGCCACCAGCTGCACCAACCAGTAGAAATTATGCAGAGATGCGAGAAAAGCTTCGTTTACGTCTAACGAAAAGAAAGGAGGAACAGCCGAAGAAACCGGATCAGATCTCCGAAAGGGAAAGTGTTGTTGATCATCGAAAGGTGGAAGACTTGCTACAATTCATAAACAGCTCTGAAACCAAACCAGTAAGCAGTTCTCGGGCAGCCAAGCGAGCCAGACATAAGCAAAGAAAGGTAAGATCTATAAGTCTGCTTATCTTAGAACCTCATATTTGAATTTAAGTGTGTTTTGTGCTCACTCTTTAAGTTTTACCGCTCTGTACTGATTTCATAATAATGGCCTAAATGTTTTCCATGTAGTTTATGGTATTCTGCCTGGTTGTGCATACAAAGCTTGCTTACCCATTTTGATGCTTAGAAGTTGCATAGAACAGGAAGATTTCTCACTATGTCCTTGTTTATTTTGTTGCAAGTCAGCTTTATGTTGGAATTCCCCCCACTTCAGAAAGTTATTTTTAAGTGTCAACTACAAGAATCTGATAGCTGTATAGAATGGGCACTTTGAAATTTGGGGAAATTAGAAAGCTAGTGTTTCTTCATTGGAATAATGGTTATGAAAGATGACTGTCGGAAGCCAGGAAGCACATGGTCAGTGCTTTCATGAGAGCGGAGAAGTTAAGTTTTGAGTTTGATATGTAGAAGGATTGCACTGGGCACCTGGCTGCCCCAGTTGAAAGGGGTAGAGTGCTGTGCCACATGATGGCGTGAAGGCCTATCCGAAGTCAGAGTGAAGTGGCAAGCTGCAGAGAAGAAAATAAAAATGAAAGGTTGCTTTCAAACAGAAATTGGCACAGACATTTCAAACAAAAACATCTACAAAGTATAACACAAAATAATTTTTTTGAAAACAACAGAAACAACACTTGCTGAGTTAATAGAGGAAAATGATTTTTCTAAGTTGAACAAGCAGAAAATTTGCTTTCCTTATTGCAGTTTAAGTATCAGCCTTAACATACTGCAAGTTCAAATTGTAATGAGATGGATTTGCTGAATGTTTTTGAATCCTGGTAAGCACATTGTGTGACATCACTGTAAATGTTTCATGTTTGTGGATTTGTTTGCTGGCACGAAGTCTGCGTGCTTTAAATGCTCCTGTGGGTTTGGAAGACCTGATGTTTACGTTACAGGGTTGTGCTTCTTTTTGCATGGCTTCTGTAGCTGTGAAAAAGGAATCCTTTATAGACATGTGTAACTGTGCAGGAAAGTAACTATATGCACAGGATTGTTCTCAGTGTACGAATTCCATTTTGCTTCTTAGGAAAGAACGGTACTGCACAAAGTTTTAGTTACTTGCAGTAACAGCTGGAAAAAGTCTTATGTCTTTGTTTTATGTGGTTATAAACTCAGGGCTAACAGAAGATTTCACCATCCATAATATTTTTGACAGTTTGGAATGTGTCTTTAATGTGCTTAGTTGTTTTGCTTTTAGTGACTGCTCCTCCTAATGTTAATAAACACTGAAAAGTAACTCTGCCATAGGGAAAGAACAGGTAAATGATGGAACATGCCACAAGCTAGAGTTACCTCAGTAATTCACAGATAGTTGAGAGAACGAAGCTGAATATTTTATTTTCAACAGGCCTTGATGATTATAGCAAACTTTGATAGGAAAGTTAAGTTTAGCTGTAGTAAAAAGAAGACGAACAGTTGGTATTGACAACAGTCAAATGTGTTACACAAATATAGAAAACAAACTCCAAAAAGAAACTTATGGACTCCAAAAAAAGACAGCTTTTGTACAACTAGTTACTTGTGTGCTGCCACATACATGCTGGCCGATCAAATACGTTGCTTTGCTGATGCCCTAAGACTTAAACCGTTCGCACACAAAACTAGCAATGATACTTAAAACTAATTTCCAAAATTTGTGTCACTTCCAATAATCCTACTGCTATTTTGTAGCTTGAAGAAAAGGCTCGACTTGAAGCAGAAGCCAGGGAAAGGGAGCATCACCAGTTGCTTGAAGAACAGAGGCGGCGAGAAGAAGAGGAAGAGGAGAGGCTGAAACAAGAGTTACAACGGCTTCAAGAACTTCAGCAGTTGAGAGCTGTAAAGAAAAAGAAGAAAGAACGAACAAGTAAAGACTGTCAGAAGGTGGACATGCTTACTCGAAACTGCGAGACAGTGAAGGAATCTGTCCCAAATGCACCTGAAGACATTCAGAATGGTACACTTGAGCAATCAGAAAAGATAGAAACCTCCTCTGGTTCACTGTCAAGACATGTGAATCACACAGAACAGAGGCCGGTTTCGGAGACAGGCTGTGAACTATCCAACCCCGTAAACACTAGAGACTCAAAGCTGCTTTATCAGAAAGAGGGGAGTGTAAAGCAGCATGAGCCCCTCTCTTTTCTGCTTGATATTATGCATCAACATAAAGAAGGAAACAGCAAACAGAAACTAAAGCAAATAAATAATAAACCATGTGCTGAACAAGTGAAAAAGCCTGTTGAATCCCCCAAAGCAGCTGAGATTCAGACTAAAACCAGAAACCAAATAGAAGCCAAAGCAAAAGCAGCAGAGCTCTCAACACTTGCAGAACCTAAAAAAGAGGAGAAGAAATTAAACAACAACAACAAAAAACAGTTGAACCACATAAAGGAAGAGAAAGCCCCTATACCAAGTGAATCCCCTTCACCAAATGAGCAGCAACAAAATAATAAGCTAATACTTGCAGATTCTCCTCAACCAAAAGGCAAGAACAAGAAAAACAAGAAGAAAAAAGGGGACAAAGTCAACAATTCCATTGGTAAGTGTATAAGAAGGAAGAAATGTTCTTTGTTTTGTTTTTCACTATTATTGTTCAAGTCCAAAATTTTATCCTTAGTCAACCCTGCTAATTTAAACTGGAGAAACAGAAAAATAGGTTTTAGGAAAATTCCAGTAACGGTAATTACACTTCAGTTTGTTTTCCAGGGTGTTCAGTGATGGTATACAATCTGGAGCTACTTCTGTGCTCTTAGTAGATGCAAATACTTTTAGTAAAGAGATGTGGCAGAATAATCTAGCACATGCCACTGTTTTTGTATGTTTTCTTTATCAGTTGAGAATCAGTTTATTTTCTCTACAGTCTGTCTCTTCTTTACTGTTTAAGAATATTTAGAATACTTGACCAGTATGTGGAATTCTATTTTGAACTTGTTTGAAAGCAATGCTGTTTCTCATACAGCGTTGAGTGTAGTCTAAAACTGGTCTTAACCCTTTGTGCAAGGGAAACTAGGGGATTCTGCAGCCAATTGCTCGTGCGTATTTTTTTTCAGTGGAAATGATTTGCTTGTATTTACATGGACAGGTGTAGTAAATACAAACTAATTTACTGGTTTATATTTGTCATTGTGAAAATTTAGTGGGATTATATAACTTAATAATATGGAGTGTTTTCACTATATGAATATCAGTTTGTGCTAATAAATAGATTTCAATTATCTGATAGAATTAATCAAACAACAGAAGATGGACTTGACTCAAAGAAGTTGCACTTGCATAGTTCTCTTCCTGTTGTATTTTTTGCTTTAATTTGTTTTCCTGAAAGCATTTAATGGTTAATATCAAAGCTGATGAATGCCTGCAGTGCTAGCTGGTTTGCTCAGTCAACGTACTCATCAATCTACTCTTCTCGGGCACCGATTTGTTCCTGTATGTGCTTGGTCCCTCCTGACTGCCTGTTCAGGTGGCAGTTTTGTGGTGCAGATATGTGTGCTCAGAGCACCTGGTCACTCCCCAGTGATTGCATAGGAGCTGAGTGGCAGCAGTGCACAAATGAAATGTCTGAATGATTTAGCACAGCAATGTGAACTGCAATATTCTTGGGTAAGCACATACACATGTCCCATCCTTCTCTGGCAGTCTGTGCTAGAAGGCACTTATGTGTTTCAGTATACATTTATTTCTTCAGCGTTCTTATAAAAATACAAACCAGACTTCTGGTTGTTGTAAGCTAGAGATAGAGCCTCTTCTTGTTTTTGTGGTTTCATGGCCAGTTTGAGTCAGCCACCATTCTTTCTTTTAATTCTTATTTTCTCTATTTCAATTTTGTGTCAATCTGACAGTGATACAGCCCTGAGCATTTTTTCCTTGAGATCTTAGGTCTTGTTTATATGGTGTTGTGGTGCAGCCTTAACTCCAGTCACTGGAAAAAAACAAAACGCTAGTCTGGTTTCTTCTCCTGGTCCTACAGACATTTGAAGGAAACCCTTGAATAGGAGTGGGTGGGTAGGTTGCTGTGGCTTCCTGCATTTAGGTACTTCCTGCATCTCACCCTCTCCGCATATCCACATGTACACGCACCCCCACGCTTCTTTTCTGCTACTGTAAGAAGTATACTTACAGGTTCTGAATGTTCAAATGTCAAGAAGAACAAGGACGTTATCTCTTTATAAATTCAGAAACATTATGCTCCTCTCTGAAGAATCTGGACGAGGTAGTCCCTTTGCTTTGAGTAGTTCTGACTTTAGAACTAAAAGATAATGTAATACACTTCTCATTTGGTTGCAATTTCCTGAAGACATGGGATTGATGTATTAAACTAGCAAAGGCACAAAAAATGAACTAAGGAAAAAATAATTGTAAAAATTAGGGTAACGTGTTTTTTTTTGAATTCAGTGTTAAATGAAGTGTTAAGGCAGTGAACACTGCTGTTGTGATTTGTTTCTTAAAAATATTTGGGCAGGGTTTTCTAACTCTTCATTATAAAGTGGCTGAAGAAAATAGGGTACAGGGAGCCCGGCTTTACAAGGCTTTCTAGTTCTCCTGAAGTCAGTTGCAAGGCCAAGACACAGTTTTTGAACTGTCAGGAGTGCCTTTAGAGAAGTCATCTGTTCCCTTAGATCCAGGGAGTATGGAAAGTTGCCACGTGTGCTAGGTGATTTCAGTTGTGTTCAGTCTCACTGTTTTTGGAACACGTTCTGAGGCTGCTTCAGAGGTGAGAATGGAGTATACATGAAGTGAGAATGGAGTACGTGTGAAGTAAGAAGAGGCTACGTGAAGAAAATTCTCAAATTTCTTTCTACAAAAAGCATTACATTTCCTGAAGCATGCCCTTATTCCAGAAAGTACAAGAGAATCATATACTGAGACAGTAATATACACCAACTTTGTTATAATAGCTAACGCCTGAATTCCTTCCATGTTAAAATATTAGAAAAATGTTTTTAAAAATCTCCTAATTGCACATAGCACGACTTGCAGACAGTCTGATTACAATGTCCAGGAGGAGTGCAGCGTCTCTACAAAGAACTCTTGAATTTTTTTCTTTATGAATACTCCTCTTAAAATGTTCTAGAGCTGTCTATTTAGTAGCCAGGCCAACAAATTTCAGGCACACAGTGTTCTTTTGCTGCCGGATTTGTCATTCCCCTTGTATAATTTGACCTTTCTCATGTATTCTGGGCTTATCGGATCTTTTGCGATCCATGTGATCAGTACATTTACTGTTGATTTGTCTCTTCCTTACTCCTGGTGTAACTCCTTTTAAAGGCTGAGCAGAGATACTGTTGTAAGGTTTTTAAGAAGTGGCTTTTCAATTATAAATTGCTATTAATTCAGCCTAAATACAAATAATCAGTAGTCCACAAAGTTCAGACAGTTCGCTAAAAGTGTCTTTAATGCAGCTTGTTCAAGCTTCTTCCTTTCTCTGTCCTTCCTCCCCATGGAATCTAACCAAGTCTAATCCTTTTCCCTTCATAGATGATGTTTTTCTACCCAAAGACATTGATCTAGACAGTGTGGAAATGGATGAAACAGAGCGAGAAGTGGAATATTTTAAAAGGTAAAGTGCTGTAACCCCTGCCCATAAAGATGTTGTGGTGCTTCCAGTGTATTTAATGACCAATTCCTTGCATCGTCTTTGTGTCCCCCAAGTTCTCATCAAGGTTTTCAGAATGTCATCAGCTACCACCTTTTCTATAAGCGAAGTTTGAATGAATGTTTATTATCCAGACAGACAAAATACTTGCTAGTGTTTAAAAAAAAAAGGGGGGGGGGGGGGGCCAGATATAAAAATTCAATGTTAGATGATAAGTACTGAACATTTAAAACATGGAAATTTCAGAGCATGTATTTGTAAAAGGTAATTTCATGATTTTTTTTACTTGACAAGAGGTGTTACTTCAGAATTTTTTACTGTACATGAAATATAGATGGCACAACTGTGGGTAATAGCTTATACTAGTGATTAAGAGGGCATGCTTACACTAGTGCAGCATCAAGAAAGAATGAACAGATGTTCGTGCAACTTTGTTCTTCTGAGTTTTGGTTGCTTTGCCGGAGGGTTATGCATCAGATTATATTTAAATTATTGATATACAGGAAGATGGGTCATATGTGTGTAACATAGCACACGTTCTTCAATAATACCATAGATTACTCAAATTTGTCATCTGTTAATGGTGGCTGGGCGTGCTAGTTTCCCATAAATACTTCTTAGGGAGTCTTTCATTGTGATAGCCAAAGCTGAACGGTTACAGATCCATTAGCATTTAATAATTTAGGAATCAATAGTAGTGTTTCACAAAACAAGTAAAACTATTTGTTTAAAGGGTGTTTTTGTTTATTTTAAGATCAGGCTTTCGGTATGGAATTCAAATGTTTTCTAAACTTACACTTTTGATAGTCAATGTGCCTGGGAAGTAGTGAATATCCAAGTCTAGTGAAGGACAACTGCTTCTCTGTGCTGGTTATTTCTGTATGAAATTCATGTGCCAGATTTAAATTAATGTTACCACATATGGAAGATGAAATTTCAGTGGTACATACTCTATTCTTAAAAAGTATTTTTCCGAGTTGTGCCAATTAACCAACTTTATTTAAGCTAAAAGGTAGGTTTTATAAACGAAATTTGGCATATATTAAGTAATACTAGTGTTGGCATAGCACAAGTACTGTGCTACAATGTGCTACAAGTTGTAGGTAATATTCTTAGCTTCATTCAAGTTTGTAGTGTCTGTGATAATAAAACAAGAAAATTCTTTTCACCAATTCTTTACTCTCAATAGGATAAACGGAGTAAAGTGTCCTTTACTTACAGATTGTGGCTGAAGTTTGGAAATGAGTTTGTCAAACATGGTTCCAAATGAACAGTTAGAACTTCTATAACTCTACTGTTTTATAACCAATTCTGTGATTGATATCATCTACTCCTTTAATTTCATCTGTTTGAAAGCGTCCAATTTTGTGTGTGTACCTGTTGGGAAGAGGTGCCTGCTGTGCCCTGATAGGTGCTGTTCTAGGGGAATGCCATGAAGACACGTTTAATGTGTTCCATCATTGGATAGTTACCAATATGATCAACGGCAAGCTAACAACATCGGTTGAATTCATCCTTTCTAATGATAATTTGTTAATTTGTCATCCTTTCTTTGTAGTAGGATGATAGATAGATAAACTAATTACATCTTGACTTCAGAATTGATTTTGCAAACTTTTTCTAACTTTGGCTTAGAAAGAACAAAATAAGTATGGTTCTTCTAACCCTCCCCTGTACCTTTTCTGTTTCTCTCCTTCTGTTTGCTCCCCTTACTTGGCTTTCAGTTGTTACAGAAGGTGTGTAGCCTTTCTTTCAGAGAAAGGTTTTACAGATGAGCTACCTTGATGCTGTAATTGAACTTTTAGCCTAATCAAGCTACAGCATACCTTGATAAGGGACTTAAGCACGAATTAATCGTCACTGAAATACCTGTTTCTTAGCACATGCCAAGCTTTCACAAGTTTCTCCATAAATGTGCACTGTGTCCAGTGAAAGCTACTAAGTGCATTTTTATTCTAAAGATGCTTTTTCCAGGCATGTGGACTATTTATCTGCTATATTATAAACAAATCTCCTTTCACTACGTCTTTGTCTCAAATGCAATTTTGCTGTACTCAGAAGATTGGTGTTAGAAAAAGCAGTGTCCAATGCCATTGGTGCTTCTGCTTTATAAATTACCTACGTTCTTACTATTACAAGGGTTTTGGTAGATACAGCCATGTCAGCTCTGGTTTAAGTTAACATTCAGCTAGCTTCTGTGTTGCTAAATATGCGGTGTTCTTTGCTTCTTCTCCCAATTCTTGATAATAGAGGGATGTTTAAAGAAATTGGTTTATGAATAGGGGGCAAGTGATTTTTTTTTTTCATGGTATGACTTAAGTTTTGTACTTCTGAATGGGAATGACCCTTGAAAAGGGATGCTATCAGTGGCTTGATTTTTTGAAGAATATTAGTTTCACTCTATTGCTTTTTTTTCAGATTCTGCTTGGATTCTGCCAGACAGACGAGGCAGAGACTTTCCATCAACTGGTCCAATTTTAGCTTGAAAAAAACCACCTTTGCTGCACATTGAAATGACACAATATGGGGAGGGAACCCTGCAGGAATCGATGAATGACAACTCCACTTACCTGTCCTGCTGTGCTGAGAGCTTATCTGGTCTTGAGCCAGTGCTGCCTTGCCTTGTCCCCAGTGCTGTGTGGATCTGCACTGAACCCTTTGGCCTGATAATTCTTGCGGACTGAAAAATTGCCACTTTCTACCTGAATTTGTTAGCTTGTGTGCTTGTAGTCTGTGAGTGAGACTTACTTGATTGTAGCTGTATGCCGTTGGAGTTGGAACAATAGCTCTTTTCCATCTCCTTCTGAATGCCTTGGCCTCAAAGACTTTAAATTGCTTAGGCTTGGGTGGAGGCCAAAATACTAGTTTGCATCATCTGCAGTGGCTCCTGTCACTTCTGCATTTAGCTATGTTTTGTCATTCTGACTCCTGACAAAGGAATGGACCTAGTCAGTTGTGCTTTCATCTGCTCCAGAATTCTCCTGACATGACTTCATGAAAAAGAGGCTCTTATGGGACAAGTATTTCCTCAGTTCTTTCACAATCTACTGTTTAAGAGTGTACAAGTTACGCTATTTGTGTTTTGATTTTTTTTCCTGACTTGTAGCCAGCTTGTGTAAGAATACTTGCAGAATGAGAAAATTTAAAAAGAACAGTACTCACACTATCAAATCTGTTATAGAGTGTATAATTGTATTAACACTGAAGCCTAACTGGCTACTTTTTTAACATATTGTTAAGTAATATTAAAATCATGTCTTTCTTTTTGAAAGATGGAATACATTAGTATGGCAGAAGACTTGTGTCTTGCTTTTTTCTGCTTGGGTCGGGTGAGGGAAGAAACAAACATTGCAAAAAAATAATGTTATTCTAAACTAAATCTAATCTTGTGCCAGAATTGATCAGTGAATGCTGCTTAATTTTAGTATGTGTCCCTCTGAACACTTGATTGCCACCTCACCTGATCGGAAAAACTGCTGTCTGCTGGAGCAAGAAGGACTCCTGCTGAATGCTGGAATTAAGTTTGCAAATTCTGTGAATTATGATAACACGACTATTATAATAGATACTTTATGAGAAACAAGGTAATCCAAGTATTTTCAATTTCCTTGTTGGTATAGAAATGAAACAGGTAGGCTTGATGTTGTGTAAGTATTTAACAATATAGTAATGTCTTATGGGTTGCTTAGTGTCCTCCAGCATGGAGGAAAACTGGTGTTTCAGGATTTTCGTCTGTGTAAAGATACAATGCACTTCGAAAGGTTTTTCTGATAGTGTGCTATTTATTTAGACATAACATTTCATTTTGATGACCATATTTACCCAGACACTTTCATTTTTATAAAGAAAATAAAACTTCCATCCAATATATATTTAAAGTGACAATGCAGCTTCAAAGCCCACTAGGTGTAATACAGCCACTGGGCTTGGGACTGCTTTGCAAGACAGTGTAATTATACAGCTTTGGGCTTGAGAAGGTTTAAGGAATGATTGCTTCCATATCCCCTTTGAGGCCAAGAGGCAGCAGGAGGGTTGGTGTGGCTGCAGATTCCTGAGAGATCAACCATTTCATATCCCTCTTTAGTCAGTCCTGGAGCTCCTGTCCTAGTGTGTGCTGCTGATGCAGAATATAGTTGCTCAGCTAAACCAAGCTGCTGCAGGTAAATGAGATCTCCCTTGGGTAGAGGAGGGAATGATGCAATACCTGTTACCAAATTATAGTCCAGGGGTTTAAAGGTGACAGCTTCTGTTACTCATCAGTTAATCATCAGATTCAGGTTGAGGAAGGGAGTAATAGAGTAGTCTCACTTTTTTTTTCCTCCATTGAAGTATTGTAACATCTATTTACCTGCTAGAGGAATAGGATATCAGGCCTAAAAAGTAGTACCTGTGCTGCTCTAACTCTAGCTGTCTCTGCAAAGACTGAGCTGCTCAAAATACCTGCATCAGTCAGTGCAGAAGAGTGATCTTTGCTCCTTGCGGCCATTGAGGCTTGCATCTGTTGCAGCCTCGGTTGGATGTTAGCTGCAGAAAAGTTTAGACACTTCTATTATGGGACACTAGCTGTGAAAAATGTGACTAAAACACCCGAGGCTGAATGTGGGGTCTCTCTTCAGGCTTTTGTTGCGGTTCCGAAGTGTAACACGAGGTGGCAGTGCGTGTCATCAGAAGTCATCTCCATGTCAGTGATCTTCAGCTGGGGCAGGGCATGGAAAAACGAGATTTTGTCACCTGTCTGAATAACGGTGCAGGCTCCAGCTCCTCTGGAGTAGGAGAGCTTGGAAGAGTTTTGAGATTTCCTTAATGGTGCTAGAAAACTCATAGCATTTGTTTTAACTAATTAATGGGGAAGAAAATAAGCTAAGAAAGCTGCGAAGAGTGATATATGACTATGATGTTTTTCTTTTGTATTTAAATCCTGAATTAAGAGAACAGACGGACTCTTTTTGTACCTAGGTTGTGTATATCTGTATTTATAATATTTTTTCGAAGATACTTGCCTTATGTTGCATCATGAGATATCAATGCAACTGACGTGACTGCGTGCACTACACAGAAAGCATACGGAGCAAATCTAACTCAATCTGCTGTTGTACCTTGAGGAGAATGTAAAGGCAAGTCATATTTTTCTGAGTTCATAATTATGTGAAGATGTGTGTGGACCCATCTGGGAGCCAGGAGGTTTAAAAGTACCGCTGTTGTGGCCTTGGGCAAATGAGTTAGTGACTGTTACTCTACCCAGTAAGTGGTTTTATTAAGGATTTGCTGGATTATGAGCATGTTTCTTAATGCCTGAGTAGTGAGGTGAAGTCTGAAGTGCAACACTAAAACCTCCTGGGCACACAAGCTCTGCAGGTTCAGGTGTGTTCAATCCAGGTAAAATGTGTTCAGGTATAAGAGATTGAGGTATCTCTTCAAGTAGAGGAGACCTCTGTAAATACATAATTGAGTACTTTTTAGTTCTTAATGGGAGTTTTGAAGAGTGCTGGCATTGAATGCCCTAAGACTGCTTTTACACAGGGATGTGGAATCTGTGCTTTGTATTCACTGTTGCTGCTTTCTGAGGTAACTATGGTTGAGAGGAGGATGTTTTTCATGTCTTCCGTTTTCCCCACATAACAAATAATGGCCCATAACCTTTGGGTGTTTCTTCTCTTCACATCTGTGTTCAGTTTCAGCTTTGCTGCTGTTTTTAGCTGTAGAGCTGGGCCTCCTTCAGCTCAGTGCTTAGAGATATGGAAGAATCTACCTGTTGATGCATAGTGAATCTACTTAAACTGTTGAAAAATGTGCCAGGTAAAGCTTTGCTTTTCTGTAACTGTATTCCCCCGGCGGAAATTTTAATGCTTTGGTTACAAACGTGATGGGTACAAATGGGATTTTGAAGTGGATGGTGTCCAATTCCTGTCCCTGTGGTTTATAAAAAGCATAAAGCAAATAGAGACAAGGTATATAGTGATAATTATTTTTTCTCAAAGATGTTCTTGTAAACATTTTACTATTTACCAGTCTGCATGTTTTGTTTTTAGAATGCCTTGAAACACGTTTTCACACTTAAATCGCAGGTCTGTAGCTGCTAATGTTGTCTGTTTCACCAGATATTCTTTGAACAGAAATATCTTATTATTTCATTAGCTATCCATTACACAGAGTCACCAGGAGAGGAGACTGGACGTAGTCTGGATGTGTAACCTAAGTTGTCGTTCCAGTACATCTGTGTAGCAGAAGTAAAGCAATCCACAGATCTGCCTAGATGCAACGTGGCAAGACAGCTTCTGGACAGTTCTTTTTAGAAATCTCCAAAAGACTAACTTCAGCCAACAATAAGCATTTGGGAATCTCGTGTCAACATTTAACTCTGTTTTCCTCGCCTGTTTTCCTCGAAGCCAAACAGAAAAGAAAAGCCAAAATCTTTGGCAGGGCCCTAATACCCATGAAATGACAGTTTCAAGTATGTTAACTGTCAAAGAACACCTAGTTAACATTTTTGCTGTAAAATCCTTATATCCAGCTTGTCATCTATGATAAAAGGAAGGCAGTAGGCAGATGTAGTATCTGTGGAGAAAAGGAAAGAGGTACACAATATTACATGGAAAATAAATAAACTATAGTGATGGATGTATAACTGATTATCTGCAACTTATATTGTATCAGCTAGCATGCATTCCACACCAAGTATGTCACTGAACCAGCTTGTACAAGTCTGATTTTTTCTGAGGGAAAGATGTTTATACTTGTCTTCCCATTCAGGTTTCCTTTAAACAGGCCATTGACTCAAATCAAGTTAACACAATGGGTTGGGCTAGTGTGTTTTTTTGTTTGTTTTTTTACAAGCAAGTAGCGTGTTGTCAAAGGTGGTTGTCACTAGTGACTGAAATACAGAATTTAAAACCAGGACTCTGGAGTGGGAAGCTGGGCTGTTGAACTCATCAGACCAGATAAGCATCTTGCTGCCTGCTGTTGTCTCAGGTTTTATGCTGCAAACCCCTCATCTGCATCAACTTATTGGAGAGTGGTTCTATGCTAACTGGAAATAGATAATCAGCAAAGCCCTCTCCTTCCAAAAGATAGGAGGAATCAAGCCTCCTAAAGTCAGTTACTTGGGTATGAATACCCTGTTTCCTGCACTCTTTGTTCAAGACCTTCTACAATTGGTCAATTTGTTGCTTGACCACTAACTGGATTCTATACTATTGTGCAGAGCAATTAAGATGACCTTTTTTAGAAGCTTTTTATCTTGTTTTCACAGAATTGAAGCCACAGAATGGCTGAGGCTAGAAGAGACCTCTGGAGGCCATCTGGTTCAACCCCCCACCCCCCGCTCCAGGAGGGCCACCTGGAGCAGGGTGCCCAGCACCACATCCAGGTGGCTTTTGAAGATCTGCAAGGAGGAGACCCCAGAACTCTGGACAACGTGTACCAGTGCTTGGTCACCCACACAGTAATTAAAGTGCTTCCTGATGTTCAGAGGAAACCTCCCATGTTCCAGTTTGTGCCTACTGCCTCTTGTCCTGGTACTTCTCACCACTGAGAAGAGCCTGGCTCCATCTTTGCACCCTCCCTTCAGGTATTTATAGACGCTGGTAAGTTTTCTGTTGTGGGAAAATCAGAAATAACCAGTCTGTAAGAGAAATCCTCTTGGAACAATCTTAACAGACTAATGGGGAAAGACTGAGTTTTACATAGCATTATATGAGTCTCTTCACTTACATGTGTTGATTATATCAGGGTGTAAGTTCTTTGTTGTAGTGAGCGAATTCTTGTTGGCTGGAAGTGAGACCACAGTTCTGCTGTCCTGCTGACTGTGAAAGAGGTGATAGCTTGAACTGCTTGAAAGTGGGAGGGAGGGAGAAATCATACTGGTACACTAGCATCTAACGTAGCAGTAGTACTGTTGCCTTCCTCTACTCTTTTATGCAAGACCATCTCTTACATTTCTTAATTGAGGGTACTCTTATCTGCAGACAGTTATAGGAAGTAGGAGTCTTTGCCTTCTAGTTAGCAGGTAAATGGACTTTTGTTCACTTGAAAAGAGCAATGGAGACAGACTGCTACCGTTCATCTTACATGGGACTTCTACATAAATTGATGGCAAAGAAAAAAAAATAAGCTTTAAAAGGTAGCCTTCACTTCTGAGGCTGAGTGCATGTCTGAGAACACCGTTTAAAGAATCTTTGAACCTTTTCAGTAATGTGACTGTTGCATGTCAGTTGCCCAAGCCATTTTGTGGTCTGCAGAGAAATTTTGTCATTCAGTCTGCCCAGCTGCCTCTGAGTCTGTCATTTACATTGATCATATTTTATGTATTTCACCAGATGGGGAAAAATTCTCAATGCTGTTTTGTAGAAAACCCTATCCTTCCTGTGTCATGAGTTACATATTTGAGTCAAGCATCTTTACTGCATAGAAGTGTGTTATTTTTTTTTAATATTAAAAAAAAAATGTAGTATTCTATATAATCCTGGGAGAAGATGGCATCGTGCTTGTGAAGATATATGGAGGGGATGTGAACAGAATTGGAAAGCAAAAGGCTTAAGACAGTTATGTAATGTGTGGCTCCTTATTCATGCTGCGAAGGGTTTTGTTTAACACCTAGCATAGCAGATTTTGCTGTCAGGTTGTTTGATAACTTCAAATTAACTTCAAATATGTCACTCAGCTGCTCAGGACTAAATGGTCTGTTGTACTGCTCTGGTACAAATGCATAGTTGGTAGCTGAGCATTGGTGAAAGAGTTATGCAAATGCACATGTAAAGTTACAAGAGGTTTCAGATGTTTTTAAAGTTCTCTGCTGAGCTATAGCTGGAGATGTTAGTGAGAAGAACAAGTGGAAAAGTGAGAAGTAGGTCGGTGTACTGATAGCATGGTATGAGAAATAATCCTGTTGCTACATGAGAAATGCTACTCCTTTCCAAAACACTGATTTTAGTTCACTCGAAGACCCCCAGTTGTGATCATTATGGTAATGGTTCTTCTGAAATCCATTTTTAACCCTTCTTAACTGGCAATCAAAAACTGGCCACAGCTGAGTTGCCAGAGAGCTGTCATGTTCCTGTGTGGGCCGGACTTGCAGTCTTGTTTTAGCCAGTATAGCCTGATTGTTTTTTCCTCTTTCTCCATGCAGATGCCTTTTTTGGCCATTAATCTACACTTGTGCAATAGGAATGTCATCTGTACATGCTTTGGATCATCTTAGGCGTAGGAGCTGGGGGGGTTGTGTGGATTAGGCCTTGGCAGAGATGGAGATTTTGGCAATGCCTTGAACTAGGACACAGTGATGCATGCAAGTAGACTAAACATAGGAGAGAAATCTTAAAGCCATTACTCATACAAAGCTATGCTTGTCCTTGCGTTGGAATCCTTTAAATGATGTGGCATAGGGACAGATGAGGTCTGGCAAGACCTGTTGCCAGTTCTTTTGTCATACAAGCAATAGGTGAGCATGTAAAGGGATGAGATTCTGGGGCAAGTAGTCTTGAAAAAGCTAGAACCCAAATACAGTTTTAGATGAACTCTGGACTGGCTGGGTGACTCTGCTTATTGCTCAGTTTTCTGTTTAAACAAAAAAACTTGATGTATTTAAACTGGGAGATTATCATCTGTATGCTAGATTTGTTTTTGGTAGCAGTTGACACTTGTTATAATGCTTAGCTCTTGGCAACCTTGAAAGTTGTTCGAGTCACCCAAACAAAAGTACCCCAATGAGGAAACGATGCAGCTGGTTGAGAAATTGTGGAAGTGATAGTGTTTTGAAATGACTGGGGAGGAAAAAAAAACTAATGCTTTTTGGGTATAGTTTGGAATGCCTTCTGTGTGGTAGAACTGCGAGAGATAAAGCAACATAAGTGAGGAAAACAAGCATGCTACCTATTCCAATTATGGATGTAAAATTATGTTTTAAGGTGTAATTAAATGGTCTAAAATGGTAATGGTCCTAAAGATAACGTTGTTTGAACTATGTCAGGTTTAAACATTACACAGAGATGTTGGCTTAAAATCCTACTTCCTCTTTGTTTTTTTGCTTGTGGTAACATTTTTTTGTAGGCTTAAACTTTTATAAAACGTATGATTTTGTGACCATGATCAGCAAATGTTGTGCACTGCCCAACTTCATTGCTTCTTATATGAGAACCAAAACTAGGTAGCTGTGGGTGAATGAAGAAGGGAAAAAATAGGTGTTATCCGCAGACTTATCTTAAAAATACTGTTTTAAATGTATGAAGTGTTATTTCTTCATCATAAAGTCTTTAGCATTTCCTTTTTGCGTTGTAGCTTAATTTATAAACCGTGTAAAAAGTTTTAAACTTTGAGTGCAAGCTTTTGTAGCCTACAGCTTTTCAGAAATGTGTTGCTTTCTTCTGTTAAAGGACTCTGATGTTTATCTTCTTATTTTCTTAAATAGTTTTTGTTTCAGCCTGTAGACAGTATTTCTCTTTTACTGTTATCTGTGCAATTCAGTAGCTGATCACCAAATGGAGAATTGGTCTCTCCTTATGATTATGAATACCTGAAGTGCATTAAAAATGTTTCCAAACTGATGCTAGTTTCCCAACGAGTGTATAGCTGGAATAGTGAGGCAGCAAAGAGGTGAGATGCTTACTCCTTTTCATAGAAGAAGCAGGGGGTGCAAAGGTGAATTGGCTTTACCCAAATTGTTGTGGAAGGTGTGTTGGACACCAAACCCAGCTCTCCAGAGACCGAGCCTGTGGCTGGATTATGAGCCTCACTTAGGTCATGAGAATTTATACAGGGCTTCTCCCTGGATTAAAAAAAAAAAAAAGTGAGTTGATATAGTAAAGCATTGTAGTTTTTTGCTTTGTGGTGTTCTTTGTACTGAATGTTCTTTACCTTGTGTCACTTAGACCACAACACCCCAGTCTTGCTTTTACAGATCTTGTGGCTGAAGTTCCCTGAAAATGCTTATGAAGCAATTGGTTTGCGTAAGTGGTAATGTGCTCCTGAGGCTTTGTGACAGTAGAACTGATGAACTAGTGCCACGACCTCTAGTTTGTTCAATTAAGCTCTTATCTCACGTGTGCCTGGAAGGCTGCCATCACACCATAGTGCTTTTTATCACGTGTGGACAGCTGCTTGACTAAAACCAGATGAAACACTCTCTGCTGTAGGTCAGACCGTGTTGTGAGTAAGCTTGGTAGGGTCAAAATGAAGTCAAACTCCTAGCTGTTTTCTAAACAGTGTTGGATGAGAGAAAGAGGAGGTTCCTGGTTTTTCGTTAGCTCGTTCATTCCTAGCCCAGTAGTGGGATGTCCAGTGCTGGAGGAGGTGGTCACAGGGATGCATAGGAACTCTTACTTTCCTGCTCAGTTGTAATGTCTCTTGTCTCTTGGTAGATTTTCATAAAGCGGGAAGCATGCATCTCACGCCTGTGGCCAGATTGCAATCCAGACCCGCAGTACTCAGTTTTTCTGTGGATTCATTTAACCTCTTGCTCCTGGTCTTAGTAACTTGTCTTTTGTTTAGCACATTGGGGGATCAGGTTAATTTGCTCTTTTCTGTCACGTGTGACCACTTTTCCCTGTGAGAATGGGAACTGTGAAATGATCCTACAACTACATATGGCTTCTCTACCTTTGAAAGATGGCTTACTCATTAAATGCCCCTCCGAATGATGCTTACTCTCCAGGGCACCGAGCAGAGTTATGGGGGAAATTTTCATCTGAAAGGCGTCGTGCAAACCTTTAGCAGCAGCCGTGAAGTGAGGTGTTGGGAACATTAAATGCTAATGAATGGTGTGTTACATTCTGACATCCATCCTGCGTGGACTGGCTCCCTGTGCAGTATCACCATCCTATGCGTGAAGAAGTGAATCAACTGGCTTACACGCTTAATGCTTAAGAAGCAGTTTAGCCATGGTATAAATGTGGTCTCCAGAAGTGATAGTTCTCCTGTGTACAGTGACAATGATATCTACCCACTAGAAATGAATTTCCAGGAAAGCATGTGACTGACTTACATTGTTCACCTTACTTTCGCTAATAGAGAGAAACTAAGAGCATTCATCAGAAGCAGCGAGTTTTGCATTGAGTGAGGAGCCTTGTCTCGTAGCAGATGCACTCATTTGCATGGAGTGAGCTAATTTCAGATGATCAGCTCAGAATGGGTTCATCTAATTCAGCTACTGAATCTGCCATTTCCCTCTGAGAAGTATACAGAGAATTGAAGTCATCTATCCCTGTGCAGACAGGGGAAGGAGATGAGGAATATGCAAAGATTTTGGCAGGTTTATTTAGGCCTCTTGGTCTGGTGGGATAACTGTATTCCAATAAAAAGGAAAGCTTTTTATTAAAGCTTTTTATTGAGAATTCAGTATGAAAATTGACAATTTAAAATTCAAACCAAACAAAAAAACGTTTTATGGTCTTGAGTCTTAGGGTCTTCAGCTGAGAAAATCTTCCTATTATCTAGCAGTATGAGAGATAGTGGATGCTAGGTTTTCTGTAAGGCATGTGTGATGCTTTTAGGTAATGTGAGAATTGCCATAATCTGTGCAGAAGATGCAAACGTGCCAGCTGTCGTGCTTCAACCTCAGTGGAGTTACCAGGGTTGCAAAAGCTGCAACTTTTTCAGTGGTGATGGGACCCAAGGGGTAACCTGAAATATCCGAGTGCCTTTGTGGTGAAGCAGCGATCACTTGGGTGCTCTTGGGTTTGCCTTTTGTCTATGTAACTAAGGAAGTTTGGTTACTTCGGAAGCCCAGGCTTCAAAACACAGTAGGTCTGAATATCAGCTGTTGGAAACACCAAAATAATTTCTGTGGATCCTAAATTTTTGGAGGCTGGAGGCTATGTGCTGTTCTTCCCTCTAGGATGTGTTGCTGAAATGCTTCTGCTCCCTTTTTAGTGGCATTGTGGCAGTACCTTGTTGTAAAAGCTGCCCATGGGAGGAAATGCTCTACCCGTAGTGAGAGTGGTGTGGCCAGCGTAGAAGTTGATGTGCTCGGTGGCCAAGAGAGCTTCCTTTTTATGTCCACTCATCTTCCCCTGCTGTTTTCTATTGCCAGCAGTCGATTCCTTTTCATGTTTAAGGAATGGCATCAGGAATATTTTTCCCTTTATCCAAATTTTAAATAAGTTCCAATTCTTCCTGTTATCCCATGCGTGGTGTTTCTTTGCATGTGTCTCAGAGGACAGATGGGACAGCAGATGAGCTCCCTGAGCAGCACGTAGCAGCTGTGCCCTAGGAAGGGACAACAACTGAATTTTCAGGCAACAATAAAACTGCCAGTGCAGTTTGATGCTATTTTGGTGGAAGTGTATGGGACAACCAACTGGGCTTGGAAAGCAGCGCTATAAATTCTACCTGGCTTCCCCAGGCCTCTAGTCAGCGGTGCTGCCAGCCAGGAGGAGCTGAAAGCACAGCTGACAGCACCAGAGAGTGGTTTTATGGGTTTGGCTGGAGTTCCGATTGTACTTCTCCCCGTGCTAATTAAGAAAATGAATGTTTAGCACAGATCAGTGGAGACTGGTAGCAGCGTGCCCTGGGGAGTGTTGGCCAGATGGGCTCGGGGTGGGCACCCACCGCTGCTGGTGACACAAGGTGGTGGCCGGGGCAAGTCTGCACCCAGCTGAGGGCTGGCTACTGCTAATCAGGAAGTGGGCATTTTACAGAGGTTTTGGCTTCCCTTTCAAATTCTGAACTTGACTCAATTCTGTATGACTCAGTCTAGTTTGACGCTTCCAGGAGATGGGCTCAGGCCGTGCCCACTGTGGGATGCCAAGGACCCGCAGCCCTGCCCGCCATGCTCGTACGCAGCCTGGTTACCGACGTGAGGCGTGGGCTGCCACATTCACAGCCAAGGTAGTTTCTAGTGAGCCCTGAAACCTGGCAGGGCAGCGAAGTGAAGCACGTTACAGCCTGGGTGCTCCTTATGAGTGATCTCTAACACCCTCCCTGTGCAGACTGGGCCATTCTGGTGCACTCTGAAAGCTTCTGCATTACCTGGCAACAGATGATCACGTAGCTGTTTTCATTTTATTGGGGAGGAAGGCTGACTTTAATACTGCAAGGGGAGTTTTAGCTCCTAAGGCCGCAAGTATTCATGTCTGTATTGCAAGGCTTGAAACACTTAATCTCTTCAGTCAGAGGCTGAAACCAGAAGAACCTGCCAAAGAACCGCAGAGGAGGAACACAGGTTAGGATAATCCAGGTCAGGAGGGATTTGTGGAAGTTTCTCATGCAGCCTCCTGCTCAGGGCAGGGTTAGCTTTGAGATCAGATCAGGTTACCTAGGTGATGAGCCAATTTGACTGTAAAAGCCTCCAAGGATGGAGATGGCAACTTCTGGGCAGTCTGTTTGTGGATTTGTTAGTTGTAATAAATTGACACTTCATTATTGTTAATTTTATAGCTTTTAGCTCACTTTTTCATGTCTCTAAGCTTTCTGTATGTGTTTAAAAAAAATCCATGTCATGGATTCTAAGCAAGTTCTAGGGAAAGAGTGGGGATTAACCCATGCATTTCAAGGATTTGCAGGTGAGGCAACATTCCCAATTCTTCACTTTATTTAGCTTACCTCAGTCTTTCATTGCTTATTTCTTCTTGCACAGCACCCCATCCACCTATATGGTAGTGCTACAGGAAGGGCTCTGTTCTTGATCTGTCCTGGGCTGCTTCCGGCAAGTTGTAAAGTTTTAGCACCTTTCCTTTAAGGATCTCAAACCATTTGCCCCTTTCCACGTGAGCTAGGTATTACTTCAATTTGTGAGCAACTGAAGAATGGGACAGGGAGGTAGGAACAGCATCTAGATCTCCTGTTTCTAAATCAGCAACTTTGTGACACCTTGCATTCAAGTAATTTAATCATGAACATCAGATGGCTACGTGCCTGCTTTATCTCTACCTTGAGGTAGAGATGGTTCTTGTGAAAGGTTGTTGTTCCACTATGACAGAACAGTGTCACAAGCATTGCAGTGGTTGTGTTAATTGCCAGAATGGTGTAGCAACTGGCATGCACTGTTCTGCTTGTTAATATTGTTGTGGGCTGTTCTTGTTGACATGGAGCAGTGTTCCACGTCGGCTACATCATGGTTCTCTCAGGCCTTTCCCTTTTTTAACCCACACAATCTGTGTGTTACACTAAGGAAATACTAAATAAATGGCATTGGGTTTTCCCTGGCTGAAATTAGTTGTTGACCTTAGACTGCCATAAGCAACATTTACAGAAAGCCCCCACTGATTTTCCTGGTGGGCTTGAGGAAGCCTCCGAGCAGCTTTTTGTGAGTTCATGCTTGGAGGAGGAGTGGAAGGGATGGTGTGAATGTTGCGCTTTCTATGCGGGCTGATGGTTGCTTGAATGAGTGGACTTCCTGATTCAGAGGTAAAGAATGAATGGTCTCTCCTCGTAGTTTCATTTTTATTATAAAAGGTACTTTAACAGCTCAGCGGTGTCTGCTGCCCCACGCAAGCGCTGCCTAGACGATTGTTTCCACTGCTTAAGGAAAAAGTCCATCTGACGCACCAATGGGAAGTCGATGCTTTCAGTTCATTAAAGCAAGCATCTGTGTGTATGTACTCAGCTGAGAATATTTCAGCGTGTAAGAAGGGTCTGAAAAAGATTGAGCTTTAAAAGCTTCCATTGTCTGAAGGCACGCACTGCTACGGCTTGGCTCCTTCCTGCTGTTGTAGCACTGGGACGAAGTGTGTAGTTGCCCTTTGGTTGTTGCAGCACCCTTGATTTATTGCTTGACCTTGCTTTATTTGAAATATATTAAAAAAAAAAAAAAAAAAAAAAAAAAAAGGAAGTTGCTTCCTGTGCTTGCTATAGGACGATGAATTTGAAGTGTATAAAAAGGAGTTATCTGGCTGGTGGTTCAATTGAAGGGGCCTGAGAACTCATAATATCCTCATTATATTTTTATTCATCTTCCTAATTTTTGTCTGGTTTGTTTTCTTCACAGAGCTGATTTTCCTGTCTGTATTTGTAGGCTGCCTCCTTCAAACTGGTTATTACTGTGATGTAAGTAGCTCTGGAAGGTGGTCTTGTGTTTTTTTCCCCCTTTGCTCTGACAGTTGCTTTGGCATTACATCAAAATATTGCTGCTTTACAGTGCAGCAGGATACTGACAAAATGTGGGAAGGTTTTCTTAGATTAGCAATTCCATCCTAGTCTTAAAGGGAGCTCAGATATTGTTGGAAAAACTAGCAAACACAAACAGCAGGATAGGGTGTCTTCCACATGGAAGCTGTTACTCCCTTTTCAGTCCTAAATGAATTAACGTCTTACCTTACTGTATTGTTGAAGCACCAGACCTGCTTGCTCTACAGGCTTGAGGGCTTTTCACTATGAGAGTATTACGGAATCACAAGAGAGCCACCAAATCTGATGTCAGTCCCTTGGTGATGGGGTGAGGCAATGAAGTTACCAGCTTTTCTGATATGTTTTAGAGGGCAGCACAATGCTTGGCCCATCATTTTCTCACCTGAGATGCTGGTGTTGAAAAACGTAATTCTAGTAATTCTAGCATCTGGCAATGTAATGCATATGAATAAGAACTGTTGGTGAACTTAGTGACCATTTCTTGTATGCATTGCTGTACTGGGTCTTCTGTCCATTACATATTTCAGTGTTGTCAGAGCTGTGGCTAAGATGATAGATTGAGATGACATTTCTATCTTGATTTTCCTCTGCATAGCCAAAGATTTTATGGTGATCCCTGGGGAATTTATAACCAGAATAAATCAGGTTGGAAGGGAACATTACAGGTCATCTAGTCTAGCCTCCTGCTGTCTTTTACGGTGTCTAGTTTGCTAAAGTACTCCCTGATCCTTTTTTTTTTTTGACTCCGGATTATGCTTTATTTGCACAGGCTCTGCCACTACATTCGACTAGGTCTGAGAGCAGACCTTTACAGCAAAGTAGATATCTTATACCTTGGCCTTCTTTGTGCCCTTGTGATTGGACCAACATTTTCTTTGCCGATGAGTTATTAATTGATACCTTCTGTATCCCTTCCGTATCTCAAATCCAAACATGCTTTATGCTTTCCTGTTTCCCTGTGTGCTCAAACTCTGTCCATATTCCTCCCAAACAGCCTCTCCCCACTTTCACCTTCCACATACTTCCTTTTAGTGCCTGAGCTCAGGCAGGAGATCCCCCTCTCTGGCAGAGCTGGCCCTTTGTCATGTTTGCGTGATACCCTGCCTTTCAGAATGGACCTCTCTTCTGTTCTCAGTGGTTGTTCTAGATCAACCAGGTCTCCTGGGCCCTTTTGCCTCAGCCTCTGATGGGCTCCTGCCTACCTGAACAAGCCCAGATTTGCTCTTTGGAAGGTCAAGATCTCTACCTGCCTACTTCTTTCGGGATCTTTATCACCATCTTACGATTGCAGCCAAGACTGTGATCAGCCTTCACGTGTTTAGTTCACTTTGGTCCATGGGTAGCAGAATGAGCAGAGTACCCCTCTTGACCTATCACATGTCTCAAAAAGTTGTCCTTAATGCCCTCTAGGATTGTTTTCTTGGTTTGTTGCTTTCAACCCTTCCTGTTACCCTTCCAGCAGATACTGGGGTTGTGAAAATCCACAGGGAGAAACAGGTCTGGCAGTCAAAAGGTTTTAGCAGCTGACTGTTTGACTTCATCCATTTTCTCTCCATTTTGGTGGTTTGTAGCAGACACCCATGACACTCTTCTGCTTGTTGGCCTCCCATCTCATTCTGACCCCTAAACTCTTGACCAGTCTGTTACCTATTAGTTTGCAGAGCTCTGCGTGTTCAAGTCACTCCTTTGCTTAGAGCACAGCCCTGTGCTCTTTATTTTCCCTTTCTTTAATTCCTGAAGAGACATCTATCTGTAATAGCACTGCAGGAATGTAAACTACCCTCACTGCATCTCTAATCCTAGAGATCCTAGCTCTGTGTAGGTGCTTTGTGTCTGCAACTGGACTTCTGATTTCTTCTGTTTTGCAGCACTTGAGTACAGACAGCCTTCGGAGAGGCCCCATCTTCATCTTGAGAGCGAGAAGGTGAGAGTCTTGGGAAAGGGTTAGGAACACTGCCTACTGCTTGCTCTTTACCTTTCCATTTCTGTAAAACTGGTTCTGGTGTCATGAAGGAACCAAGCTATTTGATGCATTGAGGACATTTCAGGCTGCCTTTGTTCCCAGGCACTGCGATATCCAGGGAAAAAACCTTTGCAACTCCTTGCGAGGACCAAGTGAGTGAGCACACGAGGATATGTAGGCACTTCTAATTGGCTCCTGCATATGCAGCTTTTATGGTCTAGGGTGGGTTTGTGCATCTCCAGAATGATGCTGGTCTACCTCTGATGGTTTGGTCACTGTTTAAGACTCTGCAGATGTGCTGAATCCCAGGTAACGCACTTGCACCTACTTAACATGCTTGCACAAATGTATGCGTGTGTTCTGTGTTAACGTCTGTTCAGACACCTTCCAGCGGATTTTGCTCATCTTCAGTGTTTTTCTGTGTGATGGATTCTGACTGTCACACAGTGGACTTGAGAATTAGTCCCCAGTGAGGAAGAGCAGAAGAAATTTTTTTTCTTCCTCTCTCCATTGCAAAGGAGCAGAATCAGCGGGCGTCTGTCCTGTCACTTCCTCCTCCTCTTCTCAGAAGCTGGAAGACTGCAGTTCTCTGCTCCCACATCCTCATCTCTACTCAGATGTGAGCAACTATTGATGATTATAACAAGTCATTTTTTTCAAGTCCAGGGTTCTTCAGGTGAATTCCACCGAGGCTGTGATAGCTCCTAAGTTGTGCCCTAACTATCTGAAGAGGAACCATCCTAGAACAATTCTTAGGAGGTCAGTATGCACTTCCCCTGAGCACTTCTCCATAGCTGTGGAAGTTGATGTCTACTCGCCTGCTGTAGTATCTCAGTAACTTCTCTTTGTCCTTTCTCTTTGAGGGGGGTCTGCTGTGCACAGTCTGAGAGAGTCTTTCAAAAGAGAAACCAGCTAGTCATTGTGGTTTGTGGCCCGCCCCCCTCAAAAAAAAAACATTTCTTCCCACTGGCAGGTGGGATTTCTCTTACACATGCTCTTTAAAGCTCCAGAGGAGGCTCCATGTTTGGTATTGCAGTGTAATTTCTGTGCTTCTATAGCCCAATGTTTGTCTGTGACACACCTGTGCTGTGTTCCCTGTGCCACACAGCCGCTGCAGTCAGTGAGCTCCTGTGATCAAATGGCTCAGTTTTATATTCTCCTGGGCTGTACCTGCCTATAGCCAGGAGAACGTGTCTAGTAGTGCTTGGTTGTGGCAAAGAAAATGCAATAAAATAGACCTGGGAGTGATGGCATCTGTAAATCCTCGGGATGGAGTGCTTTGCTGGGTCATGTTACTGCATGCAGACTATTCTGTGATTCTGTAAGTCCACGCTATTCTTCAAGTGAAGCACAAGTATCCTGGTGATGGCATAAATATGCAGCCATAGCATGTACGTGAAGTAGCTGAACTGATGCTTTGCTGGAGAGAGGAGTTTCTTAATTGAGTGTGCTTGTACTTGCAGCCCCAATAACCTTTTCATGGGTGTTTATGCCAGTGAACGAGTATTTTCAAAAAGTGCTCTAATAATGTTTTTACATTTATATTGTGCTTGTCATGATTCTGTGATTCTCGTGCACACATTCATGCTGAGGGCATGCCTGATCTTTGTAAGATCAACAGGACGCAAACTGCAAGGTTAAATGACTCGCTGAAAGCAATGCAGGAAGTCACTGTCAGAGCATGGCACATCCCTACCTTGTCTGCTGGCTCCTCATGTGTAAGCCCAAGACCCATTTCGATTTGGACTAAAAAAAAATTGTAGCAAGTGAAGCCACTAATGCATCAAGCTAGCAGCTTCTGTTGGCGTATGGAGTAATTGCTATTCCTAAGAAGAGTTTTCCTGTTTTGAGAAGAAAAGGGACTTTTCCTTCTTCCTCCTTGCCCATTCATAGCTTGTTCCACTTGGAGCAAGAGACTTTTTTTAAAAAGCATATTTTCCTTGCAATTTTCATAGTTGGGGAAAAAAGTTTATAAAGATTTAATGTGAATGCAAATTGTGAATGTATTTGGAACAACAGTCACATAGGATCTGTCATTAAGACTATAAGGTTCAAAATATGTCTAAGAAATGTTTATTTTGATACAAAATGCTCAGTACTTCATTTTCCTACACGATAAATTGTTACCTGCTACAGAAAACTGCAGAGCTTTTTTCACCTAATCTTGAAAAATGATAGTAAAGGGAAAAGCCTTCTCTCGTAATTACTGCAAAGTGGTGTTTTGCCTTTGTCAGATGAAGGTCTTTCAACCAGCTGGTATTTCATCTTTTTTAGCATTTGATTCTGCTCTAGCTCTTAGCAGAGCAATCATAATTTGAAGCTTGTTTGGTGCCTGTGGTTTCCAGCAGTGCAAGTGAGTAATATAAAGCTGGAGCTCAGCCTAATGAATTGCAGCTTTCTGTGATTCTCACTGCAAGGAAATCAATTTAAGCCATGAGGCAAGGCAGAGGGTAAGATCAGTTCACAGTCATTTGAGAGCCATTAATCTGATACAAATGCTTTCCCTCTCCTAGCTGATCTCCTTTTTTGAAATGCTGCCCAGTTTTAAGTGTCAAAACCAAAAGAAGCAGACGAAGCAGACAGCCACAATATCGCCACAGGCTGCGTTTCCCAGTGACAGCTCTGGAGCTGGAGCGAGCATAGAGCCCATCAACGCAGGCAGCGTTGAGGCTAACCTCTGCTCTTGACCATGAGGTTTTCAAATCCTCGTGGTGAAGGCTAGTGATGCTCAAATGGTATTATACTAACTATTTCCATACCTCATTTGTCTTCCCTACTATGCAGAAGACCTGTTTAAAATATCAGCATACCTCAACCACAGTCTGGTTGTGGTGGCTTAATCTTGCAATAGGTCTGCCCAGCTTGGTAATTCCAGCCCGCTGCTCATGTGTAGGTTGCTCATCTAGATTGGGGCATTCCCATGCCATGATCCCATGTTGACAGTGGGCGTCTGTCTTTGTTCCTGTCTAGGAGGACTTTTGGCTCCGGGTGCAGCCCCAGCTCTGTGAAGCTGCTGGTGAAATTCCTGCTGACTCCAGTAGGGTTTGGCATTCCCCAGCTCTTGGTTCCTTCCTGCCCGCGTTCGCTCAGCTCTTTGGAGCTCAGCTCTCTTCTCTAGTCCTTCCTCTGCCACTCTAGTCTCCTTAAAAGATGATAGAGGTGTAGAAATAGCATATTTGGCAGTCTTCAGAAAAGTTATTTTGTGGTTTCCTGGAGAGTCTAAGCTTGCGTCTAACTTGCTTGTCAGTACTTTTTTTCTTTCTCTTGTGAAACTTAGATGCTGAAGGCCCAGTCTCACAGGAAACCATCTTCAACCAAACCACAGCAACAGACGTAGCACACATATCCCCCTCCCCAAAACACTCTGAAAGATCACATAGGTGGCACAGTTTCACAGCCCAAAAAATTTCACTGCTTTGCAGTGGGAATGCACACGCTGAGCAGGAAATCCCAAGACGTTCCACTGCCTCTGCCTCAAAGGGCCAGCCTCAGCTCAGTCTCATACCAATTTCTCTTAGGGTTTTTCTCCTGCTGGGGGTGTGGGGCATTACTTCTACCTTCATCCCAGTTAACTTCAATTAGCAGGAGGTCTCTTCCAGGTTGTGCACGTGCTCGGGAGGTTGCACATTAAGGTCACAGTGGCTTTTGACTAGGTTGGACCAAACTTCAGAGTGAGCTGGAACCTTTGAAGTTGCCACTTGTTGCCTACCCATCATGATCCTTTTCTTCTGTTCGTCATTGGCCTCTGCAAGCCTTGGGTTTATTTTTTTTCCTGCTGAAAGTTAATGCTACCTGTTAGTCATTCCTTTAATGTGTTATCTTCTGGTTTTAGATAATGCTGTTATATTGGCTACCGATATACTGAGCACAACCTAATATCACTGAAAATGTCTGTGTCAGTAGTGGTCAGTGAGTTTCGTATTTGATTGAACTTGCTAATTTTAAGTACTGCTTTTTAACAAAAAGACATGAGTTGTCACTTAATTGGTCACTGTCTGGGATCAGTAGAAACAAAATTCAACATTTTAACTAGGCAGTCAGCTACTATGAGCATGAAAAAAAAAAACAGTTGTATTCAGTGTTCAAGGGTGGTAATCATTTGTTAGCTCCACTTAGTGGTACAAGGGATCATTTAAAGAAATAGAGGTAATAAGTTACTCAGCTCTGGTGAGGCCGCACCTCAAGTACTGCGTTCAGTTTTGGGCTCCTCGCTACAAGAAGGACATGGAGGAGCTCGAGTGAGTCCAGAGAAGGGCAACGAAGCTGGTGAAGGGTCTGGAGAACAAGTCTTATGAGGAGCGGCTGAGGGAGCTGGGACTGTTCAGCCTGGAGAAGAGGAGGCTCGGGGTGACCTTATTGCACTCTACAGGTACCTCAAGGGAGGCTGTAGAGAGGTGGGGGTTGGTCTGTTCTCTCACGTGCCTGGTGACAGGACGAGGGGGAATGGGCTAAAGTTGCGCCAGGGGAGGTTTAGGTTGGATGTTAGGAAGAACTTTACTGAACGGGTTGTTAGTCACTGGAATAGGCTGCCCAGGGAAGTGGTTGAGTCACCATCCCTGGAGGTCTTTAAAAGATGTTTAGATGTAGAGCTTAGGGATATGGTTTAGTGGAAGATGTGTTAGCGTTAGGTCGGAGGTTGGACTCGGTGATCTGGGAGGTCTCTTCCAACCTAGATGATTCTGTGAAGTTAGGACAAAGTCAGAATTGGAACTTGGAATTTATGTTGAAAAGTCTAGATCCTGTCTTGTCCAGAAGTTAATGAGCATCTGAAGCTGTTGAAGTTTTCTCTCTCATATTCAGGTATATTTGAACAGAATTTACAACATCTTCATAGGACAATAACATAATTTTTGTTCAGATTTAAAAGCAACAAAGCCTTGTGGATTAAAATAAGAAGCCATGGGTTTGTGTGACACTGCAGCTTATTGTTAGAAGAATCTCTTCCTGTTTAATTCCTTTTGGACTGCTCAGACTCCTCAGGTTTATCTGAGTTTTCCCAACCCTGGATTAATTCCATCCTTCTGCTTTTTCTCAAGATTTGTAATAAGTTGGTGGAAGGCCAAATTCTGTTTCTGGTATTGACTGACAAAATAAATTACTTACTCTACCTTTCTTAATTTAGTGTTTATTTCTTAAAATAAGCAAAACCTTTCCTGTCTCTTCAGGCCTGACCACTAAGCTACATTTTTTGTAGTATGCTGAATAAATTATATTTAAGGTATTTACCTCTTTCCAGTCTTTCTAGTGTTTGTTCATACATTCCTTAAAGCACAATTTTATTGCTTGTTACAGGAGATGGGAAAGACATGGGGAAAGGCCAAGAGTTGAAGGCCAGGGAAGCCACCTTCCCACAGCTCTAGGAGGCCTTAGCTGCTGGTATCCTCCAGAAGCTGGGGGTATGGTGCAGGTCTGAAGATGGCTGTTCTCAACACAAAGCACCTGCAGCCACTCCACCTGATCTCCAGTGTGTATCCACGTCTGCAGGTGGAAACTCACCTGTGCATGATACCCAGACTGTGGTCTCAGTAGGTGTTACTTGGCATCTTCCATAGGCTCCAAAATCTCAACCCCTTCCCTGCAGGCAAGGAAAAAGACCAGAACCACTTGGGTTTAACACTTTGCAGCTTCCACGATAGGGTGAAGAAGCCTAGGAGGTATTGTGTGTGTAAGGAGATAATGCTGTCATTCCTGTTCTCTGTTCCTCGTATTTCTCTCAAGTTTATGCAGGGTTGTTGCCTTGTACATCTCTGTCTTGGGCAGATGGCTTCTGCCAGAGTAAAAAGGGAAAACTTTTATAAGTATTAGGAGCAGACTGCAGCAGGAGAAAGATGAGATTTGTATGGCTGAGGGGTGATTTGATGTAGTGAACGTGGCAGCTGTGGTCACTTCTCTCTTGTCCATGCACTGCTTTAACCCCACCCTACATCTCCAAAGCCTTTTATGCCTCTTGTGTCTCTCCAGGGCTCAGAAACATGACCTGGAGCCTCACTGTGGTTCATGGCTTACCTACAAAAAAAACGCACACAAAAAGCAACTATCATTGTCTATAAGCCTCTGTCATGGCACAGCTCGATGACAGGGAGGTGAGGAGCACGAGAGACCTGTTCAGGATGGGTGGTGTGCCCCACGTGGCCGGGAGATAAGGCAGAGCCCTGGCCGCATGACTGCAAAATAACATCTGGCATGCAGCAGCTCTGACTGCAGGTACAGACCGCAGTAGCTGGATAGGCAGATGGGGGAAAAACCCAGAAGAATTTGAAAATCTGCTCAAAAAAAAAAATAGTTGGCTCTCTGCACGTTGCGCTAGAAGAAACTGCACACGTAACAGTTCGAGTAACAAGCCCTAGGAGGCCACACTGCGAGATCAAAGATTTTTTTGGCGTGATGTACCAGTGATGAAAACTGCCGGAGGATGTCGCAGTCGATGACTTAAGGATGGAATTTCCACACTGCTTGTGAGCCCTCTTGGTTATGCAGGGTGACGCCAGCCCTTCAGGGTTACTTGAACGCTGATGGTTTTGTAATAGCCTTTAACACGCAGCCACTGCATTTTGTCTGGGAGCTCAGCGCTCCTATCTCGGGAGTGAATTTGTGACGTTTCCATGTTCCTGTCCAGGAAATGCGAGAAATCCTCTCCTGTTCCTGTACAGTCAGAGGAGGCTGAGGAGAGAGGAGAGCTTGGATAGTTCTCTGAATGAATGAATTAGTCTGCCCAGAGATGTTTCATAGTCTGTGTTTCTGGATGCTCTTTGGAGCATTTCCAGAGATGGATTTCATCTAACAGGAACGAGGAGCTGTAAATAACTCAGCTGTTTGCAGTTCCTGGTTATGTTGCTGTGACTTTGATTCTGGTTGCTCTCTGAGCAGAGACAAGCAGGTCTGTGCTGGTAGGGAGCACTGCAGTAACACAAGCACCTGACACTTGTGCAAGAGGTTAACGTGTCTGGGTGTCTCCTTTAAAGGTGGGCATTTCAAGGCTCATGCCTGCTCTTCTGAAGCACTAGGTGGATGTATTTTTTTCTGGGGGGGAGTAGGTTTCTCCACCCTTAATTTCAGGATTTGGGTTCCTGGTAGTGGTGGTATTTTCACAGGGTCACCTGAGGTCATTCTTATTGTAACTTCTTGGAGGACATCTAAGCTATTTAATACATACATGAAGTGTCCCCCTACACTTTACAGACACGGTTTCGCAGTGACTCATGGGACTAACTTTTGTTTCATTCTTGCAATGGTTTGCAAACCTCTAGTCAAATAAAAGCTAAGCTGGACCCTGAGTTTTCTCTATTGCATCAAATTTTGTGGCATAAAAAGCTTAAAAAATAGCTGCAGCCGTAAATGCTTCTATCTGCCAGCCCAGGTTTTGTGAAAACTTGTGTTTGTATGTGTGCACCTGTCCCTGGTCATGGCTACTTGCAGAATTTGTTTCAAGTTCAAGTGAAACGTATTGTGCTGCCCCACGTAGCTGTTATCCTTTGGCTCTCATTAAAAGCTTTCTTCTCAGCTTCCTGTGCAGAGCCCTGAAGCCCTGCAGCAGGCTGCGGGTGATGAAATCAGGGAATTTCAGCAAGTCAGAGAAGGAAGTGAACGTTCAGTTCTCCTGCACAAGTGTGTTCAAAAGAACCCTGGTAAAACAGGGGGGGGACAAGCTGAAATAACTCCAGAAAGCAACTTTTTGTTCCAGCAAAGAGATGCGATGTCGCTGCATTTTCAAAAGCAAAAATCTCCAGCAGTGGAGTTTTGTGAGCTGGGTCCTAAGGCAGCTGTGCTGTCCGCGTGGCTTTTGGTTAAGGTTAACAGCGAAGCAAATGCCATGTTCTGGTGCTGGCAGGTGGTTAACCAAAGGGAATTTCACTTTGCTGCGGAGATGGGAAACCACAGTACGTGCGTCTTCCTGCAGGTTATGCAGTGGGCATTCAGAAAAAATCCTGGGGGTGGAGGATGTGGGGAAGATGCTAAAAATTCAACTTCAGATTCCTCTGGTCCAGAGAAGCTGTGAGAGGTTTCTCAGGTGGGTGGAGAAGGATGTGTGGCACCACATGTCTGAGAGCTCCTTTTGTTAGCCAGATCAAGATGTGCAGTCAAATTACAGTGGGTACACTTGAATACAGAGGGCATTTTTTCCAAGTGCCTTCACCAAATGCTGTGCCTAGTGATGCAGGTGTAGTAAGACTATTAAAAGGGACCTCTCTGAGGAAGGCGTCTTAAAAGAATTCATAGAAAACTGTCTTGGACTAGGAGCTTTGTGGTGGTGATACAGGGGTCTGCTCCACTGAATGGCAAACGCTGAGCTTTCTTCTCCTGAACAGGCAAGCTGAAAGTGGCCTGTAAATAAAGAAAATCTAATTGGTGATGTTTTATTTTTTTTTCTATAAATAATAGAATATTTGGAGGGGGTTTAAGGGAAGAAAGCAGTGTAAATGAATGCCAGAAACCAATTGTTTCTGCTTGCTTTGTACCATAGGAATATCTGTCCTGCCAGTTGGATTGCTATCTAGATTGGTCTTTTTTGGGTGCATTTGGGGGAAAATTTGAGTGAAGACACCTGGATGCAAAGAACACTGTTACATCAGACACTTGGCCATTTTGATATGTCCTTCAGACAGTTAATGCTGGAGAGGTGTTACATGTCAATTACCTGCTGGTGTGCAGTCACCAAAATGAATTTCATCACTACTAATCTGCTGATTTCTGCTCTGATATGTCAGGTACTCAGGTCTGGTTAGATTGAGTGGGATTAAAACGCAGTATACAACCCCCCCCCCCCCCCCCCGACCAGATGCACTTGCTGTAGGAATCTCCCCAAAACAAAGAGATGGACACAGCATTACTTCCTTCCTGTGCCAACGTATGAACGTGGAAATGAGTGTCCTTGTTGAAGAGCCAAGGGGTTCAGCCTCTGACAGAGGCCAGCAATGGACAGCATGGTGAGGACTGTTTCTAGAGGACTCCCTGCTGGCTTTCATCAGCTAATGATGGAGGGACTTCTGAACCAAACGATGCACCCTGGCTTCTGCTTAAAAGCCAACAGAGCTCTCTTCCTTCAGTTCATTTAATCATTTTTGAAAGCATTTATCCTTCTGACAGCCAAAACATCCTGCTGCAGTGTTAGCAAATCTGATTATGCCTTTTGTCATGCAGTAATTTTTTTCACTGGCATCAAATTTTTGCATTACGAAAGTCAATGACAACTAATCTTGTGTTTGTCTTGTTCACTGATGATTTTGTAAACCTCCGACATCAGTCATCTCTCTTCCTACCTTAAAAGGCTGAGATTAGTTAAGCTTTGTGTGTGAAAGCTGTTCTGTGTCTGTTTAAATCTAGTTCACTTTCTGTAGTTTTTGTGCTGTCTGTATCTCGTTTATTAGGAGATGACCCAGGCTGTTCAGTTAGTGGTGAGAAAGGGATTTATAACTTAGAAACCAAGGGCATTGTGCTGAGTCTGACCCTTTCTTAATTCTTTTTGTCTTCCTAGTGGCACCCAGTCCCTCTATATGCTCTGGAAGCTTGGAACTCAGACCCCAAAACGGCGAAGGACATGGCATTTCCTGCATGACTCAGGACAGGTACTGTTCTGTGAGTACCACTTCGGGCTTATAGTGGAAGGAAATACCGTAAGTATCAGTTAGGACATGGACTTTTATTTTTCCAAAAGCTTGCTTACTAGTAAGGGAGAAAATGGCTTTACGTTGTTACAAGCTATGGTATAGGTCCTCCTCAGGTCCATGCTTGTTTTCCCCCTTTTCCTGTCTCCCTTTCCATGCCATACAACTCTTGAGAAATGGAAAGGAAGTTTACTCCCTAAAAATGTTTTGGTTCCCCTTTTGATTCCAGAGGAGAACGCTTGAGTCATGCTTCAGAGTTCCAATAATTCCCCTGATTACAAAAATCACATCCTTTTTTTAGGAAGAAGAAAGTTTTGATTTTAAGGGGAGCTCAGAAGAAAACAGGAAGCTGGCAGTCTGATCCGTGCTGCGTGCGAGGAATTCGATTTCAAAAGCCTTCCCAAACATAAGCTTAAGGGTCGCAAAGTACCTGGGCTTTTGCAGCAGCTGAGGAATTTTGTCACTGGCTTGCACTGCGCTAATTTTTGAGGGAAAGTAGAAGCATAAACTGCCTTAAACTCAGTTGTATATGCTAATATAACCTTGGTCCTACAAAAACTTGAAGTATGAGGTTTCTTTTTTATTTATGTGCAAGAGTACTTGAAGGTCCATGCTAAGAAATGCAGGTGTTTAAAAAGCACCAGCGATTCCCTCATGTTTTGCAGCTTTTCATGAGGTTTTAAAGAATATTAATAACTTCTTAAAAAAAAAAGCCAGTCTTATTCTGAAACTATTCATCTTTTGTCTTTTTGGAAAAACTGAGGGAGAAAATATAACTAATAATTCAGCCATAGCACAGGTGAGGACACTGCTGGGGTCAGACAGTTCCAGGAAGATGGGACAGGCTCTTTCTGTTGTGTGAAAGAGTTTGAGACAGGCTTAGCTGTTTTTTCAAGGCATTAGTTGGTCTAATAAAATATACCATATTTCTACATAACTGTCTCAAAGTAAGCAGCACATCCAAAATGAACACATCAGACCTTTGTCTGCAGCATTTGACTTTGATTTCTGAAGGACTTCATCTGTCACCTTCCAGCTGCTCCGGTCAGCCTGTGGAGTTCTCCTGTTTGGGCTGAGGCAAATACACAATGTTTTCCTTTTGTTTCACCTGCTTTTATTCATTCTTTTCCTGGATGATTTTGTCTGGCGTTGCTCTCACCAGACAGCATCCCCTTTTTTTCCCTGCCTTTCATTTAGGTTCTCCAACCCCTGAGTGTTCAGGGGCATTCAGGGTTAGGTCACTCCAGCCTCAGCTGTCTGAGTGCAATTAGAGAAGCATTAATCACTGCAGGTTATCAATAGCAGCACTGCCCTGCTTCTGCGAGGCCACCATCTAGAAAAACAAGTCTGAGAAATTGGATCCAGTCATTATAAAGCCAGGATCATTGTTCACTGGGTTCAGGGACTTTTCTGATTCTGCTGGTAGGTGGCAGAGGGAGTGTACATTTTGCCCGTCCTATTGTTTCATGTTAGTCACCAGTGCTGGGTAAAGCCCAGCCCAGATAAGAGATACAAAGGTTACTCCACTACCAGTATGTCAAGGAAAAAGAAGATGTAAACTGATAGGAAGGTGCAGTGGCTGAATCCCACCCTGCGTGTACAATAGTCATCTGTGCATCCATCCACCCTCATGTGGTGGTGGCTTGTGCAAGAGCCAGGAGAAAAGAAACGCAAGGCTAAACCTGGAAGGATGGAGAGAGGGGGAGAGGTGGGCCCAAGGAGGAACAGAAGAGCTGGCAAAGGGGATTCGATTTCTGGAAACCGTGCATTGTAGGAATGTCTTGGATCTGCACAGCTGAAGCCTTGGGGAGGCTGGAAGAGCAGCTTCTCCTATTTCTCCTATCTTACATTAATTTCAGACAAATGGGGAAGTTAATTTGCTAGAGGTCCTGCTAATGCAATGGTGATGCAGAGTTTTCCTCTGTATTTTGTGTCTGCAGATTGGAGGAAGCACGTAAATGGTGCAACTCCCAGACAGGTGCTTTGCAGAACATGGAACCAAGTCACTTCCAAATTGCAGTATGTAGAGAATCAGTTGCAACAGGATTACATATTGGAAATGATTGGAAAATACTCCATATTTTTGAGGCTTTGGAAAGCTAGTTGTGTCTTGGAGAAAGCTGACCTAGCAGAACCAAAACTGTTACTGGAACTTAACCTGTTAAACTGCTGGCTCTTCCAGGGGAGATGCGGGAAGAAAGCCCCTGTGAACCAGAACGCCAGGTGAAGAGTGAAGAGTCTGAAGGCTGGGAGAGATTCAGGTCTGCTTCCATACGGCCCTCCTGTGCCCATCAGCCCTGATGTGCTGGGGGAAAATCCGTCCTTCCTTTGGGCTGAACGAGAGCCATCGCCAAGCATCCTGCTGGCTACAGCAGGAGAGGTTTGTTCCCCAGCTGCAGACACACATGTCCATGCTCCAGTCAAACACATACTGTTCCCTTTACGTGTGTCTGTGGATTTGGGTGATGCTTTGCAGCCGAACTGTGAGCAGGGGTGGAAGGCCATGGTTTCTCTGTGGCTGGTTGCAGAAGCACTGCATGACGCGTGTTGTATCTGAAAGGCTGGGGTGGCAGCGAGCCTCTGCTGGTTTGTGCTGTCCTGGCTGCAGCCCACGGGGTCGAGCGAAGTTCTGGGAGGCAGGGAAGGGCATTGCTTCATCCCTGGGAGTGCCTTCGCAGGGCTTGGGGATGCTCCCGCAGAGCAAGGCAGGGCTGCCAGCTGGCACGGGGCTGCAGTACCGTCATGGAGGAGGGACGCAGATCTGCAGCACAAGCCCCAACAGGGCAGAAGAAGGGAAAACTTCTCCTAGGGAGACTGCAAGGGGTTTTCCAGTTGGGGTAGCTAATGGAATTTGGGCTGGAAGGAGGCTTCCTTGCCTTCTGCTGGGATACAGCCTGACTCCCCTCAGCCTTCTAACCTATTGTCATAGCTTCTAATCTTTTCTTAGAATCTCCCATGGTCTTTTGTCCATTTTTGCTGTGTTTTTCTCAAGAGTTTTTCAAACGCTGTCCACCACAGAGGGATTCCTTCATGTCCAGCTGCCAGCGCCCCTGCTTGTTCCTTGCCAGTGCCTGGCTCCAGTTGCAGCAGCCTGTGACTCATTCCAGCCTCCGAGCTGCTCTGAGGAATTGCCCTGCTAGTGATTCCTCTTTGTGGATTTGTGCAATTCACGAGCCATGAAATTATGTAACTTTGCCCTTGTCCTTGCTGAGCTGCCTGTGTTTTTCAAACCAGCTCTGCGATTTGCCAAAGCTGTTCTGACTTCTTTCACCAATATGCCAGCATCTTCTTTTAGCTTGAGATCTGCATGTGGTTTTAAACGCCCCATCAGTGGAAATGAAAATAACTGCATATTCAATCCAGAACCAGTCTTTAAGTCTCCTAATTTGATATATTCTTCAGGACTGATTTTTGTACCCCTTGAGATAATGTTTTTTACAGGTGGCTTATGGAAAATAATTCATAATGATACTCAAACTCTCAACATACCTCTTGCTATCTACTATTTTTTCCCTGTCCTCAAGAGCTGTTATCCTAAAAAAGGAGGAAATTATCAGTTTGACCATGAGTAGCAGCCAGCATGGATTTGTCAAGAATAAATCACTTTCTTGCTGTCATGTAGGTATCTGCAATTCATCTGCTTGTTCCTTTCTGGGCGGTAAGGGGGACTGAAGTTAGGTGGTTGGGTTTTTTTGTTTGTTTTAAAGATATTTGTTCTTTCTGAGTCTTTGAACTTTTATCTGTCCTCCACAACTTCCCAAACAAGGCCATAAATGTTTGGGAATTCAAAAAATTCAGCCAACTTTTTGTATGTACTTGGTGATGAACAGCATCAGCCCAACCACTTCGAAAAAATCCAATTCATCCGAAGAATCCCCAGTTTTAAGTTCTCACTCCTTCGTTATCACTGGTGTTTGTTGTGTTAAGTGCCCTGGTACAGCTGGTGCTTGTGAAGGAGGCAGGAGCAGAGTGGTTGTGCCCTTCTTGTATCAGATGTCAGGGCTTTTCTCTTGGGCAGAGCTTAACTCCTTCTTTTGTCTTCCTCTTTCAGTTTAATATCAGGGTCCCAAACCTGGTACGTACCCAAATGAGTTTCAAATGAACACAGGCAGGTCAGTGTCATTATATACATCTGTCGCACTGAGATGGGCAATTCAGTAACATCAGGGGTGAGCAAAGCCCTTTGTTACTTCACTGGAAGCACTGGCACTTCAGATCCTGGGTCAGAAATCAACAGAGGTGAGTTTGGTCTTGTAGTTCTTGAGCAGACAAAGATCAACATCTTGGGGCTGCCTTCGTGCGGCCTAGGAGAGCACAGAGGCTCAGGGTCACATTCGTGATGCACTCACAGACTTGGTGAGCTTCCAAGCTGCTTGGTTTTAGTCAATGCCACTATTTCCTTACTTTGGTGAGCAGGGAGGCAACGGCGGTGTTTTATACAGCGGAGGGAATACTACAAAAGCTGACATTAGGTGTAAGGGATTTTTGTGTTGTCGCCTACCAGTTTGCACATGACCTGGTGTGATTCATAGTCTTTGCAAAGTGGGAGAGCAACTACAAAGAGGGCAATTTTAGAAATATCATCCAATTGAGCTGTGAGGAAATCAGACATAACAAACAAATGGAAACAGTTGCTGTGCCCCGGCCTTACCGTAAAGCGTTCACAAGCTGCAAAAAATACAAAAGCCGTGGACTGTGAAGGAAGGTCAGGGCAGCAGTGATAAACATGTGAGCAGGACAGAGAAAAGGCCTAATATGTGGAAGTGTGTTGTCAGGGTTTTACTTTGCTGTGATTTGGGGGCCTTAGATATCAAACAGGTGAACAGGTACCTGCCTTGGGCCTCTGAGGCTTTTGAGGTTCTCTCGCTAACCACTCTGTTGGCTGGGTTTTCAAAACAAGCCTGTGCATTATGGTTGAGGAAACTTGTGTCAAAAAACAAAACTGGAGGATTTCTTTCCTGCCTCTTCACCGTCCTTCCCTGCCGGGAATCATCAGTGTCATGTTTTTTACAAACACTTCTAGTGTTTGTTCTGGAACCCATGCCAAAGGAGCCATTTTTCTGATTTAGCACTGATTCCTGTGATAACTGTATCGCTTTCGGTTTAGCTGGGGTTTTTGAGGTCTCCTATTTATGTCCATAGAATATTTATTTATCTGTAGATCTTGAATACTGTGAGTGTTAGTAAGCAGTTAAATAAGCAAAATCCCTCTCAGGTGGTTCAGGGGAAGGGGAGAAATAGATTTTTTTTGGTCTATGGTTTTTGGGGAGGAAGGGTTGTCCTGTGTCAAACAGCTCAAATCCAACGAGGAGCCATGCAGATGGAGAGAGAAGAGCTGGGAGCTCAGCCTGGGGAATGTAAGGCTCAGGGTGAGTCTTCCCCATTTGTACCAACACCTGGTTTGGGACAGTAAAGATGAATCCAGAGTCACCTCAGTGGTGCCCAGGGCCAGGACAAGAGTCAGTGGGCACAAGCTGAAATGTACAATTCCAACATTGCATAAGGAAAAACTTCTCTGCCTTGAGGGCGATTGAATCCTGGAGCAGGTTGCATAGAGAGGGCATGAAGCCTTCATCCTCAGAGATGGCCAAAATCCATGGAGATGGCCAAACCCTGCCAGCCTCCAGCCTGGCCTGCTGCAGCTGGCCCTGCTCCGACATAATGGTTGGGCTTAACCGATCTCCAGAGCTTCCTCCCCCTGCACCCAACTATCTGGTGATTTTGCAAACTTGCCATTGAGTGTGACAGTCATAAATTTGCTTTAGAAAAATACTTCGTGCCTAGACCTGCTGTCTTCCCTCAGAAGTTCCAGTAACTTTGCTCCTGCATTTCCGTTTGGTACTGGCTCCCTGCCCGTGTCCTTTTTCTGTGAAGTTTAGTTCCTATCAGTCCTTTCGCATGCGACGGATTTTTCCATTATTATTTAATGAATGCCCAAAAGCTATTATACTGTTTATTTCCTTTAAGCATTTTAAGAAAAACCTTTCCTTGTGGTCAGTTTTGGCTTCTTAAGTAAACTTTTATAACCTTTTGGTGTGTTTATATTTCCCTCTTTTTTTGCATTTGACCTCACTTGCCAAGGGGTGGAGTGGAAATCCCATGCTCCAGACACAAATACAGTTTGGCATCTCCTGAACCTATGGCTTCTTCTGTGGCTCTTGCTTCAAAGAGATCCTGGCCTTCCAACTCAAGGGGCCTGCAGTGCTCATGCTGGCACCTGGGCTTGTTACCTGCCTCAGCTGTAAGCCGCTTGTGTAAATCACTCACCTTGATTTATAAGGAACTGAATAGGTAGGTGGAATAAATGCAGCAGTACAGGCAGTGGTGTAGCTCCAGGTTTGTGCTGGCTTGCTTGTTCTCTATAAGCCATGGGGAAGAAAATCACTGCTCCCTCTTAATCTGGGCAAAAAGGAGACCCGGTGGAGCCCGTAGCCTGTGACTATGTGAAGGTACTACACAGGTGGCCTGAAACTCAAGTTTTTAGTGTGCCTGGCCCAGGGCTTTCTATGTGAAATCACAACATTGTCTCACCGAAACTGCGTCAAAGCAGTTGCAGATTTGTGCACAAACCGCTCCTGGTTGGTGTTAGCGCCATCTCTATAAAAACAGCAGGATGCCCCAGTGTTTTGCAGCGTGCCCCGAAGCTCAGCTCTCTGTGAGTCACCGCCATCTGTTTTCCATGAACTGAACGCTGCACAGTACGGGAGGAGAGTGGAATTTGATTTTTCAAGTCCAGCCAAACATCAGCTGCTTAGGATGCAGCCTCACAACAGTATTAACACTGCCTTGTAAGCAGACAGCTCCCAGATTGCAAGGGATCACACAAGGTACACAAACCCAGCTGCTTATTTTATTGGCTTGTCCTTTGCTCTAGATGCTGGGGGCACTGTGTACCCCTCTGGTTAGGGAAGCAACATGACATCAGCTTTGTGAAAACCCCTATTAGATGTTGTTATCTGTTCTCACGATTTGTTTTTGCAATTACAGCAAAATAGAAATCCCTGCAAGTACTGCTAGTGCAAGCCCGTTGTAGGGACTGACTCAAAAGCATTCAGTTGTGCCAGCTCTAAAAGGGGTCCAGCTCTGAATTTTGACTGCAGGAGCTGGGTTCTTTACAGCTGCTGACAGTGCAAAGGCACAAGCTGACCACAGGGAAGAACAAAAAGCAGCCCTTTACCTTTCCTAACTGTGAGAGCTGCTTTTTCTGCCTAATTATTTCCCAACCTTGTTGGTGCACCACGTTTGCAACAACTGATATTAATGCCTGCAAGAGCATGGCAGAGGCAGAAGGGAGAGTGTCCTCACGCTGTTTTGCAACACTGCACATTTGAAGTTCCTTAGCTGTGCAAAGAGGAAGTGGTTATTGGCTTTTGCTGCCGTTTCAGGAAGGATGGAGCTCCAGTAAACTTTCCCTGAGAGAGTCACCTGGAAACCACAGAGATAAAACTGCCTGAGAAAGGAGATGGAACACAGGGCAAGGTGAGCACGGACCCTGGCTCTAAGAGGAAGTCAAGACCAGTGAAACGTCCCCTGGACAGCACCCCCTATTTTTGCCTCTATTCTTAGGAGTTGGAGGCTTTGACATTCTGTAGGAGGGGACGCAGGGCTGTGGGTGTGTAGGTGCAGTGCAACGCAGCCTCAGCAGGGCTCACCAAACCAGCTGCCCCTCGTTCTTGGGGTGATGGCGGCGAGGTGGCTGTGCTCATCAATTTTTTCCACTGCACGCTGTGCCTCCCTGGGAGCTGCCGCTGTGCGGCGAGTTTAGGGGATTCCACATCTGGTTATCAAAGGATGGATCTTGTGTGGGAGGGGAAAGCCTGCCTGCACCTCACACTGGCTCCTCGTCTCCGCCGCAGCAATTCATCTAAAAAGATGACTTAGTAACTGCCTTTAAAGCTCCCTGCTCTTGTTCCTTTGGCTTGTCTCAGCACCACCTCTTTGCCTTGGTGTCTCTTTCAGGCCAACTTCATCTTCTTTCCAGTCCAGCTCCACTCTGTGGCACTCTGGGCTACACAGGGTGCTGCAGAGCCATCGCCTCTGCAGGGATGAACTGTGGTTTGCACACAGCATGTAAGTCTGGGGTTGTCAGAGGCCTCCTGTCAGTCCCAGCACACCATCTGGAGCAGTTTTGGAATCTTCCCAGGGCCAAAAGACTGGCACTGAAAAGGTGTAAAATCTTGTGGGTACCCCAGGGGAAAGTGGTGCTGATATCTCTGGGGTTGAGGTGCCTCTTGACAACCACCCCTCTCAGATACAGAGGTACGGAAGGGAAATCAGAGCTTTTGGAGCTGACCTGTCTGGGTGACTAGAGCCAATTGGCTTGGGGTGGGTGATGTCCAGGGCACTGGGTCTTACCCCAACACAAAAACAGTTCTCGGGGCGTGACTGGAATAGGTAAAAGTGGGCTCTGATCAGCCAAGTGGACTGCTCAGAAGAGAGAGACGACTTGGCTTCCTCAGTCCTATTAAAAGAAACTGTGTGGTTTTAAAACTGTTATAGAGTCATGGGGGAGCTGTCAGAGCTCTGTTTTGTAAGGAAACAAGGTACAAGCTTGGAGGCAGAGCTTCTTTTGCATCATTCACCTACTGATGAGGACCAAAATCCCTTCTTGTCTTAGCACAAGCACCTGGCTTGTGTGCATGCATGCCTGTTGCATTTTGTGTCTGATCGTAGGCCTGATCTTGCAGCTACAGGTGCTGTGCTTCAGCTTCCTGTCTAACAGGGCACCAATCTGTGCTGACGAGGCTGCTCTCCTGGCTTGCGTTGCTCTCCGTGAGGCCGCTCTTCTGCAGGATCTCCATGTGCTGTGGACTCTCTCAGCTCTTCCCCTCTCACCGTGCTCACCCAGCCAAGAGCATCCCCAACGAGTGAATGCTGGTAACTGGGGGGCTGAATGTTGTTTCAAGAGCAATTACGAGCATTAGAATAGATCACTGTGGACCTTGTTATTGAATTCTATGGTTGTAATAAATAGACTTTCATATCGTCTCCCTCCTGATAGATGCAAGTTCTAACAACGTGTAGACCTTGGTGTAGGCATGTTCTCTCCAGGCACTTGGGTTTGTGATGATGCCCCTCCTCTGCATGGCACAGCAGTGAAGCACTGACAGACTGCCTGCATGTCTCTGCTTCATTGCAGGTGTGACAGGGGACATGTCCCCCACCCAAAATCATCTCACATGCATTCACAGTGGGTGCCTGTTTGATCCCGAGCTGCAGGTACGACGTGTCCTTCCAGGGGAAGGTTTGCTGCCCTCCTAGCAGAGGAGAAGTGTTCCTGGGAAGGAGACCTTCCCCAATGCCGTGCCCAGGTGAGCCTGCCCTGAATGCAGGGAAAGACTGAGAGCATGTCTTTTGTTGTGCCTGCCACATGTGTGTAGCAGGTGCTGTTCAAGTGCATCGTTTAATCGCATGGGAAATACCATGTGCTTTGGGGCTGATGCCATGTTGTCAGGAGGCTCTGGGTGAACTTCTGCCCCTGCTCACCTCTCTGTGCTGCTGTTGGTCTCCTGGCCCTTTGCTGTGACTGTCCTCTTGTGACGTGAGGGTTAGAGATGGTCTTGTGCAAAGTCCTTGAGCAACTCCTGGATGCCACTAAGGACGGGAACTGCTCTAGCTCTTGTTTTCTAGGCACTCTGGGCACCAGATCTCTTCAGAGGCTCTGGCAGTACAGAGCAGTCAGTGCCCGAAAAGCAGCTCCTAAACCATACCCAGTCAGTGCTGCTACAGGTGGCAGGTTCCTGCTGGCAAGGATCGCCTACTGCTCAGGATTAGGGCTCAGACTTGGACTGCTCTTGGTGCAGGGAGGGGAGGCTCCTCATCACAGCAGCCAGGACCAAAGGAAGGTCCCTTCCCTTTCTGCGGGTGGCTGGTTCCCATCTGCCAGTTGTTATTGAGAGTGGCACTTTGGAAAGCTCCATCCTTGCTCCTGGTGAGGTAGGAACAGGCCGTGCAGAAGATGGAGTGGGTGTACCGTGCTGAGAACCCCTAAATCAGAGCTGCATCTCTGGAAGCAAGTTCAGATGGTGGGGAAGGAGAAGTAGGATGCCTGTTCAGGCCATGCTGAAGTGGTGTGTGAGTGGTTTCACACCCTGCCAAGCCCCTCTTTCTCTGGGTAGATGTTCAAGTATCTGTGGGCATGCCTCTCTGGCATGGTTTGCCTGATCTTCCTTGAGGTGTGATGGCTGGAGTGAGGGTGGTTCCTCTGTGGCTGGCTTAGCTGCTTTCTGTACTCATTTCCCTCCTCCTATGTCCTGGGCTGCCTTGGTCCATGGATATCCCAGCCCCTCTCACCTGCTCTGTGTGGGTACTGAGAGATGGAGCCCCTCCGCCGCAGCATGGCCCGAGCCCTGCGTCCTGCCTCACCTGGGCAGGAAAAGCCCAAGCGAGGCCTTTGGTGAGTAGGATCTGTGGTGGGGCTTGCTTCATGAGCATCGTGGTTCTCCTCCGGGCTGAGGACCAGGTGGCTGGTGCAGGTGGCTGGCGTGCTGTGAGCTGCAGCTGCGGGGGCACAGCTGGAGCCAGGCACAGCTTGGTCCCCCACGCTCCATGCTGCGACTGGCAGGGCATGGAGGGCCCACTATCAGGCTCACCTCATAACACGTCCTGCCTCTGAACTGCCTGTGACACCTGTGTGTAACGCAGGAGGTCCCTGCTGGGGTCTGAGGGTAGGGGAGATGCTTTTTATATCTATATAGATTTAAAGAAGATACTGGGTGAGTGCAAACGGGGGAGGGAGAGGGTTGTGGCCGGGACAGGGAGGGGACGGAGGAGGATCTGCCTGTGCCCCAGAACTGGGTGCCACAGCTCTTTCCTCCCTCCCACTCATCGAGAACTGGGGGTGCAAAAGCCTTGGGCAAGGCGTGCTGGTGTGACGGTGGGTGGGTGACAGCTTTAGCAGGCGGCTGTCCTGCTCGCTGGTGTGACCTGGTCTCCAGAAGTGGTGCTGGAGGGCTGTCCTGGGCAACAAGTGTGGTTGAACCAAGCACACACTTCTAATGGTGGTTGTTAGGGTTTTTTTGGCACCTTGTAGAAATAAGTTTTCTTGTAACCCACCCACTGGTCCAGTGCTGTCCACAGTGGAACTGCTTGTGCTACGGAAACACCACAGCCTCCTGAGGGAGATCGTCAGCCGCTGTCAACGTAAGACATCCAGCACGTGTCTTGAAGGGTTCTTGCACCAATGGCTTCTCACCCGTAAGTGCAGAAAGAGGAGGAAGAAGTGGACATAATAAAGAGAAAAGGAGGGAATGCACTGAACAGCAGCAGTGCTGTTGGGAGCCCTTGGTGCCTCGAACCTCCACTGGAGGAGGTGCTGTGGGAGCTCTCCCAGCCCTGCGGGAGCTCTGCCACCCCCAGGCAGGACATGCCTAGAAAGCTTTGGTGAGTGGGCTCAGCTGGGCTTTGCACCTAGCAAGGAGCTGAGGCATCAGGTGAGAAGGCAGGAGCCCATGTTGACCATGAACGCTGCCAGACCTGGTATCGCATCGCTGAGGCTCTGCTGGTTTGACCTCGTCCTCCACAGGCATTTCTGCAGTTTTAGATCTTTAGCTGAAAGCCACAGGCTGGTACCTACTGGAGCACAGTACTAGGAAATATTACTGCAGCATACTTTGAATTCACATTGATTTTGTAGAAAAAGAATTTGAGACTTCCCTTTTTTAGACTGAGCAGCGCTGCTGTTCTGAGTACGGCGGCGTGGCATGCTGTTTGGAATTTCCCTTGCTTTCTATATATACACATGCAGCAAAGCCACAGGAAATAGAAGCTTAAAAAAATACCGTCGAGCATAGGTATCTTCTTGAGCAAACTTTATTCTTGTCGTTGGTATTAATGTCAGTGAGCACTAAATCTTGAGGCATCCCTTAAGACTGGGTTTAGAAGTTCCAATGACCAATAAATCAGTGGGGGGGAAACAGACGTGGCCTTAAAGTCACCAAAGGTTTGAGAGGAGTTTTAGGCTGTTGGTTCTATAGTTCAGTACTTGCCGTGCTCCAGAAGACAGCTTTATTGTTGACCTTGACTCTCCCTTGGGGCTTTTGGGGTAGGGACCAACTTCTGAGGTTTCTCCTGGCTGTATTTTCTGTGACTGTGAGTCAGCCTTGCCTACAGCTGCTGTTGTGGTGATGTGCTGAGGGCCTGTTTCTGCATGGCAACCAGCACACCCTGGCAGTATCAGTAAATAGCATTTACTTTAGAATCCCACCCAAAATACAGGATAGATCCAGGAGCAAGGAGAAGCAGCTTGCCAGCACCTGGAGTGAAGCTCTGGTCTGAAAACCTTGTTGGTGATGAGAGAGCTGATCAGGAGCTGGGGGCTTGTCCAGGGTCCGGACTCTCACTGTTCTGGAGGACAGCTTCAGGAAGGTAATGGTAAGGAAGGAGAAATTTCAAGAGAAGGGATAGACTAATCATGACAGTAACTGGACAAATACCTCTTGGCATCTCTTAATATGCGAAGACTTGTTCCTGTAAGTCCCAGAAGAGTCGTCATGCCTCGGCCCAGCCTCCCTGGGCCTCCTGGGGTACCTCTGCTTGCCTTTTAGTATCTCTGTGCCCCTCCACTAAGGGCGCTGCTTGCCAGCAGTGAGAGAGTTACACAATTTGGAATAGGCCTGAGCAGGGTTCTGTCATCTCCGACGCATTTTGGTACTGATGCAGCAAATAAGGAACTAAGTCCCATGTGGTCATGTAGATCTCCTGCGTGGCTTTGAGTCTCTTGGGTGAGGATTTCTTCCTGCAGTTCTGCAGATGTGTTTTCAGTGAACACAGGTAGAACCATAGGTAGTACAAATGGCTAATGAAAGTTCATAAAGCTGTTGTTCGTTTCATTTTATCCAGTTATTTCTTACTCATCTTTGTCACTTTTTCACTTTATCACTATCACTTTATCACTTTTACTACTTTATCACTTTTTTGGGGGAAGGGAACTGGGTTGCTTTTACCACTTGGCCAAACAAGACACGTGCTCCTTGGACAGCCATCCAGGTGGCAGAGAAACCAGTGTGAGGCCAGAAGGAGCTCTCCTTAATTCCAAGGGCTCAGAAACTGCTGGGAACTTAGGGCTGGGTTCGCTTCAGTGTTGGGGTGGTGGAGCTGGCAGTTTTTGTACATTAAGTCTGCAATTCGAGGAACCTGAGTTGTGAATGTGGATGTTGGTAGTCCTTGCTTGGGAAGCATGGATGTGTATGCTTTGCCTGGTGGGGAGAGGGCAAATAGAGATTTCATGTTGTTGTTTTTTTCAAGAAATCTGCCAGTGACTTTGCTGTAAAAATCCATGCACTGGTAACAGGTTTTCTCTGGACAAATAGTTTAGGCCCTATAACTCAAATCAAACACTTGTAGTTTTAGTAATCAGACCCTGGTAGTTCTTCACAGTGTATAACTGGTTTCTCGTTAGTGCCAAGACAACAAAGAAGTAGGTGAGGCAAGGTAAGGCTTTTTTACCAGCTTAGGGAGGGGAAGGACGGGTTACACAATAGGAAATTGTAAAATAGCTCTGAAGGTGAGATGTTTTTTTATACTGAAAAACAGTAGATCTGTCCTAGATTTTTGCCACTGGTATTCAAATTGCAGACTCTTGTTGCACAGCTTTAGGTTAGGTTATAGGAGACTTGCTGTAATCTGTGCGAGATTTAGAACTTCACCAGTTTGCATATGTTGATGCAGCGTGGTCCTCTTTGCAGCTATATCCAGTTTGTCTGCGTTAAAGGGCCCTCCTTTCTCAAGGCTTGGGTTCCAATCTCTGCTTTGACAGGGGACTGATTTACAGGACTTGAAACCATGAGAACATCTTCTGTTGATTTCTGTGTACTGCACAATGTAGATCATTATTATCTTAATTCTTGCATCTATTTCTAATAGCTGTAGGTCAGTCTGTCTGACTGTACCCACAGAGATTAATGCGTTAGAAACCCACAGCAGACTTGAGCTTCTGACTGATGTGTATCAATGCAGTGATCATCTGAAAGCAACAGGAAAAAAAGGAATGCCAAGATTGAATTTACTGTTGTATGTGTCTTTTGTAACTGTTTTGCAGAGTGAATCACTTAAAAATAAAAAAAAGCTCATTCTACTGGATCAATTACTGGTAGCATAGTATTGATGTACATTAAAGTCATAAACAAGACTTGTCTGCTGAGAACAGTCAGAAGAAATAAACTACTGAGAGATAAGTTTATGCCACAGGAAGCTTAATCATATTTTTCTCAGCCTATATTGTGTGGGCTACATCTGATCTCAGAGACCTTAAAAGGTAATGTATAAGATGGTCACCCTAAAAAAAAAATCAGTGCATGTTTATGCAGGCTGTGTTGGGAAGAACAAACCAGTAATCACTGGTTTGCAATCAGTTCAAGATCAGATCATTAAAAACCATTGCACCTGCATGCTGCATGCAATGGCCCACCCATCTTTTTTTTGGTAATATCCCACCTAAGGCAATGTTGGCACATATAATCAGATTCTTTTGGGGCTGTAAAAGGATCATGAATTAATAAAGATGTGCTTAGAGATGGTGATTGTCACTATTCATCACAGAGTTTTGTACATGCCTTCCTGGATTCATGAGATGAAGTGGACTACTGCTCTGATGTGAGCAAGCCCCACTTTTTTCTTTCAGAAACTTGTTTCCCTTTCCTCTAAGGAAGGCAGCTGTGACATCATAGTTCCTTCAGCTGTTCTGTAAACCTCCAGCTTCATACCTCATTAAATATGGATAGGAATACTGTGTTGCTCGGTTACCTGTTTTTTGGGAAAGAGGTGTGTGCTACTTCTTTACGGTGTTGTGAACCTGGAGCACAGTGAAAAGAACCTCCTATGCTTGTGCTGAAACTGTGTGGAAACAGTGACTTTTATTTTTTTTGGAAGCACTGGGGAAAGAAGGTAATAGAAATACAGAAGAGTAAGCAAAGCAAATATCTACAGTCCTCTTAGTGGGAAAGGAAACAAAGCAGAAGATGGGTGGCGTTATACAAAGTGTTATACAAAGGAAGGTGGCTGGCTTTTTTGTTTAATTATGAAAGGTCATGGTTACAGTAGGCCTTTATTTTGGCTATAAAGTCTTTAACTGCAGCTCTGACCTAGTCAGAACTACCTGGAGCCAATGCTGTGAAAAAAAAAAAAAGAGCCCCGTTATGTTAGTACAACCTTATCTCTAAAAATATGTCTCAAAACAACTTCAGCATAGAGCTGAGGGACTATCTCCAATGTAGAAATGATAAAAAAAAAAAAAAGTTAGCAAGGGCCTTGTCATAAACATTGCATGGCAGGGTAGTGCATTAAATGAATTCTCATACAGCTGAAAGATCATCTGTCCTCTCACCAATGAGTGACTCTCAACCTATTTGAATACAGTTTGAGACACTGTCACTGCAGTAATGGAATAACTCATACCTGAAACCATGACATTTAGTCAGCCCTGAAGTGTAGTTACTTGAACTATGATACACTGAAAGAGACATTTTTGACTACATTACTAATATAGTAAAGCAACTTCACAATCACTTTTATTATAAAAATAATACTTTGGTAGAATTAAATTCAATCAATAATTACACAAATACACACTGAAATAGTTATGGCACAGAAAAAAATAAATATCCCTGTACATCGTCTGTGCAAAAAGACAGGCTAGTTTTAGTTAACAACCAGCCCTTGTATGGTTTTTTTCACTTCTCCTGATTTCAGCTGAACACAGGGATTTTCAAATAATATGTCTGAAAGTTCAGTCTCAATAGCCAAGAAAATACTCTCTTTTAATCCAGATAAAGCAGAAGAGATTTTGTCTTCTGTCAAGCTGTTCTTCCCCATTCTTCAGACTATGTTTTTGGAAGAGAAGGAAGACTTCAAGTGACTTCTTTTCCTAAGCCTTCAGACTGCTGTGGAGAATTACGCTCCATTAAGAGTCAAGCCACAGTCTGAAGCTAGATACTGCTGCAAGTTTCATTTGCTTTAGTCTGTAGTAGAATTTGCATTATGCTTGCCTGCCTTGTAGTTGTCCAAAATAATTCTTCATGGAAACACTTTGCTTTACCTGGGAGTCTTTTGTACAGTCCAAGAGAAGGTGAAATCAAATAAGAGGTAGATACTGTTCATCTTCCTAAATACTAAGAGGTGTCCATTTGTCCAAGTTTTACAGTCTATCGAGTAGTGATTTTCTTATGTGCCTCATACATCACGTTGTCACTGACAACATTCAGTAACGTGCTTAAGAAATTCATCACTGAGTTCATCGTTGAAAAACCTCATACAGTGAGGGCATCGAAGTTCACCCTGTCCCCTGCCCTCTGATCCTGAGTTTCCATTGTCTCCAGGTGGAGAAGTCTGTTCAGACTGCGAAGGTGTTCTTCTTGTGCCTGTCTGGCCTGAGCTGTTGCCTCGTAGATGTTCAGTGCTCGTCTGTACGTGCGTATGATTCTGGTTACCAACGTGAACTCGGAAATGAGTACTTGTATCTCTCGAGTCCTAGAAAGAGAAAGAAGAAATTTTGAAAAAAATGAAATAAAAACATTCTTTACAACAATATTTTATCACCTTCACTTGAAACATTGCTTATGGTTTCACCTGAAGATTTGCAAATAAAATAGGCATCAGTTTTTGCAGTTTTATTTCAAAAAAGCCACAAGCAGGCTTCTAGAAAACTGGATAATATAGCTAGTGTGTTACTTTCAAGATGCCACTGTTAGCACAAGTCAGTTGCCCTTATGAGAATTCACTGTTACTGTGGACAACAAAAAGAGAGGGAAAATGGACTAGAAAGGAATATGTATGTATTGACATGCATCTCTGCTAGAGCTCGACTTTGAAAGAATACAAGTTTTTGATAGCTGCACTGAACTGAAATGGCTTTAGAAGTATTAGTATTTTTTAAGATGTATTTAGAAGTACATTTTAGTCTTGAATCCTGATGAGACATTATTGGAGAAACTAGCATTTTGCTTGTTTACCTGTCGTCTTGCTAGCTGGTGTTGCAGACATGCGACTTCTAGTTGAAGCTCTTGTATTTTACTTTGTGCTCGTTCTCTGTCTGATCTCTCAGATGTGAAATCATCTTTATAAACCAGGACCTGAAAAACAATCATTATGTTAGCATTTGATGAAGGTAGAGCATGGCAAGTTAGATTAAATAGTTGAGGCTGAGATTTTTTTTGTTTGTAAGCACTTATTCCCAGAATTTCAGTATTAACTTGCTTGTCATATCAGTGCTTTAAAGGCATTTGTGTTTCTTTTTCAGATGTGTACCACAAAATATTAAAGCCAACAGACCCACATGTAGTTTTTTAAGTGGTGTTTCAAGTGTGTTATTAAGTATTTGTATATCCAAATGTGGCAGGACAAGTGGTAAAAGGTCTAAGAAATAGTTTCATTTTTTCCCCACTAGATTTCTGTGGTGTCAAGAGAAACAGAATTCCCACCTCCACAGGAACCAAAACATTTACTAACCTGTTGCTCCAGCATTTGTATGCGCTCAGTGTCTCCTTCACTAGCCTTCTTCACATCTTCTAATTCCCTCCTTGTTTTGATGCATTCATTCATTTTTTCTTCCAGTAACTTGTTTAACCGCAGTATCTCCTTCTGCATCAGCTCAGAATTGGTTTGTGCTGAAGCTACACCGTGCTGCTGCTCCAGCTGGGACTTGAGCTCTTTCAGCTGCAGGTGGAGTCGCTTCACATACTCATCCCTACTAGCATCGTATTTCTGCCATTTTGCATTTAAGTCTTCCACCTGAAAGATCACACAGTGGAGTCACAACATGAAGACACACACTTCCAAGCCTCCATAAACTGTCTATATTAGCAGGATTAAAATTACATATTATATATAATATATATATAAAATACATATATATAAAAGTATAAATGTATACTTTTGTTTATGTATAATAGGCTGACTCAATCACTGAGTGTGGATGAGCTACTTCATGTGAGAGGGGAAGATTATGCCATAAGCCAGGCTCTTCACAGGCACCCTTCCCTATTTGCCAATCCGCAGAGACAGTATTAATTAATAAGGAATAGGAGGGGTTGGCTGTCACCCCAGGGCTACTGCTGTTCTTCTGAAGTGGAATACTGATGCATGGAAGGGACAACTTTTTTTTTCTGCAGCACATTTTCAACAATAAAAATACGTTTAAAATAACAAGCTGTTCTTAGCCAAGGAAACAAGACTGTGCTCTGCTTGCAAGTCATATGCTTTATGACTAAAAACAACTTGGTACTTGCATTAAACTGCCCTTTAATTAGGTTAACCAGGCCTTAGCTCTTCCCCAACTTCCTGTAATTCAAAATCAATTTTTATGTTGTACAAATGAAAGTACTCACGTGAGCTACTTTTTGTTTTAACATTTTGTTTTCATCTTGCAGCTTGCAGATAAGGGTTTGAAGTGAAGTTTCATTGTCTAACACCTGTAATTTTCAGACAAAGGAAGCATTACTTTAACGTAGAAATTCCGGATTGTACTTAGCAATGCTGTTGTACTGGAAATCATCTTTTGTGTTTCTTCTAAAAATACTTGCCATCACTGAAATAAATACATACACGAGCCTGCTTGTTTCTGTAAGCTATATTTCTTTAACACTAAAAGCTGCATGCTATATATTAGCATAATAAGCAAAATGTAGTCAAGTTTTTACCATCTTAGATATCTTTTAGATATGTCCACGTGGTGTCACAGAAACATCTTACCAAGCTCTGAGCATGCTGAAGCTGACAAGGAAAATACCCCACCCTTTACGTGCCAGAGGGACTACCCTGCTGACAACTGTGCTTACCAGGTGCCATAACATCCTTGGAAACTGCATTTCCCCACTCCAGACAAGAACACATCCATTCCTGCATATTGCTTTGTAATTACTGTCAATTTTGGCTAGTACTAAGAAGAAATTACTCTAGAAAACCTGTTTGATACATTGTGTGAAAGGATACTTTTTTTCTACAGTTGTGACATCTGCTTAAAAAAACCCCGGCGTACGTGAGTAATACAGAACACTTTTGTACAAAATTCCCTAGAATCAGCTAGTACTTGCATCTGAAATTTCTCTTCTTCAACAGGGAAGTCCCCACTGGACAAGGTTAGCTACTTGTTACATAGATCAAAGTCAATCAAGTTTCCTGTCTATCAATTACACAAAGCCTGATAATACTCAAAGTTTCAAGTTTCCCTCAAAAAAGTCCTTTTCTCTTACATCTAATTCACCTCTAATTAGTTGTTATAGTTAGTTTTAATGTGATTAAATTTTCTTCCACGTTTTACCAAGTGGAAGTGATATATGCATAAAGCTGATCGTAAAAGCATAGGTGAGTGGTCATCTGGAACACAGCGTTACACTTCATAACAAGAAAGTCATGAGAAAATTATTATTTTTTGTGAGAAGAGTCTGTAGGACCCTATTCAATACTTGTATCTGTTACTGGAGGCAGCACCTCCAATGTGGCTTGCTTATAGTATCATGAATTACCTAATGACTGAACCGTCATGCTTTGTGGAACAGTAGAACAATGCTATCTATCCTGCACTGAAAAGCTTCAGCTAAGGTGAAAGAAAAGGTGTTGCACAGCCACAGCGAAGTGCAACTGAATCCATGTGTTTCTGTCCTTCTCGGGGGCATTTCTGCCACTTCCCTATCAAGAAGCAGTTTGTCTAAACACACATGCTGGAGAGAAGTGCTACCTTACAACGGGAGGGTAGAGGGGAACCCCAGAGCAAAAATAGGTGAGACACCTTGCCCAGTTCTTCCAAAACCAACTTTCTGTAGATCTATGCTACACGTGCAAAGCCAGATCCTGACCTGAGAAGACCACATGCTGTAGTTTTTAGTATAAAAGCTACTTTTAAAGCTATTTTTCTTTGGTTTGTGATTTTATATGCTTAAACAAGTTATCAGCATCTTCAAAAACACAGCACCATCTAGTGATGCCCACAAGACATTCTTCAGTATAAAGAAGGTACTTGGCTGCACTATATGCAAGGAAGAATTGCAGTCATGAAATTTCTGAGGTTGCAGAGGACCTCTCAAGATCCTCTACTCAAAAAGTCTGATAAGGAGATAAATGCATGAACTAGCCACAGCTTCTATCCTCAGTTTTTGGTAATCAATTATTTAGAGGTTGCCATGGTAGCCTTTGCACCACACATGGAATTATTCAAAGGGCCATTTCTCTGTAAGTTTTATATCGTAATGAACTCCTTAGAAGGTAATGATGTACACAAAACATAGTAGCAGTAAAACTACCTGATTTGAACTTTCAGTAGGAATCTGGTCATCTGAATTCCCCTTCTCTTTTCTTTGCTTCTCTTCTAGACATTTTGCCAGATGTTGACACATTTCTGCTGTGGATGCTAATTTGCGTTGAAGTTGGTGGGTTTCATCAGTGAGTGAACGGCACAAAACATCACTGGTGGCTTGAGCCTTCTCCCGCTCTGCCAAGCTCTTCTGAAGTCGTAAGATTTCTCTCTCCTTTTCATATGGAGGCTGATTTATCATCTGCTGTATCTCTCCATTTTTCTCCTCTAGTTGCTGATTCAACTTCTGCACTTCCTAAACATAAGGGGGAGGGGAAGTTACTTAAAGTGAAGTGAACTCAGAAGCCAGAACATTTCTAAGGCTGAATTTCACATTGCAGTAATCCCATACTGCTCCTACATTCCCTGCCAAGTACTTAAAAAGCAAAAATCCGATTAATTTCTGTATAAACACTCAACCTTAGAACTGACAGATCAGTCGATCAAAAACTACCCGGACAACTATACAAGCACTTCCTGGTAAGCAGAATGAAGAACTCAGAAACAAGCAAAAAACTGGGAAGATTTTATGACAATCATATACAGCAGCTACAAACTAAAAATAAAGCTTAAAAGAAACAAGCAGTTTGAAGGAATAGCTATGGAGACTGAGAAATGCTTACTAGTCCTACATTCCAAATTAGCAGATAGTACAAATTTGCCTCAAAAAAATTGGAACTGGAAAGTTATCAAAAACCAGTGAAGCATAGTCATTGCCTGGCACTGTGACAAAGACAAATCAGAGAGCATACACAGCAACTTTCCCACCTAGAAAATGAGGAGTGGTGAGAACAAGCAAAGATTAAATGAAATCCATATGGCAGCAGGAAGTATTTTGGCCATAGCTGACTCCAACATATGCAAGGGGGCCTGACGCAGTCTTACAAAACAAAGATGCATCCCATTGCTGCACACTCTTGTTGAATTAGAGGGGCCTGGGGGATCATCCACACTGCATCAAGTTAACTTCTCATGTCGGGTGCTTTGAGAAGGAAGAAGTGTGCTCACAGACAGAGGTACGATCACGCAGAGGTACCACGTATCTCAAGTACACCAGCCCTGACTTGGCCAAAACCAGCTTCTGTTTGTCATCCTCCAAAAGTAAAGGCTGCTGGTAGCCCAGACCTCTGCAGCACTGTTCCCCCAGAACCAATGTTCCCCTGGGACCAGCACAGACCACAGGACACAGAGGCTCAACTCTGCTCCAGTTCTTCAGCAGCACTAACAGCCATAAACCACAGGAAGCACTCTGCCAGCATGTAGGCATCTGACTTCAGAAAGTGCCTTGTTATTTTTAGTGACAATGATTTTGGTATTTATGGCAAGGCATAAAACATTTATTATAAAATAAATTATTAGGCTAACTTACGGAAAGAGCACTTGCTCTCATTGCTGATGTTTACATTTTCACATCACGCTGAATGCTAGTTTTCCCCTCTGCTATAGATTCTGCATCAGACTACAGAATGCGCTCAGATGCCAGCGGTTTGTTATGTCTGCAAAGTGCCACCAAGATCATCTCTCATTACAAATTTCCAAACTTGAACATATTTAAATGTGCTGTAGGTGAGTGTCATATGTGGAAAATGTTTTGTATAAGCTTTAGGTCAAGAGATTACTTATGACAAAAATACTTGTTTCAATTTTAAGTACCACTTCTTGGTTTGGAAATTCCTCCATACAGCTTCATACAGAAAGAAATGCTTCAAAATTCTTTAAGCACTTCAGACCGAACACGGGAAAGTCTTCACGGCAGTACCAAAAATAGAGCTTGTGGAGGGTGGGAGGGGAGGCAGTTTTGTGACTGTTTTGTCACAAGAGAGATCCTATTTTCCCCCCGTCTGTCTCATCACAATGCAGACTTGCTGGTTCCTTCTTCAAAGCACATCCTAAGGCACGATCTTTATGTCAACACAGCGTCAGCCATTTTTTAAAGTGCACTTTTAAAAAAACCACCTGAATAGAAAAAAGCGGTGGCACCAGTTGGTTGTGTTATAGAGTTACATCTCATAGAGAGGAGGGTCTTTAACTAATAGGGAACTTCCACATTTAGTTTGTGGGCTGCTTATTTTTTTTACTATGTTCTCCTGCTGCTTGCAAAAATAGTTCCGTGAAGATTTCTAACGCCACCCTACGTTCCTGCCGTAGGGCTGCTTTAAAAAAAATATTCAAAATATTACAAAAAAAAAATTAGAAAATCCAGCCTGTTTTCAACCTCACTGAACTCAACAAGGTGGAGAGGGGCAGCAGGGCTGAGGGCGGCGGCAGGGCTGAGGGGAGCTCCGCTGCCCGCCTCAGGGTCCCGCCGCCTCGGGCAAGGCACCGGGGCCGGATCCGAGGGGTCGCCCCCGGCCCAGGGGGACCCCCGGCTGGGGGAGCTCCCCTCTTTACCTGGCTCAGGGTCTCCATTTTCTGCGCCGAGAGCCGCTCGCTGTCCCGCAGCTGCTGTCGGGCCTGGCCCAGCTGCTCCAGCAGGCTGTCCACCAGCGAGCGGGCGGGCTCGGCCCCCGGCTCGGCGGGCTGCTGGCGGGCCAGGCCGCTCCTCAGCTCCCGGATCGTCGCCTCCTTGGCGGCCAGCTGCAGCTGCAGGTGCTTCAGCTGCTGGGCCGACTCGTGGTACAAGGTGCAGAGCGCGTTGTAGCGGGGCACTTTGCTCTTCAGGCTCCTGTTCTCCCGGTGCAGCTTCTCCAGCGTTTCCTCCACCTGCCTGAAGCGGGCCACCAGCGGGTCCGTGCTGCTACCCTCGCTTACCGAGCACATGGCGGGGGGGGACGAGCCTCGCTCACGCCGCTGCCCCTTCTTCTCTCTCTCCTCCGGGGCGAGCAATAACCCGGCCAGGTGCATATAAACTAGCGAGGAGCCAGGCACGGCCGGGACTACTGCTGCTGGTAGCGCTGCTGTTCCTGGTTCTGGTACTACTGCTGCTGCTTGTGCTGCTGCTGTTACTTCGCCCTTCCGTCTTCCCCAAGGCAGGCAGGGGGCGGCCGCTGCCGTTTAAGGGCTCGTAGGCTCCTCCTGCCGCCCTGCCCCGCTGCCCGCCCGGGCGCCGCTGCCTCAGCCCCGCCGAGGGGAACCCCGGAGCGGGGGAGGGCAGAGCTTCCCCCCGGGGCTTGCTGCCACCTCGGGGCCAAAGCAGCCCGGGGAAGCCCGGGGAGGAGAAAGGGCGGCCCAAGGGCGCTGTGAAGGGGGAACGGGGCTGAAAACCGGGGGCAGGCTGCGGTGGGGTGAGGGGGAGGAATGGGGGGACAGCACGCGCACAACATGGCGCCTGAGGGGGAGACGGGGAGCGAGGGGCTGCGAGCCGGGGCTCGCCCGGCCTTGCGAAAGCCCCGCAGCGCCGCGTCCCAGCGGGAGCCGCTCCGGGAATTTCCTTGGCGCACCAAGGGGACTTTCCCCCGACTTCTTTTCGCCGGCGGCGACCCCCTGACGGAGCCCCGGGAGCCCCCTGCCCGCTGAGGCGGCTCCCGCCCCGCGGAGCCGGTCTGAGGTGCCCGGCCCGTCCCCTCACCCCCCCGCTGCCGAACTGGCACCTCAGAAATCGGGGCTGGGGAAAGCAGGAGCAGCCCCTGCTAACCAGGGGAGCTTGTGGAGTTTGATCAGGCGGAGAGGGGGATGTGGTAGGCTGGACAGATGAGAAGTGTCTTTGGGGTTGGTTTAGCTCTGGCTGGGTTACTGGTAGAACATGCCTGGTAGGAAGCCAGCGAGGAAAAAGTCTTAAAACTGTACAAAAGTAAAGCATGGGTTATGTTTGGTTATTATTTATGATAAAGTTTATTATATGTATGTATGTGTATAATTATACACCAGGGAGCTCTGTATGCAGCACGACCTCATTGTGCTAGGTTCAGTGCAGTCACAGAAGATGCTTCAGGGCCAGAAATTATGCACATCTGACTGGATGTTCACTGGATGCTACTGTACCATGGACAAAATGATGACTTCAGGCCATGTGATAGAGAGCAGACTCCCTGTGTTAGCACCTTAACCACTCGCTGCTGTCACCATAAGGGCACAGTGATGAATTTGTGTGAAATATGCAGGAGTCAGAACAAGATGAATGTGGAGGAGCCTAAACTGAAAAGTCGAGACGCGCAGTGCCAGCAGCGGTGGATCAGAAGCCTTGTGATAATGGTGAACGTAAAATGCAAGGTAAAACATTTACACCACCTTCACAGAAGGCTAAAATTGAAATGAAAGGTTGTAATTGGATGCAAGGAAAATGTTTTCCTGGTGAACACAATACAGCACTGGGACTGCTTTGAGCAGAACTATGTTTAGAGACCTCCTGAGGACCCTCCCAGGTCGAATTATCCTCCAATTCAAATCAGCAGTAAAAGACAGGAAGCCATTATTTTGTCACCTCAATTATGCTAGAAAGGGTTATCCAAAAGATTGGGTGTAATACACTCAAAATGGTCCGATAGTTTTGTTATTCTTAAAGACATGACTGAATTTTATGGGGATAGAAAGCTCTGTGTGACAGAAAATGATAAAACACATGCCCAAGATACAAGTCTGTCGTACATTTATTATTTCATACTATAAATAGTATTTATGCCGTGTGATTACACACTGAAAATCATACGTGCAGAAGATGAGGAAATGCAGTTTTTGACTTTATACTTGAAGGACAGAGTTGTGTCCTGCAACCTTAAGACACTTTTTGCTAGGAAGAAAGAAAAATTTCTCCTTTAAAAATGCCAGCACTTTGTGGTTTTCATATCTGTTAGTAGGAAAAGCAAGAAGCAATGTACACTTTATTTTATATTTTCAGTATCTGTACTACAGTCAGAGCTAAGTGAAAATATTGGGGCAAAGTGGGAGCAAAATTGCATTTTGGTAAAATGTATTTAGGCTGATAAAATTTATTGAAGAAATGTATGGTGAAGTGCTAGTACTAATGGAGAAATCGGTTTGGTTTCCTGCCAGTTCAAACAGAAAATTGCAAGGAAACTAAGAATTGAGAAATCCCAAGTGTCTGCAGATGTGGCTGTGATATTCTTAGACCAAATATCAAAGAGTTTAGGTAGCTATCAAAAAGGATAATTTACAATAGCTTTATTTGTTATATAGTACCAGAATAGTGAAGTCAAGCATTGCATCTGATTACTGAAAACCTGATATTAATAGATCTTTGGACAAAGCAAGCACTCCCCTGAGGAAAACACCACTGACTTAAGGGAAATTTGACCTGCGTAAATCCTGAGTAAGAAACTAATCCCATATGTTCTCGGGAATGCCCTTAGATGACTGTTTCTTTTTGTCAGTTCTGAAACGCAGAGGAATTCTTGGGAATTCAGTAAGTGGAAGCTAGTGCCAAAGAGTGAGTCAGCTCTTCAGACGTGTTTTGTAGTGTACCTGGCTTTTCCTGGATTGCCTTCAGTGTGCTGTTCATCAGATTTGCTGATAAAGCAGCTGGTTTGCTGAGCGGTGTGTTTGTCCTTTCTCAGTTTTAGACAATGAAATGATGGCTTCTTAAGTACAGTAATTCTGATTAGCAAGTAATTGCATGTACACCAGGTATGCTCTGTGCTACTTTATGTAATGAAAGCCCTTTATTTTGCCATGCCTTACTAGTCTCAACTTGAAATGTGAGGTGAAGTTCACTTCACCCTTTCTCAGTATAAGAGGTATCAGAATATTAAGTAAAATCTATCACATGAGTAAAATCTAACCTCAAATTAATTATGCTAAAAAAATAAATCTTAACAGGAGTTATTTTAAATAATTATTTTTTTTTGCATATCATAACCATCTTATGACATGTGAGATGAATATGAGCAGAAGTGATTAGATACTCCCTAGAAGCAAAATGGAGACTAAGCAGAGCTTAGGAAACTAGGAAGGGGGAAACATGAACAGTATAGTTAGATTGGATTCAGTTTTCATAGATTTTTTTTTTTTAATTAATTTTAAAACTTGAGTTTTTTGTAAAGCTGGTAAGAAATAATTTTAAAAATGATCAACTGTTTGCAGTGTTGTATGGGTAAGAACTGCAAATAACTCCTCTGAGTTTTGTAGTTCTATCTGTGATGTTAGTGCAAATGATGTAAGAATAGTTCTCTGGAGATGATGTTCTGTGTGGATAAGACCATGGAGCACACTGGGGTGTGGTGGTTGTGTCACTTCCCAGATGGCGAAGTATGCTCGCTTTTCAGGGAACCATACTTTATTTTTAGTTGTGAACTCCAGAAGTTGTTCAGCCGATCAAGCTGGGTTTGTTCCAGTTGTCTTACATCATTGCTTGTGTTCCTGGAGGGCAAGTTGTGATCTAATGATACTCATATAATGTTCCATTGCCTTAAGCTCATCTAACTAAACAGAACTGATTAGAAAATAGCAAGTGGTCCTCCTGTTGCTGTATGATGGAAAAGCAGCAGCAGTTCACTCGTCCTGTGCTGTTGGCTTTGCAGTGCCATCAGGAATTTAAAAAAAAAAAAATCTGTAGTGGCTTATTTTCCCCGATGAAATCATCTGATATGTCTTAGCATACTCATTGCTACAAAAGATGCCCAACGCAGAGCTCCATGTGCGTCTGAGAGTCTGGTTTTCGCGCTGAACAAATAGGAAGTTTGTGCTTCTCTGACTCATAGATTAGCAGTCATTATAATCTGCAGCCACGTTTACAGTTCTGATGTGGGAAAGGGTAAACATCCCTTGTATGTACTGCTGTATTGGATAGTCTCATAATTTGCTGTTCTTCGTGTTTTACAGTTGGAATGGGAAACTCACTGCGAGGGCCTTCAGGACTGCCCAGGCTGGTGAACTTGTTCCTGTTACGTATGTGTGTGGCTGTTTCCCTGCCTTCAGGTTCTGATCTGGACTGCAACACTGTTCTTTCAGTCTGATTTCAATTTATGCACGTAAAATATTTAGTGTCATCAGGAGAAATAGCATGGTTTGTATTTATTTCTGACGGAAATTTTTCCCCACGTTTCATGCATGGATTGAGCTTTGGAGGATGCCAAAACCAAAAGTGTTTTGATGCTTAGGGCAAAGTCCCAGGACCTGTGTTATTAATCACATGAGGCTGAAATAAACAGAATGAAGAGCCACAAAATTAGATCTGAAGCAATCCTCTTGCTTTTCGCTAAGAAGTATTTCTTTTGCATTCATTTGGACTAGGACTGTTCAGTCTCATCTTTATAGGTGTCAGCAGAGAAGCAGGATATGCTCTTGTACGTGTCTTATTTAAGTCTTTTGATCAGTTCTGGTCTATATCCAGGCAGTAGGCATCTGTTATGCTCTGTCATTCTTTAGATCTTGGCTGCAATTCAACCTTTCTGTTCAGGCTTATTGGTTCTGTATTGGCTATTCCTTCCACACAGCAAGTGTTTGGCTGTTTCAGGCCCTGTTCTATTTTCTTGCTGTCTTTACATTTTGCAATTTCTGTTTTGTTTACCCGCAGCTCAGTAGTACCGGTTCACTGGTACTGTCCTTGCAAACTGGAATTTATTTGTCTTGCTGATGCTCTCTTGGTCTGGGGAGTTCAAACAGCGTGCTTAGTCCTTTAGGCAGCCGCATCATGATATAACTGATTTTGAGCTTTACTTTTATCTACAGGAATGTAAAAGGCTCAGAAGCTCACTAGAGAGTTTCAAAACTCATAGACTTAGGTGACTGCAGTTGCGACTCCTACTGAGAAGCAAATCACATCTTCGAGTTTCTTGTTTATAAAAGGTAGGGGGTTACCCATATCTGTTTATTCCTGGTGGGCAGTGAAGGGTATGCTGGCTTGTATTGGTCGTAGGATGCTCTGTCCTAAAAACTGATACTTTGAAATGCTCCAGACAACCCTCTGTCAATTGCAGGAAACGCTCCCGGACTCTGAAATTCTTATATGATTTATACTGCAGATCCTTTGGGGATCCTATATATAGCGATTGAATTTTCTGCTTTGAATATAAAATGCCTTGAGTTTTCTGGTTTCCATTACCATTCCTCAAACATCAGGCAGTTTTAAAGGTAAATTGGGGGGTGTGGGGGGGTGTTTAAGTATGACTAAATGCTAGGCTTTCAGGTGCAAGGCTGGAAACAAAAGGTTGCAGGCGAAAACATAATTGTCTGTGGATTTGTCTTAAGCATTAAAATTGCATAATGCAGATTCCTAATGCAGGCTCCATGGTGTCTCTGATCCAGAGCACTCATTTTAAAGAGAACAAAATTAGATTACACATTTCTGACCTTTAGCTTTTCTGATCTAGCGAGCAAATAGATCTCTAGAGGTTGACAAGAAAAATGTTTGATTTAAATGTTTTAAGTGTTTTCTAAAGGTTGATTAAGAAATGAGATTTCCTAAGACTATCCAGAACTTTAAAAGAAACAGTACTGGAGTAGATGGTTCTATATGTAAAGCAGAAAAAAAGAGCTGTTGGAGGTTTCTTAGCATGTCCATGATACTAGATGTGAAACGGTTTTCAGAAGATTTTGAAGAAGGGTTGGGAGGAATCAAGTGAATGCAAGACGAAAGTGGAAGTGCCCTTACCATGCCACTCACTCCCCTCCCACACACCATGCCATTTCCACACAAATAACAACATTTACCAAAATTCTGTTTAGTGTCCCACTGAGAGGCAGGAAACTGCACGATGATGATGTTCCTCTGATGCTCCATCTTTCCCGGTCTCTGCAAAGCAGAAAATCCATCAGTCATCCTGGCAGGACGGGAGCGAGAAATTTTCAGCAGTGTTTTAAATTCAAGCCATTAATGCAGTCTTTTGTATGCTGAAGTGAAGAAACGATGCCATATAGGCACCAACTGCTGAAAACTTCAGCTCGTTTGAATGCTTTGTTATGAGCAAGAGGATCCATGTTCTTAATTGCAGAAGGGTTGTGTGTCACGCTTTAAGTAACGTTCACACTTAATGCTCTCAGAAAGAACTCAGAAAACATGATAAAACAGTATTTCCAAGGAGTCTGTGTACCAGCACCAATTCAGCCTTAGCACAATAAATGAGTCTAATTTGGACACGTGGGTATGTGTGGGTTACAGAAGATTAAATCAGAAACTATAAGAAATAATAACATATTAATTGAAAGCATTAACTCTTTAAAAAGTCATCACAGTATTTTTCATGGATGTCCTTCAGACACAGGCACTTATGCTTGCAGAACACTGAAGTATGCCTCTTTCAAGAGGAATAAATCTTGTTTGCTCTGGGTAAATGCTTTCTCTAGCTAATTGTATTGATGCAAAATGTTGTGATTGTTACTGAATTAACGTGCATTTTAGGGAAGATGACTGGCAAAATTACTGTCTTCTTGCCCTAAACCTTTGAGGACAGACCACAGGGACTCCTACATGTATGATTTTCATTTAAGTTTCTGATGAGAGTTACTGATGTATTTAACTGAACAAATAGAGCAGTTGCTATCTAATGAGATGAATTTAAGAATATAAACTGAGCATTGCTGCACTGGTTCCTAGTGTCTCTTCCCTTGAGTTCACTGCTGGACTTTGAGCGAGTCTGTTAATTTCTGCTTGCTTTGCCATTTGAACCTTGCAGAAATAATAATAATGGCTTATTGTTACAAATGGTTTAAAGGCAAAAAGACTGCAGCTTATTAAGCATTTGGTTTGTAGAAAGAAGGTCAAACTCAGGTTTCACTTAGCCTTACCTAATTTTTAGACAAAACCTCAGTTTTGACTTAAAACAGCTGAATAGAATGACCTATTGTGTTTTCTTATCGATGGATGTATTAACCTGCTTATGACTGAAATGCTAAAGAGTCAGCAGCGAGAAAGCTAATTGTGTGAGGCCTTGCACAGACAAACTAACAAATGATCTTGGTTCTGAAGTAAATACTATTCATATTGTTTTCTGAGGGTAGGGAGCTAGTCTTCAGTAAGTCGTATTTAGTGAAATTGTGACATTCCTGCCCAAGTGGATGGCAATACACAGACATGTCTCAGAGAACTAGTTTCCATGTAACTGACTTAGGAAATATGCTTGTTCTTCTGTAGGCTGGTTGAAACATTGTCATAATCATACTTTTACTGAAATTCTGCCATTTTAACAAGCTTAAAGATGTTCATACAAGAGAGGTATGGCTTGGAGAGAAGAGAGTGATTTTATTAGATCACTTGATACAGTTGAAAAGAAACAAAGGCCTTCTGAGACCATCTGTGCCTCCTCAGATTGATTTGTCTGTCTCCCCCACAAACTTTTCTTCTGTTGTGTCTGTAGACCATCACATTAGCACCATCACTAACACCACTTCTAGATAAAAATAACTTTTTGTAGCAGTTTTATTTGAACTTCTGAAGCTATGATGATGGCCATTAGGTGACCCAAGAACTTTAAAAAATGAAACATGATCTCTGTCATCTCTTATTTCCTGTGAGCTATCCAGGAAGTGTCTCAGAATGAAAGAAAAGCTGTGAATTTGCCAGATAATGAATCCGACTCTTTGTTCGTGGTTCTTTCCTGTAGGCAAAATTAGAGGTTTCTTGTAAACTTGAAGGAAGTGGAGTGAAGGAGTTCACTTGCGTGATAATGAGAGTAGCCAAATGATTGATTAGTGTTTGAGGACAAGGTTGTGCTTTGGGCAGTATGGATCTTCAGAGCTGCTATAGAAGATTACTGGGTTGCCCCTGGCTGGCAGGTGAGCCCCCAACCAGTCACTACCCCCAGAGGGATGGGGGAGAGGATCGGGAGGGCAAACGCAAGGAAAGCTCACGGGCTGAGACAAGGATGGTTTAATAAGGGAAGGGGAAATAAAAGCCAAGTGATGCAAAGACAATTACTCATGACCTCCCACCAGCAGACTGACGCCAGTCCCTGACCAGTGGCTACTTCTGGATCACCACCAACCCCTGCTGAGCATCCCGTTGTGTGCCAAGGATTATCTCTGTGATTCCTGTGGGCAAACTCAGTACAAGGAGGAAGTGGCAGCATGTTTCTCCATAAAGAGCTTGGGAAGAGCCAATATTTTGTAGCACTTGCACGGCTCTTGCAAGTTTCATTTAACAGCAGGCAAGATCGTCTTCTCCACTCTAGAATGAGGAAAGCTGAAACTGGGGGAGCAAGAGATTTGTTCCAAGTTGCATACAGTATCAGAAGACTATGAGCTGAAGAAGCATGAATGCTTGAGCTACACAACAGTGAAAAGGGTTTGGAAGAGAGTGCAAAGACAGGCAATTTCATAGATGGCATGTCAGATAATAGTAGAATCAGAACTCCTGTATGACTACTGACAGTAGAAAAGAAAAGGTGTTTAGAACAGAAAACAAAATCTGTTTATTTCCCAGGTTCACTTTTAGATTAATTCCAACCTATACTAGAAGATCATACTTGAAAGAAAATGTTCAGCCTCTCCTTTTCTCAGCTATGGCAATAGTGTCTCCAACCTCAGCAAACTTCTCAGAGTACATGAGAAGTACAGATCCTGCAGTGTAGCTGAATGGAAGCAAACTGCGGTAAAGATTTACCAGCAAATCTCCGTAACACCTGCAGAACATTTTTGCCACAGGTGAACCAGGATACCTGTCATGTCAGCGGCTTTTCTAGCAGAGCACGAGACATTCAAAGTGTTGTTTTCCCTAGGGTTGCCCTTATGTGTTTATTCCTATTTTTGTGTGGAGCAGTGAAGCGCTGTCCCTGCTTGTCGTGCAGCGTGTGAATCCCATGCTGCTGTGTCAGCACGGAGCTGCTCTGTCACGGGGCTGTCATGGGCTGATCCTCACCGGTGTGCGAATGCTGACCACTGCAAGAGTTCGTCTGAACTGCTCATGCTGGTTGTGTCTGCACCTCTTGCAGAAACCTGGGGTCTTCAGGACCCACACAGGCAGGTAGGGGAAAAGGGCCCTGACCTCTCATCCTAGTCACTCTGCTCCAATCCTTGGGTGCGGAGGTGTCCCTGTGTGTGGAAGCTGATGGTGTCCACGGTTCTGCCCAGCTCTGAGAGCATCAGCCGTGCCGTGACTGTGCTCAGCCCCTGCTTGTCTGTGGGCTGGCTAGTTTAACCAAATAGGTTGTGAGATGTGGTGGGATGGGGAAGTGAAGCCTTTCAGGAAGTGTACCGTGCTCAGTGTAACGGGGGGTGGCAACTGTATTGTTACTGTTAATGCAGAAGCGTGATGCTGAGTAATTGGAACAAATGTCTGCCACTTACGGTTTCTGATTTCAAATCTCTGTGGAAGACGGACTTTGTTTTCCCAGCATGTGCACTGCTGTTTTGGAAATTATATGATGCTGTTCAATTCTTGCAGAATATGAGATGGGAAGATGTGTGCATGTAGCAACTGGTATGGATGCAAAGTGGGAAATACCTGCCACTCTTGCGTTTGATGCAAATATGTACCCTTGGCTGATGGTGCACCAAAGCGCGATGCGGGCGGTTAATGGGCAGAAGCTATCCTGCCACCAGCATGGCACATACCGTTCAGAAAGGCTGCTTCTCCATAGTTTTCCTCCTTTGCTGAAGCAGAGAAAACCATCCAGCAATACTGCGGAGGCATGTAGTGACAGGGCTTGTAACAAAAGGCACTGAGAGTTGGCCCTCTCCATGCATCTTGCATCTGTGAAAGACCAGCAGGCAGATTGCCGGCTCACCAGGCCAGGCGGAGCCCTGGCCCCAGGCATTGGCTGGATCAAATAAATCTGACATAGCTTTAACAGTGTATGTATACACGGCTGGTCTGTGGTTAACATCCCTAGTGTTTGTGCAAGGAGCTCTTAACTTCTTCAATTTCAGTCTTTACAGTCTGTTGGAGCCCCAAGAGGACCAGCTGCTCTGAGCCTGTTACCTGGGTCCCATGGGACTGTGGCATTTGTGAGGACACTGCTCCTGCATGCTTTGCTGTCACCCTTGGTTCCCTGCTCATCCTCCCACTCATGTTGCTCCCTGGTGCACCGGTTTGTATTTATAACTCCTACATTCAGCACACTCCTCCTTCACAGGAGGCTGCTAGCAAGGCTACTGGAAGAGAAAAAACATGACCACAGTCACATGCGTGTTGTCTGGGCATTGAGCAAACTGTTCCTTCAGCTGTGCTCCTAAAGATTTCCTTATTTTATCTCCAAAACACACCCAGGAGCATGCTAACGCAGATGCGGTTTGGACAATTGGTAGGTCAGGGTGCAGGAGTAATCCAACTTCGTCATGAAATAAATCCCCACACTTTTTATAAGGAGCTTGCTTATAGCATCTGAGTTGACTGCAATAGAACACAGAGTATCAGTAAAGTATTGGCAACATCCATCACTGTCACTCCTCTAGCATTTCAATATAAATTCTAAAAGGTGGTGCCAAACATCAATAAATTTACGTCAGGAGGTCAGAGTACATACAGTGACATCCTGCCACGTGTGTATCCTTCCATAAATGATGCCAGGCTCCCTCTGTAAAGAACATCTCTACTTGGACACACTGAATTGTCATCTTAATCTGCGAGTCAGGTTACTGTTTGGTTGAGTGTCTTACATCACAGCGATCTACATGCAGTAGCCGGGCTGTTCAGTGTCTGTTCAGTGAACCAGGTGCATTGTTCCTTGGATACTTCCTGGGAAAATGAAGTGTGATACACTTGTAGGATGTGGTGTTTGTTTCTGTTCGGTTTGCAGTGTTCTGAACTTTGTTTTAACTTGTATTTGTGTAGCAGAACACGGTGAGTACGTACGTCTTTGTGCCGTTCCCAAAAAAAAGTAGAAGTTGTAAGAGGGCAGTCTGAGCTCATGGGTTTCAGAGCTCAAGAAGATGTCACGTTTCTGGTCCTGGATACCCCCAGTTCAGTCCTCGATGTGTCAGCCAGGAAAGTGGCAGTCACAGCTGTGCTCATGACTTCCTGAAATTTTCTCACCACTGAAAGACATTGGCTCGAGGCTGGACATAACCATTAGGGCAATTGTCGGAAAAATTCAGAGAAGATTTGGTATGGGCAAGGGCGATCAGTCTGAAGCAGATACTGAGTCATAGGCTCTTGAAAATTGGTAGGATACTGTTTGTGTGCCTTTCCCGTTGGTATGACGCTGCAAACCAAGAGAAGTGATTCCCCGCGCTGTGAATGACTCTGCACTTGTGTGACGGCTTTACTGAGCTAGGTGCCTGGTGATTTAAAAATAGCTCTGCTTACTCAGATGCAGCTGATGATTGCAGAAGAATACTGCCCTGTGGTGAAGATGGAACATCTAGCGATTCTTTCCCATCGCCAACAGCAAACAGAAAGCAAGGTGAAAAAACCTACGGAGATAATTTACAGTTTGTTTTCAGCATTCTGGGTTTTCTTAATCCTTTTTGGGGGATCCCTTACTTTTTAGGGCATGGAAGTTCCGACGTCTCTGATTCCTCTGCTGTTTGCTAGGGTGATGCCAATCCTTCATTTTTATAACTTTGTGAGAATAAGCTGGCGGTATTCCTTCTGATGTGTTCATCTGAAGTGGCTTTAATGGGCACTAGCGTGCCCACTGGCATCCTTGCAAGTAGAGAAGATCCCATTGCCTTAGCGTGTCATTTCCATGTTAAGATAGATTTTTCCCATAAAAAATAATCACAAAGCTTTGAAAATAATAAAAAAAAAACTTGATATGGACACTTCAGAGTCAAGACTTTGTTTACGTTGTATTTTAAAATATTATATGGAAATCATAGTGTAATCTTAGGGGCTGGTTTTATATTTTTAGTTCACACTTGTGTGCATGCATAGACACATGCATGGTGTATGTGTTACTGTGAAGCCTTTGCAAATACAGTACAAGGCTGATAGAACGTATCACAGAAATCTAGATGATAAAGTGGATCCTTCTGTATGTTCAGGGCTATCAGGTTTCTTTCCTGTGTGTCACAGCTTTACCTAAGACAATATATTTTGGTATGCCAGAAATAATCTAGCCTTGTATGAAACAATCCCATACCGAAACTTTATAGATCCCATTCCTAATTCCTTACACCCCTTTACTTCACACATCCCTTGAGTCATTGCGCTGAAGAGAAACTGAAACCAAAGTCATCCTACTAATATTTTTCTCAGCAATTTTTGCTCCAGTAATTCTTGGATAGTTCACTAACAGGTCAGGGATCAGAGGCCATTTCTGTGTGTTAGTCATCCATAATAGATCAATGTTTCAACTCACTGGGTGCCAAGATAAAGTGGTCACATTATCATCAGTTTCAAGATCACTTTCTGGTTATTTTTCTCCATAAAACCAGAAAGGATAGGAAGATTACTTTAGTTATCAGCAGGAAAATGGCCTGTGAAAAATCTTAAAGCTAGATTAGTCACAAGAATGAAAGCCTGTGGTTATTATTTACTTTCAGCCAACAGGATTTTATTATTTACAGGAGCATTTCCATAGTAGTTCTTGGTGAAAAAAGTTCTCATTGGGCTTCAAGAAATGAAACAAGCAAGTTCTGGAAAGCTATAGACTTTTATTGAGCTGTCACCCTACTCAAAACAAAAAAGTTAATTCAGTGTTCAATACAGATGTATGAATGCTGTAATACAAAGAGGTCCAAATCATATTTTACAGTAAGTTTTGTAAACATTTCCCCATTACCGATTGTTCCTTTTCTCTGTCTCACTTTTGTACTTTTTGTGATCTAAATAGGGGACTGTGACATGTTTGGTTTTCAGTAAGCTAAAAGGAAGTGCATACAGTGAATTTACCAAGCTTGTCGCCCCGGGCTAATAAATTGACTTGCCTCATATATGTAGAAGCTAGATTTTCTGAAGAATTTTCTTACGCAATATAGAAAAGAGTCCCTGTAGCCTAATTAATAAATGTGTTCAGTATAGCCCTTTATGAAATGTTGAATAAAGCAAAACAGACATCATAACTGGTCCAATTACCAGGAAGTTGAAACAGATTTCGTTTATCACAGCTTAATTATTGATATTTGTTCAAATTATTGATTTATGTGTAATAATAATAAAAAAGTAGTATGTTTATCTGGCTCATTCACATTCCCCTTTTAGCTTTTAGTGTTAGTAAACCTTGCATGAAGGGAAATTAAGGGACAATTAGTAACATAACATGAGAAAATCAGGTATATTACGACATAAAGGAGCCAAAATAGAGAAATGTAATCTAGATATATAATTTTGGGGTGCTGATTTTTTTTTTTCAGACATCACATAATAAGCAAGAGACAAAGTGAATCCTTTATGATACCTATTAGTCGTAAAGATAGGTAGTTTTGTTTCATAAGCAAGTTCTGATAGTATCACTTATTTTTCCATACTATTTCCGTGTGTTTTTCTCTAGAAAGAAGATAAAGGTAAATCAAAAACGCAAATGCCAATGAACGCTTTCACATCAACAGGAGAATGTGCTCTTTCACAAGTTTCGCCCGTCACCATTTTCCCATACTAAATTTTACATTTTACTCGCTGCCTCTCAGTTTCCTTCTTTATTACCAGTAAAGGCTACTGCGTTTTTAGTAATGCTATTTACTGGAGCCAGGGTAGGAAAAACCTCCACTTTTGTTCTAGAGAAGGAGGCAAATTGTACACCAGAGATAGTTCTTCCTCTCTCAGATTTTTTTCTCTCATGTCATTTCAAATAACTCTAACCTCTACTTCAGAACTGGTTAACTTAAACTTACTACTGGAAAGCCATTGAAAGTAAATTTATCATTCATCAGAGTTTATACTCACAGCCCCAATTTCATGTCCTTTCCCACAATTGCTCAAGTTTCTGTTTCTGTCCTGAACTCTTTCATTTTTAGCCGTCTGCCACTTCCCTTCTACTTTGTTACAATAGTACCAAACCTGTTGATGTACATTAAAATTTTATACTGATTTATTTTAAAAGAATGAAAAAAGTCTCCATCTGATGGCTGAGAAGTCAGACTGAGTTTATGGGGGAAGTTAGAAATGATGCTGTTAAAAAAAAAATAAAATGAAAAAAATGCTCTCATCATTTTCAGTAAACTACTGATCAGAAGAACATCATGCAGTGAAGCGGTATTGCAAACTGATGATCATCTTCTTGTGTGAAACTGAGATTCTTCACAAAACATCCTTTACAATAACAGATTGACAATGAAAAGCTATATTAAATCTTTTATCAGTTTCTTTGCTTTCCTTGTGGCTAGTGTCTTGGGTGAAAATCAGTAGCTGAGACTCCTAGAAAGGAGAAAGGAAATTGCTGGTAGCAGAAGGAACCAGTGGAAATTCTGACTGCTCAATTTCCCTTCCTTTTCACAGCATTTTTCTGTTCTTTGGTGTTGGAAATACAAATATGTTGTATTAATTTCCTGATCCATGGAGAAGTTCTGGTCTTCATCCACGTTGTCAGCATCTGGATGCAATGGATTTAGTTTTCTGGTTCCTGTTTCTGGCAAGAACAGCATGCCCAGCAAGTAGACAGCTGTTTTGCATCTTGTGCTCAAAAGCAATTAGTACCACCTTTACGTAATCAATGCTCTGTGTGACATCCTCATGTGCATTTACCACCTCATTAAATGAACTCAGTAAATGAAAAGCAGAAATTGCTTTAAAAATAAACGGATAGAATGTAAGGTGGAGACCCAAAGCATAAAATACCGAGCAGATCAGATCTTTTCTCGCTGCAGTGGGTTTTCTGGGGGCTGCCTTTGACACCCAACACAGAGCATTGATCCTTGCCAGATATGAATTCCTACCTGATTAGAGAAGTCGCTCAGTTGGAGCACCCACACCTCTGAAGTTTGCATTTGATGCAAATGCATGCTTTTGATCTAAATCCACAAAGCATCCACGATTGATCTTCATGAAACCATTGCAGCTATTCCATTGCTGTGATTAATGCCTTAAAAACACCTTTGACTAGCTGTGGAAGGCAGTAGTTGATTCAGGCAGGCTGAAATTTGGCTTTATTAATCTTGGTAATAGTGTGCGAGGCCCCGCTCTGCTCTGTGACTTCTCATAGCTCTTCTGTCATTTTTCACCACCAGATTGGTGCTTTCCCTTGCACTGGGTTGTCCTGGGAAGGACTTCTTGTGATCTGTGCGAGTAGTTTCATGTTACGTTTAAGTAAATGTAACACAGCATGTACTGTGTGTGTGTCATAAGAGGACATTTGTATAATTCCTATTTGTGATTGCACTGATTTGAAACTGTGTCATTTTGTAAAACTATCATATGATTGGGGTGAAAGTGTGCGGTATCACTGTCTAAACAATTTTCTGTGGTGTCATTAGCTGTAACCTTCTAGTTCATGTAATTACTGTGTGCTTATTTCTCCAGAGCTCTGCAACTAGCAAGTCTGATTGAATTGTCAGAGAAATTAGGTACTTGGAGCACAAGCATTTCATTTAAGATTGCTTTGGAGCACAGTGAGATTTAATTCACTTTACTATTTAGATTAATTCTAAAATTAAAACTTTTAAAATTAAAAACAACAAAAAAGATAAAGTTAAAAGAAATAATTTTAGGTGTTTGCAGAAATTTCATTGTAGATTCATCAGCCCACTTCAAAAAGACTACCTTGCATTAATTTGTAGTATTTTATGATCCCTCAGGCTACTTTAACACCTATGCTCTTAGTCATATACTGCTAATTTTCAATCTAATTGCCTCACGTGTCTTTCTTCTTAGCCTAAGTAGTTTGGACTTCAGAGTTTACTGATCTGACATCAAAACAGTCTTCTAGTTTACCATCACCTTTCATTCCTTCTTCACCATTTTGCCTATTTTATCAGCGGACTCTTACCTTGTAAGGTCTTGGAGGACAATGGAAATTAGATGTGACCCCTCTTCAAGACTTTGCGCTACAGTAAAACAGTAATAATTAATGGAAAGAATTGATCAAATCATTATCTTTGCTGGGAAAAAAATGTATTTAAGAATTTTCCTCTTTATGGTTCAGCTGGGATCTTGCCTGTCAAAAAAATATCCAGAACATGAATCACGAAATTACAGACAGGCTTTCATTTGCTTAATAGTGGCCCATTCAAAATAATTTTGTGCTACTCAGAATCATAATGTTAATATTTTCTGTAAGTAAAGTTTTTTTTTGCAAGATTATAAGGCCTTGGCATCTGTGCTGATACTTTTACTCATAAGAAATTACATTTCAGTTAACCCTCAGCAAAGGAGAGGCCAGATAAATTTCAGTTAACCCTCAGTAAAGGAAAGGCCAAATAAAAGCTTAGGATAATTTTAAATTGGATAAAACTAAACCACCACTATTCAGCATTAAATGTACTTTTACAGAAAATGTTTTCTAGATTTTGTATTTATTTTACTTCAACTGCCTGTATGTTAAATTGATATCTGCAGAGGGCTGTAGAATAACCATATGTTGATCCATTATTTTCACAGACTTGTGGAGAAGGTTTCTGGGGAAAAACTGCCAAGCTCGTGAGCCAGAAGTGCTCTGAAGTCATCATGTAAATATGTGCCTGATCATGTACGTGTAAATATACATATATATAACACAGTAGTTTTAGAATCAAAGAATGGCTTGGGTTGGAAGGGACCTCATAGATCATCTTGTTCCAAGCCCCCAGCCATAGGCAGGGATGCCACCCACTAGATCAGGTTGCCCAGGGCCTCGTCCAGCCTGGCCTTGAGCACCTCCAGGGATGGGGCACCCACGGCTTCTCTGGGCAGCCTGTTCAAGTGCCTCACCACCCTCTGAGTGAAGAATTTCCTCACAACCTCTAATCTAAATCTCCCCTCTTTTTAGTTTAAAACCATTCCCCCTTGTCCTGTCATTACCAATTGAGCAAAAAGTCACTCTCCGTCTTTTTTATAAGCCCCATTTAAGTACTCTGATCCTATTATTTTCCAATTCTTAGTGTACAGTATGATTTTTTTTTGGAAAATAATGAATATAGTATTCAAAAAAACAGAAAATGTGAAAATCCACACAGAAAAAAGATGGTAAAACCAGTATTTACCACACTTCTAATATTGTTAAAAATATATTTTATTTGATAAATAGCCAATAATTCTTTCTTTCCTTCTCTTTGCCAGGGGCCCATGCCCTCCTGAGACCTGACTGCAATACAAAAAAAGAAATACAAAGAAGAAAGAAATGCCATTGACCGGGCCTGGACAGGGAGGCCACTTGCCTCAAGTGCAGCCATGGGAGGCTGTGGGCCATGGTACGCCAGAGGCCACGAGACACCAGAGCCACGTGCTGCTTGGTGAGCTCCCCACACCATCCCTCTCTCTCCCCTCCTGCACAGAAAGCTACAAACAAATGGCCCCAGCCTTTCTCTTGTCTGTGGGGATCTGCTGACGGGGCAGGAGCAGCAAAGGCCTCTCTCTACGAGAGGGATGGGCCTTGCCTCTCCGAATCGCACAAACCATAGCTGGCGCCCAGCCGCCATGCCCCCACACTGCCCGGGCAGTGCGAGAGGTGCTGGGGAGGGCAGAGGATGTGCATCTGGGGCTGAAAGCAGCACCAAACACAAATTTAGATATATTTATACACAACGAGCACAGGCAGAAGGAAGGAGGGAGGGAGCAGCAGCTTTCTGCAGCAAGTGTCTGACTGAGGCCATTTCACAACACTGGGTTTTAGAGGCGATGCCTGTATTCACTTCAGTGTTCCGGCTACCTCGCACTGAATGAGAAAAAAAGGGATTCTCGAGAAGGCAGGTCTCTTAGCATGAGCCTCCTGAAGCCTTCGTTGCCCTCTAGTGACAGGCCGAGCAAGGACAGGAGGTGTGCGAGGCCCGGAGGCCCCGCTGCTGCAGGGGAAATACCATGGGAAAGTGAAAAGCAGTGGGCAATCACATTGCTCACTTGCTGAGCTGCTTTACTGTTTATGCCCCAAAAGCTTTTGTAATAAGCTTTTCTACTAGTGTCGTTAATTTACTAGCTGATTAGAAAGGATGGCTATCTCTTGTTTTGCTTAGAGTATCGCCACTGCGGGAATGGCTAAATATTTAGAATATTATTGCTGAAATAATAACAAATAATAACAAAGTAATGGCTTCACTGCTGCAAATGGGTTCCTAAAGCTCTTTTAAAATGTGATGTACCTGTCTTTGTGATGTCTGATGCAGAGGGTCTGATAGCTGAGATCAGCTGTGTTTGAAATGCCCAGAAACCCCAGCCATCCCTGAGGAATGCTTCACAAATACAGTTTTACCAGAGCACCATAACACCAATGTGCACAAAATGAGGCAAAAAAAATATGTTTTGCTGATACAGTGTTATTTGAATTTCTGCAATAAATTTTAGCACCTTTGGCACCAGTTTAGGTACTTTTGTACCACTTTTTGTACTTTTTGCAGGTACTTTTTGTACCTGCACCAGCTTCGGGGCTGATACTGGGCTCAGAGTACATGAGTCAGTATGAATCACAACCCCTAGCTTACATCACTGCACTGATAAGGGTTTTAATCACTGACAAGGTTTAAATCATTGTTCTGTTTGCACTGTACTAACTACCACAAAGGGGGTTACATCAGTACACCGTATTCTCTCTTGAGCAACAATGTATGCAGATTCACAGTGTGGCTACACGTGCATGCTATCACCCAGGATGGAAACTTTAGCTTTAACCACAGCATATGTGCAGCTTATGCCCGTCCTTCAGCCTGCCTTGTGCTAAAAATGTGGGATGTGGAGTATGGATAATGCTCTCCAGTGTGAGCACTGCTCAGTCCATAGCTGATTTGAGCTTCTCTGCAGCGAAATGAGTTTATTTATTTATTATTACTTTTTCGGGTTTTATTTTGTGTGATCATGGAACAGTCTAATTTTCACTACATTTTCCCCGCAACATGCCTAGCTTCTGACTTTAAGCTGCATGTACCCACTGACGTTTGCGCTCCCCATACATCTGTGTCACATGCTCTCTCCAAGAGAGGAGCATAGTCCCTGCTCTTGCACGGGCAAAGACCTCACTTCTCAGCAGTGGAGCCCTCAGGATAAGATACTCGGTTACTCATAAGTCTGTATTATTGTTTCTGAGAACAATGATCTGCTATGATACTACACTGATGACCTGCTAAAATGGTGCTGAGCCCATTTTTTTGGTGGCTGTAGGGCCTGCAACACAAGGAGTTTCTGTCCCACTAGTGTTTGCGCCACTTCAAAAGCCGATCATGTCTTTTGACCTCGAACAAGGGGAAATGCAACTATGTTTAGGGGCACTTTTCGGTAGGAAATCTCCATCTGCCTACTGATACTGAAAGGGCCCCAGTTCTTACACTTTCATTACACATTATCTACATTGCAGGAAACTTGGCAAAAAAAATATACATATATATGTTTTATGTTGTATTCTGTGAAAAGCCACTTGTCTGCAGAGCTTTGAATTCCTCCTTGATTTGCCTGTCACAGCCAAAAACTGCCATTTGAGAGGATCTTTCTGTTGCCTCTGTTAATCTCCAGAATATTTACTTTACATTGTCATTAAGCTAACTCATGGCAAAAAAATCAGTTCCTCATGAGTCATAACCATCAGTACAGAGCTTCCCACCCCAGGGAACTCTGTGGACTTACGCTGTGGACGTAAGTGTCGTCACCTCAGTCCTTGCAGTTACGATGTTCATTTCTTAGGACACAGCGGCTCTTTACTCTTGTGTTGGCCATTGACTGGTGCAAAAAGTTCAAAAGTTCACAAATATACATGAGGCCAGTGTTAGCCAATGCTTACTTCCACAGTAATCATTTGCTAATGCTGTAAAATCCTGGGACTCATACCAGCATTGCTAATGTGGCTCTGCATGTTGGCTTTCCAAAAAATAAATAAATAAATAAAAGAGCATGCTGTGCTTATCCTGGTCATACAAGCCACAGCAAGCATTACCTCGTCTCCGGTGATGCAAGACATTTCCCATGGCTGCCTGAAGGAGGATTTTTCTTTCACACATCCCACCTGAATTTGCAGGATGTGTGAGGAGCCTAGAGCTTCTGTAGGTGGTCACAGGACACAGGACACACGAGCCCTCCATGCACCAATGTGCTGGAGCTCTAGGCCATGAAAAGTATGTGCTGCCTGTCTTTCACTGCATCAAAAATCACATGTACAGGTGCTAATAGACTGCATCAGCCTGATTAATTTCATGGTAGATCAAAAAAAAAAAAAACAAAAAAAACACGGTATGGGGGTGGCTAGTACAAAATTTCCATCTGTCAGGAGGCTGTTGATCATGCATTCAGAATTATAACCATCTGACCGTTTATCTCACAGCTGCCCTGAATATGTTGGTTCAAAATTCATCTTGTTCTTCTAATAAAGATGAGAGAAGAAATTATAAAAGGGCAGCAATTTATCTTTGTCATGTAGAAGGAAGTCATGTATTAGAGTAGCCCGTGTATTGTATACTTGATGGTTTTTGAACAAAAAGGAACAGAAATTCCACAACATCATGTGAATTTAGAGCAGTGTGAATGAGAATAATCTTTCCCACTATATGCAGTAACCCAAACTCTGGCAGCTCCTAGAACAGTGTGTTCTGTGCTATTGCCTCAAATCTTGCAGTGCAGTGGATGCATGGAGTAGGCTGCTTTCAGGCGGAATCAGAAATGCGACTTTCAGACTTACCATATCTCGACAGACCAAGAAACTCTGTAAAGTCCCTTGCCCATTTCCTTCTGCTTTAGTCACTCCTGAGTAAACTTCCCAATTCTTGACGTTCATACTTCTGGATAAATGTAGATGTATACATAACAGCAGTGATGGTTCCTGCTAATTTTCATCACAGGAACTCAGAAGGCTTCATAGTATCCTTTAATCAAGTAAAGGCTATCATGTGTGAAACAGGTGTGGCTTGATTTACATATCCCTTTTGCATTTTGTTAAATAGACCAGTGACAGAACCAGGAGGATAATTCAGGAGTCGAGCCTCATTTCAAACTTTCTTTAAAATAATCCCATTTACATAACCTAAGAACATAAAGCCATGCAGCAGCTTGACCCTGAAGGTAGGAGCTCTGATCTCTTAATTAAAATGTGGAAGGTATTGCATATGTCAGTTAAGTTTTCCATATCTAATTTTTCTGGTATGTCAAGTAGAGAAAATAATACCTACCTTCTTTTGCAGAGCTGGTAAGCCTTTTAAAGGACTTTTGAGCACTTTGACAAAACAAACAAACACACCAGAAAACCCACACCACTGTGACAGCTTTCCTAGTAATTATGCAGGTCAGCTGTCTGCAGCCCACAGGGCTTGAGTGCTTACCAGGGGCTGTGATAACAAGGCTTTCAGACACATCTTGATGAGATGTTATTACTCAGGTCAGGTCTCTAGCCTGTTGCTGTGTTATGAGAACTGCTGCTTTCACCACTGACAGTTGTGCAACTTCCTTTGGCTTCTAAAATTATGTTTTCCTAGGAATTCCTTTCTTATGGTAACCGTTAACAATTTTCCAGGCAAGAGGTCCTGATCCTGCTGTTTCATCTCCTTTTGTTTTTAACATTAATGAAATGATAGAAGTCAGAACACATCTTTGGTTTTCCTGCCAGAGCTTGTGTATAGAGGCTATTCACCAAATTTCACAGTGTGGGCATTTATTGGAAGGAACTGAAAACCAAACTGAGTCATTGCTCTGCCAGGGGCTGGAGGAAGAGACCGGGAGCTAAGGCCAACCCTACTCAGGCTGGGGCAACAATCAAACAGAAGAGAAGGACAACACCTGGAGTGCAGAGGGAATATAGCACACGGATTTGGAAGCAGTTTAATTCCCTACATCAAGGATCAATTTCCTCAAAAACAGAGGAGATCCCTGTCAGGCCCACTTGCTCTCCTTATCTCATCCCTCTCAGATACTCACACACTTGTACACCCCTGATCCCAGCGGGGATTGTCACTCACACCTTTTCAAAAAGGAGCAAAGCATTTGCATTCTTTGAAAGAGATAATGATGAAGAAAAACTGGAAGGAAAGGTAGCTTGGGAATACTGGAGCTGGCTGGGAAAAGCAAGACTTGGTCTCCTCTTGCAGACTCTGGGAGAAAAAAATGGATTCTCCAGGTTGTTCTCAGAAAGCTTTGCCCTGAGCGGAGGCATGCCCAGCTGAGGAGGTTTAATCTAATTATTTAATTGAAGCACAGAATATCCTGAGCTGGAAGGGACCCACAAGAATCATTGAGCCCAACCCCTGGCTCCACACAGGGCCACCCAAAAATTCAACCACATGTCTGAGAGCATTGTCCAGACACTTCTTGAACTTCATCAGGCTCAATGCCATGACCACCCTCTGGGTACAGAGCCTTTCCCCACCACCCAGCCTGACCCTCCCCTGTCCCAGCTCCATGCCTTTCCCTCGGGTCCTTAACCTAACCTAATTATCACTCACCAGTCTACAGCTGGTAACCGGTGATCAATTTACTATTTATTGGTTCAACAAACACCAGTAAGGCTTTAATTAGTTCTCTGCTACCTGGTAGTTTCTCTGAGCAGTGGTCCCCCTTTCTGGGAAGCGCCCTGCAAGCAGAGCTGGGCTGAGCAGGGCACCCGTCGGTCCCCAGCTCCAGGCGCTGGGTGGCATGGCACAGGACTTAGGGTAACTATATAATTTATTACATAAAATACAATTACTCATTTTATGCCCTAAATCAGAGGAAAGAAGGGACAGGAGGCGCTGCAGAGGGGCCCAGGGCCGTGCCCTGTGCCAGCAGCAGGGGGAGCCGCAGCCCCGGGGACAGCCCCGCTCCTCCGTGGGCAGGGGCAGCTCCGGCTCTGCTTCGTTGGGGGAATGCCGGGGCCTGGAAAGGGCCCCAAATGCCCAGTTTGTGGGACTGGGAGTCCAGCCCCCCTTCCCACGGGCGGCAGTGCTTCCTTTTACCTCAGCTGTGGTTTAATGCATGATGTCTCTCCCAGCAGCTGGATGTAAGCAGCGCAGATGTCTCGTCGTGGAGGTGATACGTCACTTGGGCCGGAGGGATGGAAGCGTCACCTGCATGTAGCTTCATGGAATATGTTACACAAGCAGAGGTAAAAGCAAATGAAAAATAATTAAAGAACAAAACCAGCAACAACAGAAAAACAAACAAAATCCTTAATGTTACACAATCTGCTTTCTAAACCCTCTATTTCCTTTATTTCAATGTGCTATTATATGGAATAAAGTCAGTAGATGTAGTGTTTATTTTTTCTTTTTAATTGCTTTGGCTCTTTATATCTCCTCCTGCAGAATCCCAGGACCCTGCAGACATACTGTGATGTACTGTTATATCCTGTGACTGTTATATCCTGCTGCATGTTGCTCAGTGGCCAAAACGTTAGCAGCTGTAGGCCTGCAGCAGAACCCCATTGTGTGCAGCCCGTGATATTAATAAGCACAGCAGTGCTGCCTTTTGGTAGCAGGGCAGTTGTTTGGCTATCTCGTGCCATGTTGCTAAATGTCCTAGAGTAAAAGCTCCTTCCCTGCCGCTTTGAAGCCCATGGGACTTTTGTTGTTGACTTTGTTATTGGTGGGATGAAGCCTTAACGTTGCCTGTATGGGATAAGGCTGACCTTTTATTGAGTCATTGTGGCAGTGAATCAGTCAGCTGGCTGGTGCGTCATCTCCTCCTATATAAGGCACTGAAAGTAAAGGCCATCACAGGTGTGAGCCCAGGAAATTCCCGAGCCAGAAGGGTAACAAGTTCACGGAGTGCTGCTAGCTATTGCAGCACCATTGCCCCTTTGCACCTATCTTCTCCTCTAAGCAAACTGTTGTGAGAATGAATTCCTGTGGACGTGGTGGCACAGGCACCTCAGGTTTGAGGATTTATCAGATCATGGACAGGGTTTAGGGCATGTGGCGGCTGGACTTCATAAAGTGCTCCGACAGCACAAGAGATGCTGGCTGAGGGGGTGGTGTCTGGGCCAAGGATTTGGGTGTTTTGATCTTGGGCAGTCCTTTGAGAGGCCGGGTATGTGGGCTGCTGATCAACTCAGCAAGTGGGGCACAAGTGTGTTGGGGAGCAAGCTCTCTGTGCTGATTACCAGGGCTTTAAACTAGGTTTGATGGGGGTAGGGAGGGGTGCTAAAAGTGACAGACAGAGAAGGGCTAGGGGAAGTTTTCACTGCTGTTACTGTTGAAGATAGTAGGGAAAAACCTCTGAGTTGTCCTATAGGATTGTCTGAGGGCTCCTCAGAGAAGGTAACGATCCCGATACCCTGTCTGGAATCTTCTTGCATCCCCCCAGGGGTAACTGCGCCTGCAGCTTCCCTGAAGTGCCTGTACACCAATGCACGGAGCATGGGAAATAAACAGGATGAGCTCGAGATCTGTGTTCGGTCACAGGGCCATGATCTCATTGCGATCACAGAGACGTGGTGGGACAGCTTGCATGACTGGAACGCTGTCATGGAGGGCTATGTCCTCTTTAGGAAAGACAGGCTGGGAAAGCGAGGGGATGGGTTGCCCTTTATGTGAGGGAGCAATTAGAGTGTACCCAGCTCCACCTGGGGGAGGGTGAAGGACAAGTGGAGAGCTTGTGGGTGAGAAGTAAGGGGTGGGCTGGTATGGGGGACACGGTGGTGGGGGTGTACTACAGGTCACCAGATCAGGAGGCAGAGGTTGATGAGGCCTTCTACAAGCAGCTGCTAGTAGCCTCAAGATCATGGGTGCTGGTTCTCATGGGGGACTTCAATTATCCAGACATCTGTTGGGTAAGCAACTCAGCCAGGCATGCACAGTCCAAATGGTTCCTACAATGCGTTGAGGACAATTTTATGACGCAGGTGGTGGAGGAGCCGATGAGGCGGGGGGTGCTTCTGGACTTCGTCCTTACCAACAGGGATGGATGGCCTTGTTAGGGATGTGAAGGTTGGGGGCAGCTTGGGATGCAGTGACCGTGAGATGGTAGAGTTCAAGGTCTGTGAAACATGGAAAAAGGGCCTGTCCTCTTGGGAGGAGTATAGAAGTGTTCCAACCCCTTCAATTCTGTGATTCTGTGATTTTGTTGGTAAGGGTACAAAAATGGTGGCAAGAAGGCTCCCAGGTCTTTCAAATTTTGTGGAGCTAAGACCCTTTCCTCTGACTCATGGCTGAGCCCATTTTAAACGAAACACAGCCATCCACCCTGTAAAGCCAGCAAAAAGGTCCCTTGCAATTTTCACCCTGTGCCAGCTAAAACACCCCTGGGCAGTGCCCAAGCAAGGCTGAAGTGCTCCAGGAGCCAGTCCCAGCCGGTGTCTGGTTGTGGGACCAGGGATGTTCCCAGAGACATTTCTTTTACTATTATAAGCACGGCTTCAGTGTACAAATTTCCCAGTGGTGTAGAAATGTCATGCTGAGGCTCTCCAGGGTCCTAGAATTGCAAAATAATGCATTTTCTACAAAACGACTTGCTCGCTTTCTCTGAGCTTCTTTAATTGTAGCAGGGAACAAGGGCAGGTTGTCCAAAGTTAACAAAACATAATGCTAGTGTTGCAGTGACCCCCTGGGAGCTCTGAAGTGTGCAGCACTCTGAAAACATATTACCAAAAGAAAGTCCCCACCACCAAATACATACAACAAAAACAGGACTAGAACAAGAAACAGGATGTAGATGGATGGGAAACAATGAGATGATCTTGGGCAACATGACAGGAAACTACTCGGCTGTACGCGCTGGCACATTTTTGGTAGGCATGACTGGGTGTTTTTGGAAGTGTGAAGAGACATTTTCACATCTGGCAAGCGTAGCAGGATGCTGCAGATCAATCTTCACCCATTTTCCTGAGTAAGGCAGATCATGCTGAGATGCACTGAAGATTTTCTAATGCAAAACCCATCTCTTCTCCAAACGGCAACTGTCAGGACACCTCTCCTGGGACTCCATCTTCCTAGTCTTTCCCTTCATTTTGTAGCAAATGCTCTATGTTTACACATTTTTCCCCTCTCCTGGAAGCCCTGCGACCTCCCAGCTGGATTAATTCCCTCTTTTGCCTCATCACCACCAGTGAAGGGCGCCAAATACTCTTCATTATGTTCAACCTCATGATGTCCAGATTCAGTTCTTGCTGACATTTTTTCTTGCTTTAGATGGGCTTAGACAAGTCTGGCAAAATCTAACTGCCTCTCAGGGCATAATCATGACTCAGAGTTTTTGAGAGGAGAAAAGGACTCAGAGACACAGCTTCTGGAATTAGGTAATGAGATCAGTAACTGTTTTTTAAGTATATCTCTAACACATTTGCAGAGTAAGGTTAAACCTTTATTTTCAGAAACTTTTGCATCTAAGCCAGCCGTGTAGCTCAGCTCTATATTTTTAATAGAAACTTGAGAACCTTTCAAGTTGTAAATTTTACTGGTATATGTGTCCCAGGAACCATCTCAGAGGCCCCAGACTCAGACAAATCTCTGACCTAAGTGCAGAAGAGCTAGCCTCCCTCAGCTCACTTTATGGTCCATGGAGAAAAATAGGAGCTTCCACAGTTCAGGCCGTGTAACTTCATATGGTGCTTTCCAGCAAAATGGTTCTTGTCCTAGAAGAGGACAGGACTTTTCTTTCCCTAAGATGAGCCAAGGGCAGCTCACTATATAGTTTACACCTAAAGTTTAGTTAGATTAAGCGTACCCAAGAAGCAAAACAACTTATTTCTCTGATTGAATTTCAGATTTATTCCTTTAAAGAGGAATAATAATACATAATAATAATAATAAAACAAGCAACAACAACAACATTACAGCAAAACAGATCTTGTATCTGAGAGCATTGTCCAAATGCTATTAAACTCTGGCAGGCTCAGGGCCTTGACCGCTGCCCCGGGGAGCCTGTCCCAGTGCCCGACCACCCTCTGGGTGTGGAACCTTTCCCTAACCCCCAGCCTGACCCTCCCCTGTCCCGGCTCCATGCCGTTCCCTCGGGTCCTGTCGCTGTCCCCAGAGAGCAGAGCTCAGCGCCTGCCCCTCTGCTCCCCTCATGAGGGTGCTGCAGGCTGCCATGAGGCCTCCCCTCGGCCTGCTCTGCTCTGGGCTGAACACACCACGGGCCCTCAGCCACTCATACGTCGTTCCCTCGAGACCCTTTACCATTTATTGCCCTCCTTTGGACGCTCACTAACAGCTTTATATCTTTCTTATTGCCCTGCAAGGAGGAGAAGATCCCTGAGAGCCTGCCAGGGACTGCTTTTGACCTCACTTGGGAGGGACCTGGACATCCCAGAGGGCTGGCCAGCAGCGCTGGAGATGGGGAGAGCCTGTACAGCTTTGTCCTGCAGCCTCAGAGGGAAGCGTGAGGGTTTTTCAAACCAACCCTCTTGCTCTGCATGCCTGTGGCTGCGTGCCATAATCAGAGCCACCTGAAGGGGCCCTGGGAAGACATGGCCAAGGCCTCGGGGGCTGATGTGAAACACCAATGCCAAGCCCACAAGATGTGGTGGATAGAGTGGGCAGTGGCACTGCAGAAACCCCACAAACATGTGCTGGGGCCTAAGCGCTGCTGGAGAACGTGCTGCGGGTGAGGACGGCCCATTGTGATGTCGCAGTGATGGACTGTGACATCCCGGTGACGATGTCCCCAGCTGGTGGGTGACAAGGTGCCCAGCTGGTGGGCAGCGGTGTGCCCGGCAACTTTCTGTGACATCCCCCTGATGCCCTGGGCTGTCTCCAGGCAATGCTTTGTGACAGCATGGCCCTCACTGCTTAAATCTGGGCACGGCAGCTCAGACCAGTGGCTTGTGCCTCTCCTCCAGCCAAGCGTTGGTGCGAGGACTGGAGCGAGAAATTAGGCTTGCCTTGGTGCTGGGTTGTGATCTCGGAGCTGTTTCGTGCGGCTCTCAGAGACTCACATCCCCAGAGCCACTTTGGCCTTTCTCCCAGCCCTGCTCCGAGCAGGCAGCTGGGACATCCCGGAGGTGCACGTGCAGCAGCAGAGGTGGGTGGTGCAGGGACATCTCACGATGGCAGTGGGGGGTTCTTCCTTGAGGGACTCTCCCCAGACCAGAGAATGACAGTGGCCCCTCTCTTCCTCTTCCAGAGTGACACCCACTGCTGCAGTGTCAGTACCAGGGAGCACATCATCATCCACCGCTCCCCCAGCCCACCGCAGCTGGTGGCGAGCATGGCTGCGGCGTTGGACACCCGCTGCCCCATATGCCTGGACACCGATGGCAGCGCCGCTTACACTCTGCCATGTTTCCACCAATTTTGTTTCCCCTGCATTCAGCGGTGGGCTCACAGCAAGCCCGAGTGCCCGCTCTGCAAGAGCAGACTGACATCAATTGTGCACTCGGTGCAAGCTGATGATCAGTTCGAGGAGCTGGTCATCAGACCATCAGCAGCAGCATCCATCAATGCCAACAGCTCCCCTGCCCAGGCGCCCAGGCCTCTGGTGGGTGGCCTCCATCCGGACACCTGGGGCCAACTTTTCCGCCAGCACGCTGCTCTGCTCCAGCCCCTGCTCTCCTGGGTGCGCCGGGAGCTGAGGAACATCTTCCGGAGGTGGCGTTCGCAGGCACTCATCATAGAGAACGCCATCATGGAGACACTGTGCTTCTTTGGACTGGGGGAAGACCTGCTAGTCCAGCTGTTGGAGCCCTACCTCGGTGAGAACGGGGCGATGTTTGTCCATCACCTCCTCAATGTCGCCGTGCAAATGTGTGGCAGGGAAGCCCACCGCCTGCTGGGCCTCAACATTCCACCTGTGGCTGAGCATCGGGAGGCCAGCCCCATGCCAGAACCTGGCCCACCTGGCCCCGAAGGGGTGGCTCCTGCACCTGGCCCAGCTCCCTCTCACCAGCCCGCCAGCTCCAACAGGGACGAGGTGCCCGGCACTTCAGGAGACAGCCTTCGAGAGAGTGCCAGCCACCCTCACTCCACCCCTGCTGCAGACCCTGTGGAGCAGGCAGCTCCTCGCGAGGAGCCACAAGAGGCACTAGCAGGTTCCTCCACCAACAGGCAGGGCAGGGGCTGCCCACCTGGGGGACCCCGGCGAGCCCCCAAAAGGAAGAACACCTCCTCCCAGGCCTCTGCACCACCCAACAAGAGGCCACCCCGCCGGCAACATTAGAAGACCTGCCGAGATGAGGGCCAGCATCTGGGACACACGCCGGCCCCAAAGGACCCAAAGGTCATCAGGGTCCTCTTCCACCACACAGAGTACAAATAAAATCACAGAAAATGTGTCAGTGTGGCAAGCAGTCTTTGCTCATTGCCATCCCCACCCCTGATGCTTTCTCCTCCCTTTCCTGATGCCGTGCCCACTCTTTGCCGTGTTGCATTGCTGCCCTGACAGCACCCACTGCCCTGCTCCAGCCTGCATCTCCAAGCTGCTCCCAGGAAGGTATTTCCAGCCGGGGGGGCTCCAGCCCAGCCCATGCCCCGGCCTCATCACCCCAGCCTGGCCTCCTCCTCACCGCAGCCTCTGACCCCGCGGCTGGGGCTCTGCTCTCCTGCACTGCTGCTGTGGGCTGGTCACGGCGGCACCCAGATGCCTCCTGCACAGTCACAGCCTGGTGCTGCTGCTCTCGTGGGGCACCTGGGGCAAACCCCAAGTTGCTCAGCGAGGAGAAGGGCAAATTGCTGCACCTGGGGAGGAACAAGCTCAGCATCAGGACAGGCTGGGGACATTCTCCTGGAAAGGACCCAGGAGTCCTGCCGCACACCAGCTTGACCATGAGCCAGCAAGGAGGCCTGGCCGTAGAGCAGGCAAATGCTGTCCTGGGCTGCATTGGGCATGGTGTTGCTGGCAGTTCAGGAGAGGCAATCCAGGATCTTCTTTCTTGTCCTTCTTGAAAACTGGGACCACATTTGCCAGCTCCCAGTCAACTGGGACCTCTCCAGATTCCCAAGGTCATTGAATAATAACTGAGAGAGGTCCCGTGATGACTTCAGCCAGCTGTCTGAGTATTCTGGGATGACTCCCATCAGGCCCCATGGACCTCCATGCATTCAGGTGCAGCAGCAAATCCCCCACAAGTTCAGGGTTAACTGGGAGTTTATTGTTCCCACCAGCTGAAGGCTAAGTAGACTACATCAACAGCCTTCCCCTCATCTTCTGGTCTGGTCACACAGTCACAGGAGATGAGGTTGGACAAGCACGACCTGCCTTTCATGAACCCATGTTGGCTGGGCCTGATCCCCTGGATGCCACACACGTGCCGTGTAATCTCACCCAAGATGATTTGCTCCATAACTTTCCCTGGAACCAAGGTCAGGCTGACAGCCCTGTAGTTCCCCAGGTCCTCCTTACGGCCCTTCTTGTAGATGGGAGACACATCAGCAAGCCTCCAGTCCTCTGGGACCTTATGAACAGCCAAGTCCAGCTCTTGTCTTCTGTCAATGAGATATCTGGAAGCAATTGACTTCACTGACAGGTGAATACATTCATCACTACTCAATTAGTAGTGATGATACCCAACATGATCAAACTTTCTATGAAATGTGGAAAAAGGGCCTGTCCTCTTGGGAGGAGTATAGAAGTGTTGTCAGGGCCTGCAGGGACACAACGAGGAAGGCTAAAGCCTACCTAGAGATGAGGCTTGCAAAAGAGATAAAAGATAATAAGATTTTTGTTTGTTTGTTTGTTTATGTAAACAGTAAAAGGAAGACTAGGGATAATGTGGGTCCCTTGCTGAATGAGGGGGGTGTCCTGTTAACGGGAGATGCCGAGAAGGCGGAGATGCTGAATGCTTTCTTTGCTTCAGTCTTTTCTTCAGGGACTACCCCCCGGGACTCCTCGACCCTGGTGGGAGGACGAAGGGTCTGGGTAATGGATGGCTTCCCCCTGGTTGACGTGAGAGCGGTTCGGGAGCGTCTGAGTGGGCTCAACACACACAAATCCATGGGTCCCGATGGGATGCATCTGCGTGTGCTAAGGGAGCTGGAAGAGGTGATCGCCGAACTGCTCTCTATCATATTTGAAAGGTCCTGGAGAACAGGAGAGATGCCTGAAGACTGGAGGACAGCCGATGTCACTCCGGTCTTCCAGAAGGGCAAGAAGGAGGATCTGGGAAACTACAGGCCAGTCAGTCTCACCTCTGTCCCTGCAAAGGTGTTGGAACAACTTGTTCTGGATGCCATCTCCAAGAAAATGGAAGAGAAAAATATTATGAGGAGTAGTCAGCATGGATTCACCAAGGGTAAGTCGTGCTCGACCAACCTCGTTGCCTTCTATGATGGCATCACCAGCTGGGTAGATGGGGGGAGAGCGGTGGTTGTCATCTACCTTGACTTTTGTAAGGCTTTCAATATTGTCTCCCATGACATCCTGCTAGCAAAGCTGAGAAAGTGTGGGATAGATGAGTGGACAGTAAGGTGCGTTGAGAACTGGATGACTGGCCGAGCTCAGAGGGTGGTGATTGGCGGCACAGAGTCTGGCTGGAGACCTGTGACTAGCGGTGTTCCCCAGGGGTTGGTGCTGGGTCCGGACTTGTTCAACATCTTCATCGACGACCTTGATGAGGGAATAGTGTCTGCCCTCAGCAAGTATGCCGACGACACAAAGCTGGGAGGAGTGGCTGACATGCCAGAAGGCTGTGCTGCCATTCAGCAAGACCTGGACTGGCTAGAGAGATGGGCAGGAAGAAACCAAATGAGGTTTAATAAGAGCAAGCATAGAGTCCTGCACCTGGGAAGGAACAACCGGAAGTATCAGTACAGGCTGGGGAATGACCTGCTGGAGAGGAGCTCTGAGGAGAAGGACCTGGGGGTCCTGGTGGATGACAGGTTGACCATGAGCCAGCAGTGTGCCCTCGTGGCCAAGAGGGTCAATGGGATCCTGGCGTGCATTAAAAGGAGCGTGACCAGCAGGTCAAGAGTGGTGATCCTCCCCCTCTACTCTGCCCTGGTCAGGCCTCACCTGGAGTACTGTGTCCAGCTCTGGGCTCCCCAGTACAAAAAAGACAGGGATCTCCTGGAAAGAGTCCAGCGGAGGGCCACAAAAATGACACGGGGCCTGGAGCATCTACCCTGTGAGGAAAGGCTGAGAGACCTGGGTCTGTTCAGCCTGGAGAAAAGAAGACTGAGAGGGGATCTTAGCAATGTGTACAAATACCTGAGGTGTGGGAGACAGAGGGATTTGGCCAACCTCTTCTCAGTGGTTTGTGGGGACAGGACAAGGGGCAATGGCTGCAAGATAGAGCACAGGAAGTTTCGCACCGACATGCGAAAGAACTTCATGGTGAGGGTGACGGAGCACTGGAACAGGCTGCCCAGGGAGGTTGTGGAGTCTCCTTCTCTGGAGATCTTCAAGGCCCATCTGGACGCCTACCTGGGCAGCCTGCTCTGAGGAACCTGCTTTGGCAGGGGGGCTGGACCCAATGATCTTTTGAGGTCCCTTCCAACCCCTTCTGTTCTGTGATTCTGATTCCGTGAATTGTTTTGAGTCACGCTGGTTAATAAAGCAGGCTTTGCTTATAATTTAGCTGTAATCACTCTGGTAATGTTGTACTTTTGCATAATTAGTCCCTTACTGGTCCTGAGAAACATAACTAATATGCAGCAATCTTCTCTAACATTTAGTTTAAAAGGAGGATAGGGAAATAGAATAGAAACCAATTCCTTGATGTTGGCACGGCACTAGTTCCCTAGGACGGAATGGCCTATAGAGGCCTTCTCTCCTCTACCAGCCTCCTGACGTGACTGCAGAAGTGCATTTCTAGTCTGTTCTGAATCCCTAGGAAATGCTGTGGTTTACTTTAGGGGATAAACAGGTTGCAAACCTCAAACAGCTAGTAAAGTTACATCATACTACCTTTGGACTCACTTTTCTTTTCCCTAATATTCTAGCTGGCGTTGGTCTCATTTAAACTAAGGTGTAATAGCAACATTGCATATGTACATATGAATTTGCTTTCAACTGATCTGTGATGTGCCTCCTTTGCCTTCTCATTAGATTTTTCAGTGGCTTTTGTCTAGGCCACACTTTGTGCATCTTGTAATTGCTTACCGAGATACATCAGCATCTTCCTGCCGACTTGTCATTAACATTCCTCTGCTGTGCTGCCTCCCTCAAGCAACAGACCGAAGTCAGGACACTGGCAGGATAAGCTTTTGCACCAACTGCCTAATTATTTTCTTGTATTTCCTCTCTTTATCCTTCTGCCGTGTTTCATGTCACACTTGTATGTGAAACTGACACAGGAACCATTATTTTTGTACAGTATCTAGAATAATAATATCTGAGCTCATCAATGGGGACTAAAGCAGCTCTGCTTAATCCAGAGAAGGATGAAATTTAACAAATTTTCCCTGTGCTAGATTTCTGTTGCTTTTTGCTTGAGAATACTTTGGCATGTCAGAAATGAAAGAGTATTTTAGGTTTGAGGCTACGGAGCTGCCTCTGTGAGGTTTACAGTGAAGCAGGACTTTTCAACAGGCTGTATGCAACTCTCATCTTTAAAGTAGATTGGAAGGATGAAAGAGCTGTCTATGTCTAGAAGATACTTCATCACAGTAACTGAGATTATTTATTTATTTATTTATTTTCTCACTGATACTTAACATTTATGGCATTATTAGCTCATTTTGCTTTATAGTACGCAGGAACCAAAAATTCCTAATGTTCTCGCCACTGCTTCTGGAAAGCTGTCTCTCCCTACGTTTTTTTGGAATAGCCGTCCATGCTCAGTGCTGTGATTTGCAAATGCTGTCCTTTGAAGCCTGGCTTAACATCTTGTTCTCTGTAGCTTTTTGTTATTCTTTAATGAAAGTCCCAAGTGAGCAAGTCATGGTCATAAACCCCTCAGGAATTCACTTTTATTAAGCAATTTTCTCCGTATTAGGAGGATTATATGGCACACATTAATTACTCCTTATAACAACCACTTTCCAGGGGAGGCACAATGAATGTATTATTGCTCTCACAAGGAAGCCGAGAAAGTAAATCCCATTTAAATCAAACATAGTAACTTCTGATCTTGTCCTCATAGGCATTACCGATGAAGCACGTTCATGTGAATGCCTACAGTGCCTGTTTGATCTTTCGGCAAAGAAAATTACTTTGGAAAGGATCAGGACCAAAAGTGCTTGTGATTTCATGAATTTATTGACTGGCAACAGCAGGCTACGAGAGTCAAACCCAGCTCACAAGTGCTGGGCACTGAAACATTTCATCAGCGAAGGTGCTAATGTCGCTGTGGTGCCAAAATGTGCACTAGTTTATTTCTGTTAGGTCCCTGTTCAGGTCCAAATTCAGCACAGGAAAAGAAGCCTCTCTTATTTTAAGCACATTGATAGTCTCAATGCTTTATTTTGAATTTTGATTTTTTTTTCTTGGTGAACTGAAATGACTGGTTGCTAACTTAAAAAAAAAAAAAAAAGTCTAATTGTCAGACATTTTCTGGAACATTCTTATGTCTGCTTTTTTTTGGGGGGGGGGTGGTGCTGCTGGTTCGTTGGTTGTTTTATTTATTTATTTATTTATGAAGATATTTATTTATTTATTTATTTATTTATATTCTGGGGAAGATACCAAACTATCCACACGAGGGCACCTAGGCATTTTTTTAATTCTGTGTTGTTCATGTGCTGTTTTCCCCCACAAGTTGAGTGTGTATTTTGTCACTATTTCTGTGCTCCTCTTGCAAACATTTTAATATATCCAACTTAGTCCTTCCCCACTTGCAGAATGATGCCTTTCTTTGCAGTCACTTCTTTGCTTCTGTAGCCGTGATATCTGAATTAATCTGAATTCACCAATTAAAATGAATCATCTTTGCAACACTTCTGTAAATTCAGGTAATCTTATCTTCAACCTATAGTTAGAATATTAAGCTGCAGCTATTAGGGATCTCGTGACCGCCATTTTGTGGATGACTTGATTTTGTGTAATGCCTTGAGACTTTTTAAATGTAAGTTAGCAGAGTGTTCTGCATGTTCAAAATCTCTACTTTCTTTAATCAGGATCTCTACTTTCTTTAATCTCTACTTTCTTTAATCAGGATGCTTTTGTTTCTCCTTTCTGAAATTATTTCCCCATTCGCTAAACGTTTTACAATTTCTTCAGCATCTAATAGGTAGGTGCCTACTAATTATACCATTATTAACTACCCAGACCTTGTATAGCTCTTGTTATACCAGGAAGAAATATCCACCCTACATGCTCAATAACACAAATGAAAACACTCTGTTGTCATGCGACTAAGGGATGAATTGCAGTGAATTTGCATTCATGCACTTAATGAATTTAATGAATTAGTTTTCATTAAAGTTACCCAGCTCTTGAGTCCTTGACTTCATAACCTTGTTATTTTTCTAAGTAATATCATAATTATTAAAAAGAAAGAAAAAAAAAATCTATTAGATTTTATTCTTAGGTTGTCTCATCATGAAGTTTATTCGTACGAGTATATATCGAATACCACAAAGAGGCCTTTAAGGTGATGAAGTACACAAGGTCCTGCTGGTGTCTCGCTCAGTGATATTGTGCTGAGCACAGTTCAAGCTGATTGACTGGGATCTTTAGTAACCCAGCTAATTGAGATGTGGGCTACACAATGGTCAAAGAAACATTCAGGTTTTCACAGGGGAAGAAATGATTTAACCTATTTCTTTATCCCATTAGTTCCTACAGTTATTGTCATCACTTACTAATCGCCCCCAGGTGTAACCTTGGGTTTACCATGGAAAATGCTGCCTTGGTAGGGAGCACCACCCAGAAAGATTATTCTGGGGTGTATAAAATACGGAGGGGAAATACAGTGCCACAGTCAAGAGGATGGTTTCAACTGGAGTGCTCTTTATAGTTTCACCAATCTGTAAAGAATACAAGGGAGTTATAAATCAGTCAATGGAAATGATTAGTCATGGGTGTGTTGTGCATGGCCAAATACCACAAGCAGGTGACTTGCCAAATCGTCGCGATGATGTGCCCCGCAGTTCATGTGCTTGTACCGGCCTCGAGATTGCACTGAAGCCAGTGGTGTAGCAGGAGCCAAAATGCTGAAAACAAAAGCAGTGACAGGCAGGATCGTTGCTTTTCAAAGATATGCAGATACTTCAGGGCACCGAAGAAGTATCTAGCAATGGAAATCTCAATTACGGGGAGGTTATTTTTTAATTTTCCATTTGGTGGTTTGCTGCACCTTCCTCAAGTGTTTAACACTGAGCGCTGCTAGAGAACTTGGAAAATTCATCTGATCCAGCCAGGGCATTCTCATATAACTATACGGATAGTTCCTTTGATTTAGGTTATATTACTGAAATGAATAAGTTGTTCTGTTGCCTGCCTATTTCCAGGGTTGGACCTAACTGGTAAAGTACCGTCCTGTTATTTGCGACGCGAAACGAGGAGTCAAAAGCTAGCATGCTTGACTGAACTTCCTCTTATGAACACTACTAACCAAGAACTGGGCTCCTGCTTTATATGCCTCGCTGAGCTTCACAGAAAATTGTCTCAGAGGAGAGGTGTAGGAGGAGTGACTGAGTCGAGGGAGGAAGGCGGATAGTTTTGTGTACAAAACATTCCCCCTACGCAAACGGTGCTCTGGGGGTGGCTGCTATTTTTAGTCTTGTTTAAAAGCCACAGTCCAAAAATAAAAAAAAGTGTTACTACAAATAATAAAAGTGAGACCAACAGGTCAAATCTGGGCTTGTGCTTTTTCTTTTTCTTTTTTTTTCTTCTTTTTTTTTTTTTTTTTTTTTGTTTTAACGTGGATGTGTGGGTGTGAAGATTGTTTGACTGAGTCACTTTTGAGATGAAGAACAATATAGGAAACAAGTGAAAAGTGTCTGAGGTGTTGATCATTTCCTTTTTCATAATAACAATTGAATGGAACTTATTAGTAAAGAATATATACTGTAAATGCACACTTTTTTTTTTTTTTTGGAGGTTTTTGGTTCCTTAGTCCAGGGTTCCATAGAAGAACCTCGTACTTCTTTTGACTTGTTTAACAACGTGGTCCAACATGGCATGTATTTTTATGTAACAAGAAGGGCTACTTTTGAAAGAAAATGAGTACAAAGTACACTAAGGAGTGAAATTACAGTCTGCTCTTTACCCCATGTTCATTCCCAGTGGGGACACTTCTGCCTTTACCCAGAGAGCTCCCACAGGAGCTTCACTGCAGTAGCCAACTCTCCATGATCTCGTCCGTCCTTACTGCACCGTCATTTCCATGTGTGTAACTCCCCTCAAAAGTACATGTCTTAGGAGCTTAGTCTAAGATCAGTTTACAATCCCAGGCATTTTTTAAAAGCTACTGGAGCCTTCAGAGGGAAATTTCACTGTCTAAGTGGAATCAGTACTGTTAACAGTGAACTGAGTCAAACCTGACTTGTGAAGCAGCTCCATTATTTATTTATTTATTTCTTTTTAATTATCTGACATTGATCCACTAATTTTATGTTTCTGTTGAATCCTGTTGATCCTCTGAGGATAACCTCTCAGCAAAGGCTTGCCATTCCCAGCAGGACCCATTCAGGCTGGAGCTCGTAGGCACCTCCAGGGCCTGGCAAAGCTGCCATATCGCAGCATCTTCCTTCATTCTCCTCCCATCTTTCTCTCCCTGTATGACTCACCCCACGCCCAACACACGTTCCTGCCTCTATGGGACACACATCTAGTAGGTGCAGGTGGGAATGGCAGAGAACTGTGGTTTCTTTCCTTCAGCTCCAAGAACAAGGTGAAGAAAATGTCTGGTGTCTGAGCTAAAGATAGGTTACAGGGACACCTTCCCATTTTAAGAGTTATGTTTCTGGGAAGCAGTTCAAGGCCACCAAACAATTAGCGATTGTAACTGGTCTCAGCTGGAACTGAAAGAGAAGTAGGACTAAAGAGTGCTGGTCTGAGTCTCTGTTATAAGCATTCCTGTCTAGCAAGAGCTAGGACTGGAGGAAGGATGGTTAAAATAAACTTGAATTAATAAAGGACGAATGTAATTTAGAGTCTGCTGACTCTCCAGAGCTGCTCTGAAATTTGTTTTGTTTGGTGTTTCTACCTCCTTCAAGATACAAAACCCTGCAGCTTGAGTTTCAATGGTTTACCTGTGAAACAAAATACTATTTCAGCTCTCCAAAGACCAAAGGCCGTCATGGTGGATGTATGAATAACTCCACTGACCTCAGTCTTGGTTGCTGTAAATAATTTTATATTATGTCTTTAGCTAGGCTTTCCTCTCATACTTTTAGATGATTTTTTTGAGATTGTTTGTTGGCAGAAGATAGTAATTCAGTCTCTAAATCTACTCAAGTACTAGCCCTAAGCAGCTCTAACAAAGATCAGTTTTTCCTGAGACTTCTTCACCTTTTTTTTTTTTTTTTCCCCAACTCTGTTGAAAGCATTTCCCAGCTAGTCCACTGTCTGGTTCCTTTACATAGTTTGGCAATGGACTGAGTACATTTCCAGTATCTCCTGGTCATAGTTGTGGTCATTTCAGCAGATGTTGCTGCTCGTTGTATCTGGTTTCTGTGGACACCGAGCTGTGAGGTCGATATGTGGCTCCTACATCCTGTAAGCGATGTGACGTCTCATGTTACGGTGGGTTAGTCATGCCTAGTCACCAGCATTTAGTTCTGACTGATTTTCTCCCCACACTTTTTTTCCCCCCATCACGTTTATACTCAGATTTTCTGTCTTTCAATTTCAAAATGGGCTTGGTTTGGGTGTTACGGGTGCTGTGGGCTTTGAGGTGGCTGCATCTGCTCGGAGGTTGGAGGTGGTCTCAGCACGCCGCTGGTGGCACCAGGCAGCACACGCGGGGCAGGGCACAGCTCTGCGGTGGGAGCTTGCCTCAGCTACAGAGGGTGTGAAAGGTAGGGGTAGAAACAGTTCCTGGTTTCTGTCAAGAAAGCTGCTTTCATGCAGGGCACATGCACTTTTGTCAGCAAAGCAGCTGTGTTATCTGCAGGCTTATTAAAAAGCACAGGTATACAACTGTGTGTCTCAGAGGTGAGGGTGTCTCCTGGCCTCAAGGAGGTAGCAAAATGTGTCTTAGTTTGTGATGTTTTCAACATGTGGGAAGCTTTCAAACGCCCCAAGGGCTGAACCATTTTTTGTGACAGAAATGTTGTGCTTTATCTGTGAGCTTATCTTGTGGGTGAAATCAGAGCCGCTGCACACAGAGGGTTCTTACAAAATCCCTCGGAGATAGATTTTGAGGATCGGTTTCCTTTAAACCTTATCATTGTAGAATGACAGGTTATCGTCCAGTCTGGTTCCATTAAAAAAAGCAATAGTTAGCACACACTTCAATTCCATACACATATTTGTGTTAAGTTTCTCAAATTACATGTAGTTATAAAATGTAAGTTTCATTGGATGCAGATAGTTTGTTAACCTTGGGCAAGTAAAGGTGCAGAATTACTCGCAGAAGTAGTGCAAGGGACAGGAGAGGGAAGCCTTCAGCTGCTGTGTTGGGAGCAGTGGTGTCAGTGCTGCTTCCCCTGCTGTCCCTGCTCACCCTGCCGCCAGCCCGACGTCCCGCTATGTCACGGCTGCTGGCAGGAGTTGGCACTTCTGTCCCCAAGTCACACTGCACGTCCAGGGCGATGCTGCTCACAGGCGTGTAGAAGGCATACCGAAATACCTTTCAAAATGGGTTAAAAGTGAAGAAGTTTTGCAGAAATAAATTGCATGTGAAGGGAACTCCGGTAAGAGCCTGTGAGGAGAGCAACTCCGACAGATGCCATCTTTCGTGTTTGCCTCTGAGTTATCCTCCGATGTGAAATGTAAAGGGCAGCACAGCTCCTGACTAAGCAGGTCAAGGGATATCCACAGCCAACTGAATGGATGCAGGAAGAGATCTTTAGTGTAAATTAAGCATTATATTTTTCATTTCTTCACAGATGTTTTCTGATATTTTTCTTCCTTTTGGTCTGGCTTCCAGTGTATATTTTCACTTCCCATTTCTTTATCTCCCTCCAAAGACAGGGCTGGTTTCAAGTAGCTTCCTAATGTTAAGTTTCTTTTTAAAGATGTGGCAGTCCTTACCACTGGAACACCCCCAGCAAGTTTGCAGCTTCCCTTCCGCTGGTCTGCAATACCCCGAGGGTAGGAGAACACTGCAGGAACTGCACGGGCCAGTCTGAGAGCTGGTGCCGCGGCGGCCAGCAGAAGCAGCATCTCCCCGTGGCTAATGGCAGTGAGGAAGCGCTCTGGCATGTGGCAGTGTGAGGAGGAACCCCACCGCAGCCCCAGGTGTCCCCGTGAAGCAGATCCCCAGCTCTGAGGGATGCTCTGTGCAATATTGCGGGTTTGGAAATCTCAGGAGGGATTTGCTAAGGTCAGTCTGATGCAAAGGAGCTCCAAATGCCAGACTGCAGGGAGAACCTTTCCTCCTTTCAAGGTGAGCAGGAGGCAGAGAACAACTCTGAGAGTGCAGGAAACGCTCGTGTTAGCAGATAGATGCGTGTCCTGAAGCACACCAGGCACTACACTCAGGATTACTAGCACACAACTTCTTCCATGGAGGATATCAGTGCAGTGACCTGCTTGGAAAACAGACATCTACAAGCTTTCTTTCCAGTATCTTCTTTTCTGGTACTGGTGGTGGTGGTGTTTGCAGAGACACTAAGGGAAATCAACGTTCCAGTCTTTCTTTGTGCCTGGGATGACACAGCCCCCTGTTGTACAGCTGCTCGTGAGAAGGGCTGTACAACCTCTCTGCGGCCCAGAGAACCTGTGCGTGCCCCATCCCTGGAGGTGCTCAAGACCAGGTTAGATGAGGCCCCGGGCAACTTGATCTAGTGGGTGGCATCCCTGCCCATGGCAGGGGATTGGAACTGGGTGATCTTTGAGGTCCCTTCCAACCCGAGCCATTCTGTGATTCTATGAAGGGACATGGGGGACACCCAGACTGTGGTTTCTGCCCATAGGATTCTCCATACATGGCATCGTATGGCACTGCATGCAAAGCGTGCCATCCTCCATGAGCAGGAGCCTGAGCCTCCGTGCTCCCCTGCACACACGCTGCACTTACAGAGGTTTGATTTTCAGTGGTGAATGCATGCCATTATGGCAGCAATGTCAGTGCTGGCTCTCATGAGAAAGATGAAGTAATAAAGCAGTATGAGGAGAGTCGTAGAGCTCTGTGCCGGCTTATTTAGCCTATTAGCTGGACTAATTAGCCAAGATGGAAAGCAATACTTAAGCAGTCACTCTGCTTCTGCTTCCTGAGCCAGTTTGTCCAGAGCCTGCTCTGATATTTCTACCCAGTACTGTGCTGTGTAAATATATCCTTAATGCTGCAAAGCAAATGGCCTTGTAGGAACCTTACTTCTTGCATATGCCATTGTTAATTCATAACTTTATATGTGCTGGAGACCTTTCTTATAGGATCTGTAAGAGAAAAAGGCACAGCTTTCCCCATAGTATTTACTGATGGAGTTTCTATTTCCTATGCTAGATAATCTGGGTCACATCTTTTTTATAATGATTTTTAATGTGAAAATTCCTTAATTCTGCGCTGAGGTATCTTATATTTCTCAACACCAGCACAGAAGTGTTTTATGCATGATTTCTGGTATAGTTGTCAGTGCTGACAAACATTCCCATGAAAAGATGAAACAGGGCAGTGTACAAAGCAGACTAAAAAGTAGGCTAAAATAAATATATTTCCAAGTGGGTTATCTTCACATAGATATAAAACACAGAGGGAAGAAAATGAAGAAGCTACAATCAGTTATGTATGGGTTGAACAAGGACGACTAGTCATGAATAATTCTCCTTCTTTTGTCTTCTAGCTGTCCTTTAAAAAAATAAAATACAGTTTAGAAACAGAGCACTGGGGTGAAAATGCATAGAAAAGTCTGGGAAAATAACTTCTTACACCCAATTGTGCTGCATTCTCCATGAAAAAACATAGTGAATGTTGGTGAACCCGAAGGCTAAAGGAGTAGAGGTGGAGAAACTGAATCAGCAACACAATTTTCTAGAGAAGATGTACCAGATGTCCATCTGTCATCAAGGCAGAAAGAATGCCTTGGCAAGAAATATGGGATGCAAGCTTTCAGCTTTTTATTTACTAAAGGTGCCAGACCCTCACCAGAAGTGAGGATATCGTATGACTCTGTTGACTAGCAGACAAGCATTACAGTCAGATATGGTGGTATGAAGGACGTGCTGGTGTCAAGGCTCATCCTGTCTTAGAGAAATCTCTAGGAATTTGTAGCAAATTGCCCAAGAGGTGATAAATGAAATGAGAGTAGGCCAAGTATACTCTCAGAGAAATTGCTCGGGGCTTCAGGTGCCACACAGGGCATAACAAATAGCAGATGGCAGATAAGAAAAGTTCTAGGGGAGTTGCTCTGAGTTTTCAATCACAGCTGTAATTCTGTGCAAATGCTCATGTAAATGTCAACGCTCATTCAGAAAGGTGGGTAAGCAATTGTGTTTGTTTACGGGATAATTGGTACTAGTGAGGAGTGAAACATGTTTTGTATTTGCCTGAGGCATGCTTACCAGAAAGGCAACAAGTCTTAATCTCCTGATATCAACAGGACATCTTGCTTTCCTAGACAGCCTGTTCCATGCTGTGTGTATGATAGTACTCCACACAGCTAAGATAAATTTCTTGGGTTCATGTTTATTTAGGACTCCGTCTTGGTGTCATCTGCAAATTTTACCCATGGTTATTTTCTCTTTGTTTCCGTATCGGTCATGGAAATATTCAGTAGTGTTAGTCCAGAATAAAACCCTGCTAGAAACACACCGTTTGATGATGAACCCACTGAGGACATCTTGAAATCTTTCAGCTAGTTCTGAAGCCATGCACTGGCTTACTTGTATTTTATAGTGCCACATTTGTATCATGATGTCATGGTGTACTTATTCAACCATCTCATGAAGTTTTGTGCTTAATATATCAGTTGCTTTTGTCTACTAAACTTATCATGTTAACATTGCTTTTGTCTACTGAAGTTAACTTGTCTACTTAAACGTAACCATTTCTTGTGGCTTTGTGTTAGTTTTTTCCCATAAATTATACTGGTGGATGCTGAACATACACCAACGCTTCCATTTAATTCTTTATTTGTTTTTCTGCAGCTTTGCCTGAGATCATCAAACTAACAAGTCTTCTGTTGCACTGATGTTCCTCTCACCCCACATGTTTGCTTGTTCTTAATTTTGGGACAACAGTCACACTCTTCCAGTTTTGTTGGAATTATATTCTAGCTGCATTTGATATTCTTAATGCCAAAATATATCCAGAAATGTAAATAGGCCAGAGGTACTCCATAGCCTGCTCTTTTACAATCCCTGGATGCAAATAATGTAGGCGGGTTGCTGCTATGGGATTTATCCAAGCAGATGCATTTTACCATCTGACTTGTTTGCTAATTTGACATTTGCTAATTCATCATCTTCATGTGATACGGGTACATCATATCCCTTCCTCCAAATATAAACTAAAGCCCTTAAGTACTTCTGCATTTTCTGAAGCATTATTAACAGTGCTATCATTTCCTTTGACTAATGGGCCTTCTACTGCAGCTAGGTTTTATTTTATTCCTGATGCATGAAAACATCTTTTTGCTAATTTTACCCCCAACTTCTTCATAACTTTAGTCTCTTTAACACTTTTCTGTGCTTTACAACTTCCTTGTTTTATTGACTGTTACCTAGTAACCTGTTATTTACAGTTTCTTTTTTGTTTTGTTTTCATTTCTGATCACTGCATTCTCTTCATCATTGCCTAAGAATAGGCTTGTAGCCAAATATTCCTTTCTCTTGATTTTGGAAACGTGTTTTTGTGTATATAAGCCTTTCTTTGTGTATATTTGGACTGCCCTTTGTTTTGCCACAGTGGATTCCTGACTCCTTGACAAATCTGAAAAATTGTTATCAGTGTGTTTTAGAAATTCCTGTGGTTTCACAGAATCACAGAATAGTTGAGGTTGGGACGGACCTCAGGAGTTCATCTTGTTCAATCCCTCTGCTCAACAGCAGGGTCAGTCCTACGGGCTGTGTGAGATTTCAAGCACAGATTTCCAAATTGAGATATTTATAAAAAAAATAACAGTTTCTCCTCACATAATATAAAGGTGTCCCTATCATGTAGTTCCTTCTTGTTCCTAGTTTTGGTTACTTGTGTATAACTTATTATTTCCATAGAGCTCTTTGTGCAAAAAGGAAAGCATGGCTTATGCATCAGGTGCAGTGCTCCTACCAGCCATAATTGCTGCATGGTGTACCACATGGCATAGATAAGCAGTAAGAACTATATCCCCTCTCCCAAATCTCATTTTCTCCTGCTGTTCTCAGGAAGCAAACCTCCTGGCTCACCTGACAGCAAATGTACATAAGGACTTGCTATACGACTTCAGTCTTTTTCTCAATGTATGTTACAAAGTTGAGGTTGGCACTACATTTTGCATCAGTCCATTTGTAAGCATCTGAACAGCATAACATCTTAGTTTGCACCTGGGCTCTTTTCTAGGGCAAATTTAATAATTTGGGGTCAGGATGAGAAGTCAGTGCATGCTGGGCTCTACCTGTTTGTTGGAAGGATGCAACCTGTGCTGATCCTGCAGACAATCCCATGACAGGCTGAAGATGTCTGCAACAAGGAGGCCACTTGGCCTTTTATGTTTCAGAAAGCTTTGAGGTCAGGGTCTGGGTTTGCACGAACCTGCCAGGCCCTGGGAACGTGACCTTCATCTCAGTCTCGCTGACCACTGTGTCAGTGGAGGCTGCAGTAGAGGGGCCTTTTTCGCAGGCCACAGAAAGTAAAACAAAAAACAACAACGAAAAAAACAACAAACCACCAACATGAGGAAATGGCTAGCACATCCTATCTTCAGCACAGTAGCAGATCCTGAGCCTGATGTGGTTCTCCTGTATCAACTATATGGATTTGTAGCAGGGGGGAAGAAGAGAGAACATGCAGATGTGAAACTTCTTCTGGGTGCCTAAATGTAGACGCCAAGCGCTGTTTGAGCTGCTTTGTGCTGTTGTGCCATGTCTGTGTGCCTCTTAGTTCCTAGGTCATACCTGGCAGCTTCATGTGAAACTTCAGGATCCCTTAAGGCATCTCAAAAGGCATAAAATGCAAATGTTTGGGTGACTGAATTAAACCCATTAAGTGGGAGTCAGATTCATACACCTTCATTTAGGTGGCTAAGTGGAAGTATCTTATTTGCAAACAGAGCTTCCTTCATACCAGTGGGAATCGAAGTGAACGCACTCGAGTCATTTGATCAAGCACAGGTGGGTGATTTGGACGAGCTGAGTAGCTCCTTGGAAACACGGAGCAGAGCTGAGACACCTTGCTCCAAAAGGGGCACGTTGGGGCTGGCTGGATACCTTGGGTTTGTCACCTGGCCCTGGCTGCTGCTCCTGGGGTGCAGGCCCCGTGTCCTGGTGCAGATGTCACGGGTACTGCAGGGCATCTCAGACGACATTAGTCATTTCCATGTGGGGAACATAAAAACTATAATCAAGCCCTAGAACTCCACTGGCTGCAAAAGTAAATTACCCAGCTAGCTCACACATAGACAGTAATATTATACATGTAAATCTTTGTGTCTTAATCTGGAGCTGAATCTTGCCCACTGTGTCTGATAAAGGACTCACGTAGATTAAAGTAATTGGTATTTTTGAGGATAACTTTGTGCTTTGTTCGGCTCAAAAGCTAACATTTCCAAATTGCACATCAGAATGTAGCTGCGGCAGGGAATAATTTGTGTGGTTTACTTTTAAGCTCTGTGGATATATCAGAAGCTGAGATGCTCTGTAGAAGTAGAATTTACCAGCAGTTTTTTGTCCTCCATGCCACCAAGAGCTGCAGTTTCTTCAAGTAATTTGTGAACAGCAACAAGGACAGGGAGGGGAGAATATATCAGCATACCTAGCAGTGTACACCCATGGCCTGAAGTGACGGAGGCACATGATAGTTACATGGGCAAGAAGCTGTAATGCTCTGTGCTTTTGTAATAAAAGTGACAGCCTCTGCCACCTCATCTTTGGTATCCTTTATTCCTGATGTAAAGTGATGTTCAGCAAGAAAAGAAGATATCACAACGATTTTTTCAGGCACCGTTCTGCTCCTACCGGAGACAGAAAGTGTCTCCTACATCTGCAGGCAGATCAGTTCTGATTAAGGCAACATTTTCTCCACTTTACTGGAGGAAAAGCCACTGGAAATGTTTTCTAGCATGAGTGAGTTTTATATGAACAAAAACTGAGGAGAAATGCCTCCTTTTTCCCAGTGGTTCATTATGTCAGGCAACTGCCCTGACGCATAGAGAAGATTTAGCTTTGGGTGAGGAAGGCAAACACTAGTGAATAACTACTTGGATATATCATATCTTTTGTGAGAAGACCTCAGATCGCTTTACAAACAGCAAGAAAATAAGCTTCATAACACTTGGTGATGTAAAGGAAGATGAAGGAAAATTTGCTTCATACTGAAAATATGTGGTCGGCTTTATCTGGAAAAATATAGGGCTTGGAAAAACAAGCAGGCTCCCTTATCATTGTACCAAGAACAGAAATACTAGTGATAAAATACATCTGTGGGAAAACAAAATGAGTGCTGATTGTCTGCAAATTAGTTTGTGATGAGAACAGCTCAAACCCTTCAGATTTTTGGTAGGAATAAACCTTGCAGGCAAGGGAAATTTTGTTCTGCACCATGTTGTGTTACCTTGATTTACCAGAGGCTCAGTAGCCTAAATGTTTTCTAAAACTCTTTTCCTATAGGCTTTCAGTAGTTCAAGTAACTCTGTGTTTTGCGACGACTCCTTTTGCTTACCATTATTGTTATGTTGCTGATGCACAGAGGGATATTATAACAGAGCTGGCTGGTCGGCCTCGACGAGCAGTTATTCCTTGCTGCTTTTCCTCCTATGTTCTGACTTCGTATTGCAATGCTCCACAACCCACGGTCCTCACGTCAGCTGTGTCTTAAAGCTCCACAGCATCTCTTGTGCTCACTTACAAAGATCCGTCCTATGTCATACCTGTCTCTGTCTTAGGACTACGTGGGGCATGCCCTGCACTTACTGCTTAAATGATTTTATCTATTTACAGTGTTATGTTCATTTATGGCTAATAAAATTGTCTTTGATTGATGAGTCATAGAAAATGCCAACTCATGTCCCTTTTTTTCTTTATTCCCAGTTCAAGGCTTGCATGATTTCATTACAGTTTGATGTGTAAGCTCGCCTTGAAAACACTGCATTTGAAATACATTCCTGAATCTGAAGAGTGGTGCAGGGGTTTGTAGTCATCTGCATTATGTCTGTCACAGAGTATGTGCTCCTCAGAGAAAGACTGCACAGCACCAGACAGCTTCCCCAAGGAGACAACACTCCTTTGTTCACTTCTGGCTGTGTTTTTTGCTTATTAGTTGAATTCTTGGCACAGTTGTTGGACAGATGTCGACAGTCACAATCACAAGACTGTTTTGGGTCCTCTGGTTGTTAGGTTTGGTTTCTAAGGAGCTTGCAGCTCTTCTTCCATTGTCTGTGCCCTTTTGAGACACTGCTGTCCTCTCCACCACCTTTTTGAAGGGCGAGGCAATTTTCTCCGTAATGCTCAACATAGAATGCTTTCTTCCTGATAGCACTGCTGTCACAGTAATTCGGTCACAATGTCCGGTGCACAGATACTTCTAATTTAAGACATGGAGCTGTATATTAACATGACCAAAATTAAATGAGATTCTATCTCAGCGGTGCTTTTAGTGTTTATACTAGCTTCATCCAGATCTTACAGAAAATCCCAGCAAAATTCCTGCAGAGAAGAGCAGGCAATGGATTGAGTCTGATGATATATATATATATGGATGGATGGATTTTGAGAGCAGTGATGATAATGTAAGAATGTTTGCCCTGGTCATATCTAGCCCAGGATTTCTGCTACAACACCTAGAAAGTGGTAAACTTGGTGGAGGGAGAAGCGGCATGCATCTCTTTTTGACAACCACTGCTGTCTTAGGCTTGCCCAGGCTCACTCGAAACCTGTCTGAACTCCTAGCATCCGCAGCACCCTGAGGCAAGGAGATCCACTCACACAATGCCACCTTTTGTGGTGCTTGCCTGTGCTCTTATTGCGATGGGGAAGCTAGCACTGCACACAGTTTCCCAGATGTGAGGCTTGGTGGGTTTGTACTGTGGCATAGCACTCTTCTCTGCTTTGCTCTTGGTTCTCTTGCTGAGAATTGGTGATGTCCTGTTTGCGGTTGGACTCTTGCTACGCGTTGAACCACCAGCTTTCTGGGGCCATGACACCCCAAGAGCTCATTCCTGGGTAACAATCAGCCCAGGGCCCATCAATTTGTATGCTAAGTTAGGCAGATTTCTACAGTTATTTACATGGAGTCTAACCTTGCTCAGTTTCTCAGTCTTATTAAGTCCTTCCTCGCAGTCAGCACTTATCTTTACTACCCCAAAGAAGTTGATATCAGCACATTTTATCACCTCCCTCTCACAAGAAGCTTTGCATTACAGGACTTTTATCATATCATGTATGACTATATCGAACAGCCTCCATTCCATGCCAGTTCCCAAGGAAGGAAGATGCCTTCCCTCGCTGTGAAAGCTCTCTGTGTAACTCCCACCTTCCATTTCCTATCTTTTAACCATTTTTTGCCAGTGGTGCTCAGCTTCCTGAAATGTTTTTGATGAGTAACTGCACTGAGGGTGTGTTAGAAATTCAGACAGGACACAACATCCAGAGCTCCCTTTTCACATGCTTCATGACTCCTTTGGGGATCTCCAACAGATTCACTTGTGAAGCATAATTCCTCTTTCTAAGGGCTGTGCTGACTCTTCCTTACCACATTTTTAATTGCCTCTCCTAATTCTTTTATTATGCTCTTTATTAACTTACCCCAGCCCAGATGTCATGTCTACCTGCCCCTAGATCCCTGACTCTACCTTGGAACCATTAAAAAAAATCGTCCTCATGTTTATTGCCTTTCACTTCCCAGGTGAAATGTTGGCTTTAAGCAGGTTATACACCACAGTTTGAGGGTAGAACTATATTCTTGTAGAGCTCTTGGCAGAATAGTCCTGTTTCAGTGGCTGTCTATCTTGTTAATTTAAACTATAGCCTTTTCTACTGATCCTTCAGTTGGTCACAGGTTCTCTAACAACTGTCCTATAAAGATGGGGTCTTGCATGAACACTTCCCTAATTCCTTTAGAGAAAAAAGACATTTCTTCTTATTTATTTATTTATTTATTTATTTATTTATTTATTTATTTTTGGTAATGTTCTGCTATGCTCTCATCTTCTTGGAGTGTACTTTAATCATATTGACTCTGCTGATTCTCTGGTATCCTTCCAGTTCTGCATGCATTTGGAAAACCATTTACTGTTGTTTTTTATAGTTTTTGCAAGTTGCTCTTCAGAAATAATTCTGGTCTACTTTATTAGTGCTTTTTAATGTTTTTATTATTATTATTATTTATTTATTTATTTTTTATTATCATCATTTTCTTCATTTGAATATGTGTCAGTTTTTTAACAGATACTGTAATAGATTCTGCACCGTTGCAGGACAGATAAACGAGGACAGATGAACGATAAAAAATCTGCTACAGTGTTGTTCTGTTCAAAAGAATGCCTACAGTGAGGAGCCTTGCCAGCAAGAAGCTCAACGCAGCAGTTAAGAAAATAGTCTTCAAGCAGTCGAGCAAGGATTTAAAGATAACTGTGGGAGAAACAGAGCAAATGTAGCCCACATACAAAGAAAGACTTGAGAAAGGGCGTAAGGATATCAGCACAGTCAAAGGGCAAGGTGGGGAACACTCAGTGTCTTGTTGGTACAGAAGCAAGCTGGAAACTGCCCTGGTTTCCCTGGCAATGCTGCCACCCACACCAGCAACTTCAGCTGTCTCCACCAGGCAGACAGAAGCAAGACCTCCACAATCCCTCATGCTAGAATGGTTTTGAGGCTGCTGCAGCCTTCAACCTTAGGCTGCTCCCTCTTTCATTACTCTTAAAATTAGCCCTAATATTAGTTGAGAGACACTGCTTTCCTGTTCTCCTAATGATGACTGCATATCTAAACCCTCCTACATGATATTGAAACCCTTAGCCACTGGGTTTTCTGGTGTTCATGCCTTTAAAGGCATGTGTGGAGGTGAACAGCTCTGAAAGGTTGTATTCCTGTGCTGGATTTAATGTCTTGCCCTTCGCTCTTCTTGGTATGAACCATCAGAAAAGGCAATGGTTATGTGAGTAGTAATTTCCTTCTGGAAAGTTCACAACGGTGTATGTTATATCGCTTTGACAACACGAAAATAATTCTACTTGCTAACAGCAGACTGGAATTGCTCTGATGATTTCCGTTACTGTGCAGTTTTCTGTGAGACTGGAAAGAGTAGGAGGAGATCACAGTGTGGTGCACTCAAATCACGACTCAGATGTCGGAGGGTTAGCACTGTGTTATTTGGGATTCTCTGCCCCTGCAGCTACAGCTCGATTTCATTTATTCAGTTTCAGAAGGGAAAAAACAGCAGTGATCTAGATTCTCGCTGCAGGTTTGGTGTTTATTGTGATTTTTGTGTATGTGCTCAGTGTAAAGCCTGTTAATCTGTTTTAGATCGTAAGGAAATGCTCCCTTGGAACATATGATAGAAAGCAATGGTTTTCACCTGTCTTATCAGAACATGTGTTAGCAGATGAGGTTTTGTGGAAAAAGATCATACTTTCTGCAAATGAGAGCAGGCAAGTTAGGGGAAAATGCATTTTTCTGGTTCCTGTAATAGTCTCCTCCTCCTTTAATAAGTATAACAATGCAGGCTGAAAATCCTGCTATCCAGAGCAACATTATTTCCTCCAAAGGCCAGGTACGTGACAGATTTCTTTCTCAGAATTTTTACAACTCCGTGTTTTTCAAACACTTGTCGCTTTCTTCTCTGATATTTAGTGAAACTGCAAAATGCGTTAGTCAAATGGACGCCCTTGCATCTCCCATGCCAAACCCAAACTAGAGCTGCTTCAGCACAAACACACCAAAAAACAGTCAGGAGAGGCTGCTGCTTGCTGCAGAGAGGAATGACATAATTTGCTTATGTGCAGATCAGCAAAACAGAAAGGTAATAATCTGTGTTGCCAGCAACAGTAATGACCCCAGAAAGATCACTTGCCTCTCATCCTGTGCATCAGCAAGACTGTTAGATTGAAGACAAGGAGTTGCATACTAGCTGTCAGCCAAATATGTTGCAGAAGTCCTAGTGAGTTTATTTCCTTGAAGCTTCAGCAGGAAATCATGACAGAAACAGGCAGAACGTCTTCACAAAGCCCTGCTTTTTCTGGCATACTTCCTCCATCCATTATGAATTACTCTGTGGGGATACAGTTGGGCCCTGGAATAGATTATGTAGCTTAAATTAATAGCAGTATTTGTCAGCATTGGAAGGAAAGAAAAAAAAAAACACAAAGGCTTTATTTTTACCAAAGGCTTGGTAAGAGTCCTATAAACACAACAGAGAATACTGTTAAAGAAAACATTTGCTCTTTTTTTAGATCTCTTTATCTTTGGAATCTAAATATTTTTCATGTTTCTCTGGCCCTTCTAACTAACAAAGATAAGAACCTTCTTTACACTAAATATATTGTCATTTTAACGCATGCCTTTTGGGGAGAACAATGAGAATCCTTGCGCATCTCAGGGCAAATGTTATTATTTGTGTGTACTGCACTTGGCTTGAAAGGCCCCCGCTTGGGCCTCTTGGGATATTGTCTCTGGACACTGGTAATTTCAGTCTGCATTTGCAGGTTGGGATAGCATCTAAGAGAAACAGCAGCAAACAAAACCAAAACTGGTTGTGATTCTGGGGTAGAGCAATATATGGAAAAGCAGGTGAGCATATTTAAAGCACTAGGCATGTTGCGTATTTAAACAGGTAATCCAGTCCACAGTCTTACAGTAGGAAAACTCACTAGTATCACAGTACCAGCTTTAAATCTGGCATGATTCTTATCACAAGACAAGGCAAGAGTACCTAAAATTTGACATACGTGCTTCTTCTGTTCCTTGGGAGTGAGGATGTTTTAGCACACGCTTTACAGAATAATGGACAGAATTATAAATAAACAAAACCAAAAACCCAGCAGCCTTCCCACCCCAGGTTTGCATTTTTGACGATGCGAGGTTTGGTGCAGACAGCGCGCACTGGGCTCTCCTTACAACTTGTGCCCCACATGACTTTGTGGAAAACAAGGAAAGAAACTTTTACAGAAAACTTTTAAAGAAACTTTACCAGCTGGAGCTCAAAGCATGTAGCAAACCACCACAAATGGAAAAGTAGGTATAAACAGAGATTCTGAAAAAAATAAATAAATGAAGGAAAGACCGATCAGCAAAAGTAAACTATGTCTTGAGCTCAGGAAGTGAGAATTGCCAAAAGGCAGGCCAAATTATACATGCAAAGACAATTATCACAAACAGCCCAAGGGTTCGCAGGCACACACAAAAGAAGAGAAAAAGAGGAAGCAGGGCCACGATGCAGCGAGGGACAGTATCCTCGGAATTCCGAACTGATGAAATCACAAATAAACAAATGGTTTTGATAAGTCTGTTAGGTGGGGAATCCAGTCCAGCTGAAAATCATATGCTGTTTTTCATAACAAGGGATATGCAAATGCTGTATTTAAGAAGTGAAATCAGTATCACAGCTATAGTCCCTTCGATACTATTTTATATGCACATTTGAAGAAAAAAGGATTTGTAGAGGCAAATCGAATAAAATGGAACTTTTTCTTCCTTAAAGTAGGCCATGCCAGACTAGTCTGACCATCCTCTTTGATAAGAGCATGAATTTTTTAGGTGAAATTAATGTTATATTCACTGCTAAAATGAAGTTGGGGTGTTGCCTCACTGTAGAAGAGGATTACAATTCAACATAACTGGGTGGCTTCAATGATCAGAATAGCATAAATTTAACAGTATCATACAGTTGTGAGCTAGTAAAGGCTTCAGATGTAAGTAATGTAAATCATTTCGAGACAAAGTAAGTAAATCATTTTGAGGCAACTCGAAAAGAGCAAGCTCATGAAATAATTATGACTTCCTGACATTACACAACTGTGATCCTAAAAGGCATTTCCAGGAGGAATAAGCAAGTGTTGTGGTCCTCTCAGCTGGAATACTGTGTGCAATTTAGGTCACACAGAGAGCGTCACTTGAACAAGAGGAAAAGTCACTGGAGAAGAGAGATGTAGAAGGGCCTCTTACCCTGTAACCCAGTGTGTGTAAAGGCTTCTCAGCCTTCAGTTCGGGGTGGGGAACACTTTCCTTGCTAAGGATCAAATATGCCTTTCCAACACCTTTGGCAGACCACACATTGACATGCTCTGCTGTCCAGTAATAACACGCTGATCTTAATCATGGGCTGTACCATATAAAATGAAGTCACTGGACATACTCAGCCAACAAAGTGAAGGTTCCCCGCACCTGCTTTAGCTTAGTGCTTCGTGCACTAATCTGTCTTCTCTGGAGACTAAAAGTTCTGGATTCAGTCAGACAGGAAAATAATTGCTGTAATTTCCACCAACCAAGTCAGGATGTTCTGACACAGAATTCACGCTGAATTTAGTGGAAGTGTTGCGCACCAGCAGCTTTCCCTCTTGCAGTCTTCCCGCGGGACTTATTCACGTTATACAGCCTGCCCACGGTTGTGCACAGCTGTCAGTCCTTCTGCAAAGGAAAGCTAAGGCCGGGGGAAAGGCTGGTGCTGGCTGCAGCCAAGACACATGTCGTGGGAAAGCTTAAGGCACTTTATTTTCCTTAGGCTCTGCCAGTGCAATTACTCCCCTGGACTCTGAAGTGATATTTTTCTTTACATAAAGAAGCCTGCAAATCAAATGGTAGGTGTTAACAGCATGGTACTAATGCTCTAAGTCAATCAAGGCTCAATGCTAAACTGCATTTCCTAACCAGCTTTTCCTAGTCTCTGCCGTACCCACAGCACAGGGCTTCGTTTCACAGACCAAGCGCCATCCCTTTTGTGTTCAGAAAACGGACTGACTGATTCTTTTTGCTGCCTCATACTTCAAAAATTTATGAATGACAAAGAGAAATACTAATAAATGGCACTCATGGGAAATACCGCACCACTGTGTTTTCTGACCACAGAAACCATTTTACTGCTATTGTAAAGGTTAAGGGATTTAAAACTAACTTAAAACATCAGCTGAGTAATCAGCAAAGGACCCGCTGCTCTTTATTCAAATAAATCTGTACGATTACGCCAAGATCAATGTTTTAGATAGAAATACTGCTTTATGAAGTGCTTTTTCACTTCTGGTCTCCTTACAGAAGTAAATGGAGTTAAAGGTGTCTACTTTGTACCTCTCACAATACTGACATCACACTAGCACTACTACTTGGTGTATCATTTTTACAATACGGAAAATGCACTCTAAATTGCTAAACTTTTTTGTATTTTTCTTCTCTATATTTTTAAATATCACTTTAATTTTTTGTTTTTCTACTTGTTTTAAAAGAAAAACATTTCTTTTGCTTTTGTTTTGTTTTCAGCTAGAAAAAGAAATCTGGGAAGTAATAAAAGGAAAATGGGAAAGCAACAGCCCCAAGGTATACATATACTGAATGAAATAAAAGCACATCTTAAATGAACATCTAACATACGAGAATGAAATTAATGTTTTCTTATCAACATTTAAGTCACCTTTTAGACCGCTTACAAATACCTTTGTAACCTCTTAGCTAGTGATAGGACTAGAGGGAATGGCCTCAAGTTGCATCAGGGGAGGTTTAGGTTGGAAATTAGGAGACATTTCTTCTCACAAAGAGTGGCCAGACATTGGAACGGGTTGCCCAGGCAGGTGGTGGTGTCACCGTTGCTGGCGTGTTCAAGGACAGGTTGGATGTGGTGCTTAGGGACATGGTTTAGTGGGTGACATTGGTGGTAGGGGGATGGGTGGACCAGATGATCTTGGAGGTCTTTTCCAACCTTAATGAACCTGTGCTTTGCAGATGTTTTACGAGCAGCTTTCTCCTCAGCCCTGGCATCCTCCAGGCAGGGACCAAGTTACGTGCAGGACACCCTGGTGTCCGTCGGGGATCCCAAAGGCTGGGAAGCCCCTTCTCCGGGACAAGCACCTGCTCACAGGGGATGGCAGGGCTGGAGGCCAGGAGCTGCGACTTGTGCCCAGCCCATGGCACAACCAGAGGATACCGGGCGGCAACGGCGGCGGCTCTGAAGGAGCCCGGAGGGGCACGCACCCCTCGGCGGGGCTTTCCACCGCCACCCCCGGCACCCTCCTTCCCAGCGAAGGGCGGCGGAGTCCCGGCGGCCGGGGGAGGTGGCAGGTGAAGGAAGGGGCGGGCGCTGGGCGCGGCGAGCGCCGTGCGGGGCCGGGCTCTGCCCGGAGCGGGGCTGAGCGGCCGCCCGCGGAGCCGAGCCGGAGCCGAGCCGAGGTAAGAGCCCGCTCCCCTCAACGCCGCTCCCCTCAACGCCGCTCCGGGGGGCCGCCATTTCCCCCCGCGCCCTCCTCCCTCAGCGGTCCCCTCGCGTGGCTGCCGCCTCCCCTCAGGGGGAGCCCCACGCGTGGGGCCGGCTCTCCTCTCCCCCCTCCCTTTTCCCTTCTCCTTTCTCCCGGGGAGGCTCCGGCGGGCCACGGCCGCCGCGGAGGAGCCCTCGTGTGGGGCGTGAGGGCGTGCCCGCGCCTGGCGCCGCCGCCATCTCCCTGGCGGCTCCCTCAGGTGCCCGTTTCGCTCAGGAGGCTGCCCCGTGTGCCCCCCGGGCTGTGGGGCAGGGAGCAAATCCTCCCGTACCTCCCCGGGTTAAGATGTTAACCGGTTTCAGCCGAGACGCGGTCTTGGTGGTGTGTTGTGAGCATCAGGGGTGGTTTCCTAGCGGGTTTCCAGTGATAATGTAAAGCATGTGCTCAAGGATGAGGCAAGAGCTCTTCAAGATGAAACGCAGCTTTCAAGTGCATCTTTAACAGTGTTTTCTTTAGCCTTGTTGTCTTCTTCAAGACTGATTTGGTTCACGCTGCCTTCTCTGTCTAGGCTTGTGGTTCCTGCTCAGCTACATGTGTAGGCTCTGTGCAAATCGTGTTTTTGTGTCTGTAGAGAGCAAGGACGGGTGACTTGTGTTTATTTAATTCGTCAATTTCTGTCCCACAAGTGACCAGTGGAAACTGATAACAAATAATACCGATATCCCAAAAGCGGATACATGCTTCCCCTTTTCCAGCCCATCCGCCAAGGCCCCTTTTCCATGGGTCTTGGTGACACTTGCAGAGAAGAGGTCAGTGGTGGGACTGGACCGTCCTTGCTCCCTGTCGAAGCTCATTGTTGCAGATGAAGCGGTGCCGCTGACAGGATGCCGCACAGCCTCTCCTGCTGGTGCACGCGCTCCGGCTGGCCTGCACATAGGCAGGACTTCAGTTTCCTGTGTGAAGTTAGTTACATTAAACTGGTATATTTCCTACTGTGAAAAACAAAATGTCCACTTTCACTCTGCTCTCAGCAGTTTATGGCCAGAGGAAGAGGGTATGAAAGAAATGAATGGCTGAATTACACACCTCCTCTGCTTGTTCTTAGTTTTATGTGTACAGGAAAGGTATAGCTGGAGCCTCTGCACTTTATTTTGTTCAGATACCTCCTTCAACCTACAGCTGGAAGTAACCTTAACTTGCTGTTTTTCTTTTAGGCATAACACATGCTCCTTTCCCTTCCTGTTACTGTATTTTGGAGCCATCCTGCTGTTGCAAGAGAGCTGATTAATAGATACCCCTTGCCAATATTCCATTCCTGAGGAGTCAGTACTGGGTCAGCTTAGCGGTGGGTTAAATACTGTTTCCTGTTTGTATGTTTTTTGTTTTTGAGATCTCCCAGCTCCCTGTAAACTTCTCCACAAAGCATGACAAATTTCATACTAAAAAAAAACAGCAAAAAAAGAGCTTTTCTTGGAAGTTATAAATGAGGGAGATTACTCTGGAAAAGGTTTGAAGTGTTCAAACCACCAAGAATGAATACACTGATGAATTATTGCAGGCATCTCTGGCAGGGCTGTCTGAGTGACAGACACCCCGTGTTTGAGGCCAGTCTGATCAGTTGACTGTGAATCTATAAGATGCCACGTACCGATAAACCCCTGGACTTCTGGTCTTTTAAGACCAGGCTTCAAATCTAATTGTGTTGTTAGAAAACTAACAACTACAGAAAAAGAGGTGGCAAGAAAAGTCGTCTACTTTTTTTTTTTTTTTTTTTTTTATGTAAATGGACATGTAGTAGCCTCCTTTGCTGGAAAACCAAACATAACAGCCACTTTTTTAGTGAATAGTAAGAATGGAAACTCATTAAGATCCGTTAACTTCTTTCTTATAACGTTGAAAGACAAATGTGGATGATCAAAAGTGTAAACCAAAAGGCACACGTATGCATTTCTTGTTTTACCTGTAGGAAAAACTCTTCTGACACTCAGCCTCTGGTGGTTGTGTTGCGTGCTCTTCACCCCATAGCCCTGAGGTTGTTAATGCATTTATTGCCGTGCGTTACACTACGATATTATGGTAATGGAGGGACATGAGCTTTGACTTGATGACGTTGACTTGGTGCTGGCATTCCTTCCAGTCTGTTTGGCAGGAGGTGCCAGACAATGGGTAACTCTCACTCTTGCCAGTTTATCCAGCAGTTTCCTAAGTCATTTGGAATGTGCAGCCCTGCAAGCATTGTGTCAATTAGTTGCTCCTGGCTTAAGCGCTGATCTTAAAAGTACTTGCAGATGTGAGTACCCTATTAGTTGCAAAACTGATCATCTGCATGGCCGTAGGATCAGGATCTTGGCTTGTTACTTCTACCAGATCTGGCAGGATGTTTCATGGTTGCTCAGGCTCTCAGCAGAATCAATGGGTAGCCCTGCAAAAAAGAGCGTGGGGATTTATCAAGGGATTTATCAGGGGACTTCCTGAGTGAGTTGTTTTTGTTTAGATGCGAAAGTATCGATACAATGATTCTGCCACAATGCCTTTAGGCTTATGATGGGGATTTCTGAGGTAGGAGAGCAAACAACCTTACAGATAGCTATTCCTGTCTTGCATGTTTCTTGCCCTTTTTAAGGTGAATTTATTCCATGAATGCACTTCCTGATGACATTGCTGTACTTTTGCGTTTGAACCTGTAATGTAGCCAACAGTGTCAGGAGAGGAGATGTGAGAGATGAGCCTGGACTCGGAGGGACCTGAGGCAGCAAGACAGGGGCAGTGCATTTTCATACATAGAGTGCTAAAGGGAGTATGCATTTTTTACACCATTTTCTCACGTACGTATATCATTGTCAGTTCCTTTAAAATTTACGGACCATTGCTAACTCTCTTGTTAATAAACATCTCTTCCACTCATCTTATTGCCCAAATGTCTAGTAAGTTATTCCTTTTGTGATGTTTTGAGGAAAGAATTGAAGGCATGGAAGTTCTGGTTGGTTTGCGGTATTATTGTAAACCTTAAGGAATTACTTACCGTACTGTGTAGTACAAGCATACGTCTCATCAGATGGCTTGCTGAAGCCAGATGACTGGACCAGAGCACGTAACAGAATTCTTGGTGCTCTGTGCTTTTTAAGAGCAATGTGCTTCTCCACAGTATTGCTCCAAGAGCTATTTGAAGGCTTTTTTTTTTTTTTTTCATTCTTGTCTCTTATCCATGAGCTCCTATGTTGTCTTTCTCATTTTTCTTTTATTAAAACGAAGTGGGGTTGAAGAGTCCACGTTTCATTTAACGCATGCAGGAATCTGAAAACTGTTTTTCCTCAGGCCAGGGATGAATTCTAAACAAGGCCAAGTAATAATTAGGGAAGAATGTAGAGACATGGCTTCCTATGGAAACAAACCTAAATGTGCTCCGTCTATCCCACCATGCCAGTAACAAATAATCTATTTAGTTTGCTTGCTTGCCAGCTCATTTGTAATAATGACCCAGTTCTTTTCTTTTCCTAGGTGTCATTGCAGCAGTTCTGCATATCTGGATGTCTTTAGCAGAGCAATATTTAAAGGCAATGTATGGTGCAGGAAAGTCAGAGAAGGAAGAAGGAATTACAGTCTTCCGCTCAGAAATCAAACCTGTCCTCAGCAATACTTATCTCTGCAGCTTCCGCAAGCTTTTTTTTAATTATTATTTAGGAGGAGCGAAGAGAATAGCTTGCACCTACTGTACCACTTCTTCCTTCCACCATTGCAGGCCAGTTTAAGTAGACTAATTCAGGGACACCTGATCTGTACCTAGAGTCTCTCAAGTTTTTCCCTAATGTTGTTGTGTCAAATCTTAGCTTTGCGAAAGTGCACACTCTGAATCTGTCTATCAAAATTGTTGTAAATGACTGCGCTAGATAGCAAATCTTTGGCTAACTTCAGGAGTATCTGCTTGCTGAATTTTGTTTCTGGATTAATCTTTCTATCTGTGGTTGTAGAGAGGTAGGAAAGGTAGACCTGTTACTTCCTTGCAATCTTACCTTTCTGGAAAGACCACCGATAAAATGACAAGATACAGAGTATAGAATCAGCAGGGTTGAAAAAGACCTCCAAGATCATCTGGTCCACCCATCCCCCTACCACCAATGTCACCCACTAAACCATGTCCCTAAGCACCAGGTCCAACCTTTCTGTCAACTCCACCACCTCACATGTTAAAATAACATGTTTTTATGAATGCAGACCATTTCCTTGGATATCTTAGGTTAGGGAGACAGGAATTTTGGGTTCTGTTCTTTAAGTATGTCTGACTCTAATTTATGTAGGCAGTGATAGAGAACATTGCAGTATGCGAGCACTCAGGGTAACTGCGGTAATTCCGGATTCCAGACAGATTCAGGTGACTGAGGAGGTTTGTACAGCACAGAGATCGCTTTTACTCTCCCTTGTGGAACACTTGGAACACTTAGTAGCTGCATGTAGCTTTCAGATCACTTTACAAAAACTTTAGAGTAGGCTATGGAGTTAGATTAGGACTGTTTTTGCTTTATGGCATAGTTTACATTGCAACAAAACTTGGTTTAGATATACAAAGTCATCTTGTTTTGACACATGCATGCAGAAAACAACTGTAGAACACTTAATTGGTATTCTTGATTGTTTCAGTGCAGGGATATATTGCAGTCCCCAAACAGAAAACTCAGTGAACATATTTAACCAAGGCTTTGATTTCATTATCCTTTCAGCTTCACCATAAGAGAAACTACTAGGAGAAACTTGGTTTTATGCCCTTAATCATGAACTCACCAGTAAGAGCTCTTCAATCTGGAATGAAAGATTTCTTGTTTGTTTCCTCAAAACATGAAAATGGAATTTCCATCAGAACTCACACAGGAGCAACAACGGAGCAAAATAAGAGCTTTAATTTTTATTTTTTTTTTAAGAAATCTGGTGGCATCACTGAGTACACTGAGTAATATTTCCCCAAATTTTAAAATTCTATGTTTTTTGATAGGAACAGCAGACAAATATACAAAGGTAACGAATGAGGTCTCTAAGAAGAGGGAGTTGCATATATTTTAAGCAAGCATTTATTATCCATTTTTTTTCAGGGTTTGTGCACTGTATGTTTTCAGTCTTTAACTGAAGAATAACATGTTTTTTTAAAAAATCCTAAAATATCTCAACATGGTAGCTGGAGCCTTAAAAGAACTGGCAGTCAAATTTAGTGGTTGGCAACATTTTGTACTTCTTAAACACGACAGATAAAGATGCCTTTCTAATGCTCTGGACACTTTTGCAGAGCTGGCAGTTGCTAAATTACTTCAGTTCTTCAGAGGTAAAATTCAGTCAGGATTTCTGTGTAGACAGAGCATTGTTTTTGCCCAGTAAAGCAGATGCCATCGCAGACTGGAGCAGCTGTCTTCTGTTATGTATGTTCATTGAACACCCATGTTAGGGCAGTCATCATTTCAGGGTGATTTGTTTACTCACCTTCCCTGCCCCTCTTTCCCCTGCCTGGTAGCTGCATCACTGTCTTTTTGTTGCTTTCAGCATACCTGTAGAAACGGTAACAGGCTGTGATGGAGCCTTCAGGCAGAGGTGGGGGTTTTTGCTTGCTTTCTCCTTCCTCTGTCAAAATGAACAGGGTGACAGAAAGACTGGAAATGGATCAACTCTTAGATCTTACCAATTATTTTTAACTGTGCTGTGCAGCTATGGTATATTGCTTGCATAGATGGAGCAGTACTGCAATACTGCTAAAATTCAGGCACTGTGTCAGTTTCACTATAACTGAGTTTTAAAATAAAATAATAATAATAATAAAAAAAAACAAGAACCTCCCACAAAACTGGCTGACTTGTACCTCTAGACAGCAGCTGCTCACTCCTAGAGCAAAGCAGGAGCAGCAGTACCTTGACCAGAAGTTTACTGAAGGCCCCAGTTCTTAGCGTTGGGATCACTGCATTTGTTACAGCTCATCTCTTGCCTTACAGCTCGTTTGCAAAATCCAGCACGCTGTCTGAACACTGAATTCCAGTTAAGCTATTAGTCTCATCTTGCTGAAAAGCAACCTGCATGTTGGAGTTTTAATTACCTTCCTCATCCCTGATTCTGACAGTATTTGGAAAGAAAAGGCTGAGAGTCCTATGGCACCAGTGTGCGTGTCTGGATCTGTTGCTGCCTCAGCGATCCTTGTTTCAGTTGTTGTCTAGAGGAAGAGCTGATGGGAAGTGTGCTGCAAGACTCATCATGAAAGGTGATCCCTGCATAACAGAGACGTGACTAAAAGCAAAAGATTTCACAGAAGTATGTGGCAGATCCAAACAAAGAGAGGAAGGAGGATAGTAGACACAGGTAGGAAGATTTAGGATTCCTAGTTTTAGTACTTATATGGTCAAAAAATGCAACATACTGAATCATGGAAAAGTAGTCTGCATGGGTGAGAATCTCCTCTGCGAGGACAAGAATGTGAATTTAGGGTGGGCTTTGGTCACCCAATCTTCATTGTTACCGAGTGTTAATGCACCTCCTCATTGGCTAGCCAACCTGGAATGGCCAGCTGCGCTGCATCTTTGGGTGTTAATCTGCTTTAACAGATTGGGGAAAAAAAGGCCAGGTCTAGTTTCACGTGCAGTCTCTGCCTCTTCAGATGAACCATGAACCTCTGCTGTGCAATATTAATCTTTAAACAAAACCCAAAAGCAACACTTAATTCTAAATGTTCTTAAATTGAAGTGACTTAAAATAACTCCAGCTTCGTCTTGTATTAGCACTGAGGTTTTCATTTAAAGCTATGCAAAGCAAAAACCAAGAACCCTTGGAGGAGGGAAATCTCACTTAACACGTCAGTTTCCACTTTCATGTTTAGTTCTTCTCCAGACAAATAAGCTCCCTTTTCTTCAGGAGAGCTTTTCTGTGCTGGAAATCAGTCGCTGATATGTCTTTATTTTTCTTTATGGAACACTTTAGGGCAGCATGTCAGATTCTGCAGCAGATTCCAGTAAACGTAAAAATGTGTTTTCGTTTTCATTTTTCACGTAATAACCATTTAGTAACAAAAAAGAAGAACGGCGGAAGTAGATTGTTGTGAGTACCTCCGTGTAATCTGGTTAAATACAGCTTACAAGACCAAAAGAAGAAGAAAAAAATAAATGTGGTTTGGTAGGAAGCTTTGTTTCCCTGTTCTATTTTTAACTTCGGCTAGTGTAGTGATAGAAATTAATCATCATTCTGGAAACAGTCATTTTTATAAATATTTGCATATTTTCCTATTAAATAAATGGTAGTCTATTGAGGAGGGAAAAAAACCCAAAGCTCATTTTGAGTTTAAATGTCTCATGAGCTATGATATGGGGCATTACACCATACTGTACCTGAAGAAGTAGAATATAGATTTGATCTGCAATGTATTTTCAGGGTATGCATGCAAATCCTATTCCAAATTAAATCCTCTTTGAAATGGTCCTTAATCTCATGTTTTATTAGCTCTCTTAAATCACTTTACAAAACTTCACATGCTTCTTACCATTTTGACATGAGTAAGGGACAATTTCTCTATTGAAATATTTGCAAAACTTTTAAAACCTTTCATATGAAGTAAAAAGCTGTAGTTTAAATGCCCTGTCCTTACAAATTTCATCTCAGTCTCCTTAGTTCCCCTTTGGTTCAGCAGAAGTTGCTTGCATGCGTGTAAGTGCTGAGGTTAGCAACATAGCTAACTGTGAGAGCTGCTTCCTGCAACCAAGCAGCAGAGGCTTAAATTCATAGTGTCTAATCTTGTGACACCCCTACTAAAAAGAGTAAATCGTTACCCTGATATTGCTGAACAGTAATTCTATTCCACCATGTCACAAAACTTCTCCTAGATCGAGCTAGAACTTGCTATATGCTGTGAAGAGGCTGAGTTTGATGTGTTACAGGTGCAAGACAGTTGTTCCTTCAAGCGAGAGCATCCCTTCTCTTGGAGCACTGCACTGTGGCCTGACTGCAGAGACAGCCCAGGCTATTGCTGGACATTGCTAGTTCATAACACGTGCCTCTATCCAAATTGAGCAATCACATGGTTTTGACCAAGGCTACGAACTGAAGTCTGCTTCTCATTTTTCCTCGTGTTAATAAAACCGTATACTTCGGGTACGTAGGCTTGTGTGAGAGCTAGTCTCCTTCCTTTGCTTTGTTTTCTGTACTTTCCTGGCTTCCTAGAAGAATTAGTATTTTTCTACTTTGCCCTGTTAATGATGTAGAGAGAAATCTAGCATAAAGAAACCTAGCCTGAAAGTCTAAAGGTCCTATGGACAGAGGAAAGACGTATAATTTGCTAAATCAAGACTGAACCTATCTGTAAACTTTGCTAATCAAATTGAGGACCTTTGAGCTATGTTCAGGCAAAAGTGTCCTGTTTTGCACAGCTGCTGAGAACCTGCAACTGGTAAGTGCCTTTCTTGAATGAGTCAGGCTTAAACATTGGAGCTTTTCACCGTACTTTTCCAGTCAGTTAATCAGTCTCTGTTACCGAGCCAAATAGGTGCGTTTCCAAAGTACGACAGTTTTAACTGTGCAATTCTGTGAGTGGAGTGGGATTTCTGTATACAGCCTCTTGTACATGTTGTGGGGGAAATATGCTTCCAGCTGTCGGAGTGGGCATCCCCCATCAGAGCATGGGGCACTCCAGCGTCATCTCCGGGTCAATACGTACCTGTCATTCTGAATCAGAGACTTGCATTTAACAAAAATAGGTGAATACACGCAACTGTAACCAAAAAGGGTTTTCTGAGAAGCCAAAATACCCTTTGCAGCAAGGGCAAAGAAGTCTTGCGGTAAGATTAGTACTTCTCTTCAAAGAGCAGGAGTGCCAATGGGATTATATACGACGGAATTGGGGTCCTGGATTTAGGAGAACCCACACAAACAGAAGGCTGATGCATAGTCTGGCCGGGATTTATCCCAGTCCCAAATCTATCCCATCGATAAGCTTGTGTGGGTACTCTTATTCAGGAGTCAGTTAAACATGGTGGAGTGCTGGTGTTATGCTAGTTAAATGCTTGGTGTATGACTGTGCAGTGGGGGAGGGAGGGAAACTTGGAAAGGAAAGAGGAATACTCTAAGTGTGCTTTTAAGGTTAAAGTAGGAGAACAGAAGGAGAGAGCATAGCTATTCTCCAGCCACTTATAGAGGAAATCGTATTTATGAGTAGCTGTTATGAGAAGAACTCACAGTGAAATTCTTTTTTTCCCTCTGAGCTCAAAGCCTCAGTGAGTCACTTTTAAAAACTTTTTTCCCCCAGGCAAAAAAAAAATAAAATCCCTTATTTCTCTGCCTGGGCAGGTATCACAGCTGTGGTGAGGATGGCTGGAGTTCAGAAAGCCGCTGACCTAAGTGGCTGAAGGAGCAAATTAAAAGATTATCAGAGAATGTGTGGATTTGCTGAGTGCCCCATACTTAGCTTTGAGGTACAGATAACTGCTGCAGTAACAGCGGCAGCAACGCTGATAAGATGGAATGCTTTATTTCCAAACGCATGTGGTACTGAGTGGTATCAAAGCGATTAAGTTCTGCAGGTATCTGTTGGATCGGTTCCCAACCATTCCTCCACAGCGCTGTGGCATCTCCTGCCTTGCATTTCCACTCCTCCCAGCCTGGCAGAGTGACAGGACCAGCAGGGCTGGAAGGAGCCAGGGTGACGTTGCAGTTCCACTGATGCTGTCTGTGCCCTTGCATTGTGTGATTGAGCTCCCCAGCAATCTTGGGCTGCCAGGTGGCACAAGGGATTAGTGAAAATGTTAATTCCCGAAGATGTACTAACCTCTGGTCTAATGGGCTGCAGTGATGTCGTGCTGCTGAGTAATGACCTAGCAGCAGGAAGCCTGCTGTTGAGCTGGGAGCTAGTCTCTTCTTCCAGAGCTGAAGGCCTTACTTCAGAGGGTATGGCACTAGATCGGTGTTTTCCTTTTACTGAGAGAAAGGCAAGCAGGAGGGATTTGCAACAGTGTCTTTGGGATGAAATGTGGCATGCAGAAGGCTTTTTGCTTGAAAACTCTTCAGTCCTGGTCAGTTTCCATCCTTCCTGGAATGGCCTCTTCCATTTCAGCCAGGAAGGAGGAAATGAATGAATGGGTGGTTCTGTGCTGCTTCCACCGCTCCGGTCAGCATGCTGAGTCACCAGACTGCTGTGTGTTACTAATGCTCTGTCATTTTTGCAGCCCTGAGGAGATGACACAAGGTGTGTAGTCTAGCACTCTGGTAGGAGCTTGCTTTAAGTGCTCCTTGTGTCTGTGTTAAGGTACGTGGAAGAAGCGCACCTGGCACATGGGTTGGGAGTTGTGAGGTGTCACTCTTGCCTCACGGAAGCAAAAGCTGTTTCTGTCACAGACAACCTGTGAGAAAGCCCTGCCTCCCACACAGTCTGTACCATTTGCGGTAGTGATGTTGACCAGGCTTCCTTTCCTTTTTCTAATTTCTTCTTGTTGGGGTTTTTAGCTTTTTGAGCATGTTAGAAGTGATGACCGAAAAAGAACTTGGCTTGGTAATCAGGCAGGAAGTCCACACGAAAAGCAAATACAAACCTGATGTGTTCCTAATGTCCTGTGCTAAGAAGAAGATAAACTACGCCACTATTCACGACTTAGTGTGAATACCATAGTGTTTAAGGTCTGATGGCTTTATGTTGCAATATTTCAGCATCAGCACCTAGCAAGAGGAGAGGGAAAGTTGTTCTGGAATGAGGATTGAGGGTGGTGTTCTGTAGAACAGCTAAAATACCAAAAGGCATGGTGAGTCTTGGGGAACAGACTCCTTGTGATTTCTAACCAAATGGTTGCATCTCTATCAAAGTGGAATGAAAAATAAAGAAAACTAAATAGTATTCCAAAAAAATAAAAGAATCCAAGCTTTAAGAGCTTTAAACCATAACTGTCACAGTGTTTGTGCTCATTGCTTTTGTTTGTGCCACGCCAGTTGCTGGTTCTCAGGTAGACTACGCGGGAGAGGAAGGAAGTGAAGTGCAATAATTTTATGTTCATTTAGAAAAAAATAGATATACATATATATATTACTAACAGTTATTGCAGTTGTGTCTTTTGTCGGGATTTAAAAAGTAGACAAGTATTATTACGTCTTGTGAAGAATTTGACTTATTTAAAATAGGTCCCCTGAAGATTATGAAACTCTAAGTTAGTGCTCTTACTACATTTCTTTTGTACTTATGGGGAAGAAGCCTTTGGAGGAGGAACAATTACATCTCTGATATCTTAATATTTATTCTTGCTTATATGCCAATAAAAATGGTTGCATTTGTTTATATAGTTAGAAAAATTTGGCCCCATGTTCTAGCTGGACTAATCTAGCCGCCATCTGTTCATGGCTCTTCCAAGAAAAACAGAACAGCCATAAATGCAAGGCTGTTGTTGTTAATAAAGCTGTAGTATTATGCTCCTCTTTGTTAAAAGTGTTTCTTTTGAAAGGATAGATTATATTCATACATATGAATATATATATAGAGTGTGTGTGTATGTATAGAAACATGCACATATATAGATGAAATATAACTTGTATAGCAGGAGGTGGAAAGTGTTTGCAGTTGTACAAGCTAAAACAAGCTGTTTACCGGGATGTGCTTTAGATAACTGTACTGGTGCTTTTGTTTCTCTGATGTGAGAAGACAAAGCAAATAATCCAACTGCTTTTTGTAATTTTCCTTTTCATGAAGGTGATTCTTGGGAGCAAAAATTGTACTTAGGCTATCAAAGATGCATCTCCACTGGTTTATCACATAAAATATGTGCCTTTGTGACTATTAACACCTTTGCTAAGCTGTGATGCCAAATTTGGAAACGTTATAAAATTTGGGGGAATATTAGTTGGAAGCATTAGGACTGCTAGGTTTTGGTCTCCCCCAGGGGTACAGGACAATGCCCTTCATTAACATAGCGGCTCACTGCCTAACATCAGATGACTGTCATGTTCTGTAAGCTTGTCTGGTGCTTCCTGGAGGAAGGAGAGCCTTTCTGGACAGTGTTTAATGCACTTCTAACACTTCCTAGCATGCCTTTAAAGCTGAGAGTTCTTTTCAGGACTGTAGATCCAAACACACTTGCAATACATGTACACACTCTGCTAGTTGGTCAGTGCAGTTTTTTAGAGGACTTTGCATATCTGCCTGTATGGTTTCCATGCTATATAAAACATCACAAATACCATCATATTTTAAACAGCGTGCAGAAACAGCAGCTTCTTCCTTAAAGCTCAGCATCTGTACAGCTTCTGTTTTGTGGTGCCAAAAACACGCAGCTGATTCAGTGCATCTGTGGTACGTACGGTCAGTCGTTTGGCTTGGGTCTGGGAGAGCTGCTGTGTTTACTGCACGCAGAGATGTCAGCTTTGATTTGTTAGTTTGAAACAAGACTAATCCACTGACCCCAATTCCTGAATTTCTTTTGTGCAAGTGAGATCCAGTTTCAGTTCTTCACTGTGTACAGAAAGAGGCTTGTATTTATAAGGTCTTAAAAATATCCAGGGTGTGTTTAGCAGTAAGATACTCCGTAAATACTGTAAAAGCTTCTGCTGAAACGCTACATGCTCCATCTGTAAGCCTAAACTTGCATTCTGTGGAGTACCAGAGCTTGGAAATGGAAGCACGCTGCATAGGCTCCTTGGAGATCACGGCCACTAGCTCTGGGCAGGGCACAGAACGTGAGATTTTGGAGGTCGTAAGGAAGAGTCCACTTCTGGTACAGCCAGTTCAGCTCCATAAGGGGTCTGGCTGTGCTGCTGCGAAAGAGCTTTGCAAAGGAAACTTTTAGGAAGAACAGTGCACAAGGGTGAGGTGTCCTTCGTAGCTCGTCTTGCTAAGAAGCCTAGTAAGGTTGCTTGAGTTTATACTATATACCATTTTAAAATGAACTAATATAAATATGTATTTTTATATATATAGTTATAAGTTTATTTTATGCAACCTCCCTCTCCCCTAAAATCCCAACTATGCATGATCTCATGGTTAGTTGAATTCAACTTTTGTAGAAGGTAAGCGTGGGCTTGCAGAGAACCTTCTTTCCAGTGCATTAAAAAAAAAAAAAAAAAGCAAAGCAAGTATTCATATAAGTGATGAAACATACTATGACCTTAAATCCTGGTTACTGTAATCCATAGTCCAGCCTGTTTCAGTCCTTTGATTTAGTCTTTGGTGGTTGGAGGTGGGAGTGGCAAAATTCGTATGCCTTACTTTAAGAGAAGTTCGTATCGTGATTTACAAGGGACCAGTCACTGGAATCAAAGTAAAGAAACCTTGTATCTGCACCACCTGCTTGCCTGCCTGAGGTCTGGGGCACAGTACTCATCTCTGCATGTTAATTAGCTTTTGGCAAATATATTCTTTCTGTCCTCTTGTCTGCTTAGGCTTCAAAGCTCTTGGAGGTGGGGACTGTCCATCAGCATTATAGCCTAGTCGGACTGTCTCATTCTATAAATTACAGTTGCATGGTTAGTAGCTTATTTTGAGATTCTGGTGCAGAGTCAGAGTTTCCAAGTGTAAGAAAAGCAACCTCTGAGATGCTTCAGTGCATTGTTAGAAACCAGCACCATCTACTGCGTTGTGCAGCAGTAAAATATGGAGAAAGTCTTTGTGGTTACACTTTGTCTTTAAATTTTATCACATAGCCTCTTTACAAGCAAAACAAAAATAGTAAATGTTTGTCTCCTTTTGTTTTCCAAGGGTTTGACAGAAGCTGAGCTTCCTCTTTCGGTGCTGGTTGCAGCCGTTTGCCTGCAGAGGTGTATTCATTCAATATAGTGTTACCGACTGCCACCAGGAGAGGGACACAAATCTTGAAGGGCTATGACGGATGACATAACTTTGGCTCTTTATTCAGTTAGAAACTTGTTATTGGGATCAGTGATAGAATTAATCTATTTACTCATTGCACTTTTTTGCTGATAAACATTCAAAAGGACTTTCTCAGTAAGTTTTGCACGGTTTTGTATTTTTAATGTCCTAGTCCAGGAATGTTTTAAAACTGCTTACATGCAGTAATTTTTCTGTTGGCTTGCACATACACCCTTGTGACATGTTCTCTTTAACTGGCAACTGTGGTCTTGGACATAAGTTTTGTTGGAGCCTTGCAGGAGCACAGCATACAATGAACTGGAGGATGCTGTCTGTCACTGAAATGCTTTAGTGTTAGAAATAGTAGAAAATGGTGAACGAAGTGTAGGCATCAAATGTGCTTTTTTACAATTTTTTTTTCCTTACACTTGGACTCTTGACATTCTTTAAACTGATTTAAATAAAATTCTAAGAAAAAAGACATTTCCTAGCAGCAGACTTAAATTTATATGGTGGGACATCTGTAGGTTAAATGTACCTATCCGATACGCTTTATAATCCACAATGGATATTGGAATCTCCCTGGTAAATTTCTAACAGTCTTAATTTAGTGTTCCATTTACTAAAGGATTGCTAGCTTAAATACAGAGAGGTGTTTTGGAACACAGGCAGAATTTATTTTGGAGTCCTACAGTGCTGGCTAAATCATCGGTTATAGAGTCCATTAGTAATGGAATTGTATGCAGTTCGTTACAAAATAGCTAAGCGGTACTATGGTTTCAACTGTAATATCTGAAAGAGGAAATCTGCCAAGGAAGTAAATAATTTGTGGAAACTCCCACTTTCAGGATATATATATTTGGGGAAACTCCCTTTGCAGCTGTCTGCAGCACAACTGCCTGCAGGAATAGGACGTTGCCAGTCATGTTTGTGCTTTTCAGTTATTTGGTTATAGTTTTTTAACTATACTCAGGTTTAAGTTGCGCTACAAATGCTGATGAAAGATACCAATTATTCATAACCGTGACAGCAATTTACTTTATGCTCTTCTTTACAAGAACCTCAAGTATAGCCAGTTGTTAAAAGGAGCAAAGATCCCATCCATCTGGTTTCAATGGTAAATGTGAAAGGAAATCTTGTCTTGGTAATATGTCTTTGAATTTATTATAAAAACTACAACAAAAGAAAAACAAAACAGACTGAAAAGCAGCAAACAGTTAAGAATTTGCCATCGATTTTAAGTGTTGCATTACTGCTGTGGTCCTACTGGGGTAGACTTGAGACCCAGGTAACTCTCCAGGCGGATGGATGTTGCTATGAAGTTTTGAGGGGCCTTTTGGTTCAGTGTAATTCTGTTAAACTTAACTTGAACATTTACTCAAAATGAAATCACCAGCAAAGAAAATTATGCTAGGGTAGCTCTGCTAAATTAAATCAGTACAGCTTATCCTTGTTTACATCAGTGACAATTTTTGAGGGCCAGCTGGTGAAAGAGAATCTGGACAACAACAATGTTCTTGTATTGACAGCTTGCAGACTGTTCTTCTCTTCCAGCTGCAGATTCTCAGTTGATTTTTACAAGCTATGCATATACTACCAACACTTTGTAGCTGTATATGCCTATACATACATATATATATATACATATATATATATATATACAGGAAATACAAAAGGTCTGCAGTAAGACAGACATGCTACATAAATGTGTCTTACACTAAGACATGCTACATATATATATGTATATATAATACATTGTTAAAGCCTCTTAAGCTGTTCCTCAGTAAGCAGAATGAGGGAATGGTAGAAGTTTAAAGAACTTTAACTTGTTTGGCATTGAAAGAGGATTTTTGGTATTTCTGGCCTCATTTCTCCCCTTTATTAATGATGTTTATTACTGCTATTCTGCAGGTCACCTGGCAGGATTAATTCTGATGCGTGGTTATTCACATTTTCATAGGACTGCCTTACCTAGCAGGTGAAGGATTCAGGTGAGTAACTTACCCTTGGTCTTTTACAATTTGTGGTTGCAGAGTATACTCTTGACAGATACATTCTGGTTCAATATATTGGATGTTTTCTTCCACTATGATCAAGAAACCTGGGACTAAACTGGTTTGGTAAAATTAATAAATAAAAGTTACAATAATCTACTCCTGATCCAAGCTTATTAGTCAGTAGAATTTTACCGGGATATAGTTTGTTTTTGTGTCTCAAGATACTATAGGCTTTTATGGAAATATAAAATGTATGAACTCTTGCACTACTCTGTGTTGAACCACTGAGCTGACTACTCGCTGTGGCTGAAGGAAAGTGGTTTTTATATGTTTTTTGTTGTTGATGTTAATTTTTCTGCCTTGCCTCTTGCTGGGCGCTTCTTGCTGGGCTTTTCTCAGACCGCTTTTATTTGCAGTCCGTTCTTGCAGTTTCCTGTAAATTGGTCAGTAAGAGGAAGCTCTCTTGCTGCAGAGACAGCTCAACCCCTCAACTAGCCTAGTGCATTTATACTGTCAAGGGCAGTGTGGTGCTAGATATGCCTGGTAGTGCTCCTGCTTGCCGTAAACCTGGGGGAGGTGGGATTACTTCTGACTGGGAGCAAGAGCTGTTCCTAACACTGGCAGAGATGACCGACTGTCTTGCTCAAGCAGCAGTCCTGCTGGAATGAAAACCAAATGTCTGTCTGTTGCTTTCTGATGTTTTGGTTCTTCCTGACTGCAGTCTTATAATGTTAAAGAAATGCAGTAACTCCTTTTGGTTGAAACTCTCCCTGGGCTAATCTGGGGCAAGGCCTCTTCTCACCACTGATTTTGTGGGGACAAATGAATGACATTTATTCCTTTTTTACTTCCCTGACAGACGTGTTAATCAAATCTGTTAAGATCTTATGGCTATTTAGATTCTGTATTTGCAGTTTTGAAACACAGTCCTTTTGATTAACGTTTGGTCTAGAACATTAAGCTGAAATTTAATTCTGCCACCTAAATGGTCATCTGTGAAACACATAAATGCTTTTTGGTGTTTCTTACTTGGTTTGTTGTTGGGGTTTTTTGTGTTCCTCACTGGAACACCAGCTTGTGTGCGTCTAAGTGTGAAATGGCTTCTGTTCTAACTCCATATTCATTCTTGATACTGTTGGAAATCGCCAGAAAAATCAAAATGGGATGTTGGAAGTTGATATGAAAAACCCTGTATTTCTGAGCCCTTATGTGAAGAAATGGAGAGGACATCAGAAAGAGTAGAATGGAAAAAGCAGTATTTCAGGAACATGTTGGATATATGAAATGTAATTAAAAATGAGACTGCGGAGGCCAAAGAGCATGGTATTATAGCTGCAAACCTTGGAGGGGGAAAACCAAGAGTTAAGGTGTGTCAGGCCAGAAAAGGGAAGGAGGAACTGGTGTTCGGAAGTGATGGTCTGCAGTGTTCCTCAGTGCTGCCATTTTGATGGTAGCTTTTTTAATGAGGTAGAGATAAAGGTTGCAAAATGGTAATGCAAGCTTAGAAGAGTATGCTGAGACAGCAGAGAAAATCAGAACATAGCAGAGAACTGGGAGAGGAAGGGCTGCTTTAAACTATTTGTTAAGTGTTAGTATCACCTATTTCATCTTCTAGCGGGTAGAACAAATGAATTTAATTCACAAACCACTGACATGTAGTATCCTTTGTAGCTTCTATCTGTGAAAGATGTGTTAATTAAACCACTAAGTCAGCTGAGTATTGATTTGTATTAAAAAGCATCACGATGTTGATCCTGATACACTGCTCCTTTCAGCTGACAGCATGTGTGTGATGCTTTCACGCTGCTTGCCCTTCCTACTTTGCCTGGGTATGGAAGGAGTGCATGTAGGTGCCCTAAGGTGAAGGCTGAGATCTGCTTTTATATCCCATGTTAGTATCCAAAATGTTAATTTCTTCTGTACTTTGGCTACTGAGTAGTTTACAAAAAGAAAAGACATTATATAGAAACCTCTTCTTACCATTCTGGAGTACAGAGTCATGGCCATTTCCCCCAAAACACACAAAACGAGCTTTACTCAGCATATCAGCTTATGTAAGTTTTGTTGATAGCTCTGAAATACACTAGTTCTTTTTGTCTTATTTGAACTTTTTAGCCCAGGGTGTTGGCTAACTCCAGACAGAGACATATGAATTCTTTTAAGAGCTCCAAATGAAAATAATACTGTTCCCAGTATAAAACAACGGCATTTATTATTCATCATCAGCTGTTGGTACTTGTCCTGTAGAGTTGTTGCTCTTTTGTAAGCCCCTTGGATAAGAATTTTATTGCCTCTTGCGGTTTGTGTGGTGTCAGATGTACAGACAAGACTTGCTCCAAAGCATGTATAAGCTGCGCAATCTTTCTAAATAGCCATTGGGTTGGAGAGGGAAGGACGAGCTCCAGCTATAGGGGGGAAAGCAGAGGTGAAATTCTTATCATAATTTTGTGGTGCGGTGCCAATACCTGAAGCACGAGCTCTTCAGAAGCACGGGCAGCGTTTCTGAACCATGCCTCTGCCGGTGTGAGAGCACGCTGCGAGACAAAAAGCCCACCTTCTTTTCCTCCCATGGGAAAGCGGTTGATCGAAGGGTGGCCAGGAAGCGAGCGAACACTGGAAAATCCCCTCCGCTGCTTGGCTTGCCGTCTCACGGAGCCTTGATGCGTGCATGGTTTGATTTGCAGCCTCTCTGGGAAATTGGGAAATCTGACAGAGCCAGTGCTGCCCACTGACAGTGGGGGGAAACAGGAAGTAACAAAGGAAACAAGTCATTGCCTCGGCGTCCCTTCTGGCCACACTGCAGCGCAGATGCACAAGCAGCTGGGGCACGGTTTCTTTTCCTTTCGTGTGTACAGCAGCTCTCGCAGGCACTTTCAACGTTTTACACGCAAAGAGCAGAGAAGTGCAGAGATGTGCCTGTCATGCCTGAGAGGGGTCATAAGCTGCTAATGGCGTTGTCATCGCAAAGGAAACAATCATTTGGGGACAGTGTCAGCAGAAAAGCTATGTGTCGATCAGGCATGGTCACAAGGTTAGTGCATGTTTCTGGCTTATGTTTCTGTCTTCTTTCCTCTTAGGCAGAGAGCGGACTAAAACTGAGAGAATAAAACTGTATTTAGGAAAAATAGTTTTAACTTGTGCATCTTAGGCAGAAACTTCAAGGGTAAAGAACTGGAAGGGGAGTGGGGGGAGAGGGGTAAGGAGTACGTTGGTTGGAAATGCTCACCTGAAGAGAAAAGCAAGTTGAAGCAAGTTTAACTGAGTAAACTTATTTATAGCGTGCATCTTAGTCAGGCTTAGTTCTCTATTTCCTTTGTCCTGTAAGATTTATTTCTTCTGCTGTGTTGTTAATCCTTCTGAGAGACTATTGTGAAAGGGGCTGTTAGAAGTATTAAGAAACAGAATATGTAACCCCAAAAAGTGGGAGAAATGTGAAAGAGGATTTCAGAAATACTGAACAATATTTAACAAATGGAAAAGAGACCTGAAATTTTTGCAGAAAACAGTTTTACAAACAGATGGCAAATGCGTAGATGGTTGAATTGGAGAATTATTTTCTGTTCAGAATTGCTGAGAGCAAATTGGAGATTTTAGTTTTTCTGTATATGCAATGTTGCTTCATTTTTGGCTAAGCCTTCTGTGGAGACTGAAATTCCAGTCTTCCTCTGCATTACAAGAGGAATGCGTTTGTTACTGTAAGTTACGCTCAGAAGGAAATCGGCATCCTGCTTTGCTAGGTTTTACTTTCAAAATAGAATTGAAGATTCAATTCCATTATATCTCATAACATCCAACGTTTTCTCAGACATAATTTGCATGGAGATTCTTGTGACAACTTCAGATCAGATTTAATTTCTTTTAATGCAGCTTCAGAGGCAGTTTTTTTTTGTTGTTGTTGTTGCTGTTTTCAGCATGAGCAAACTGGGCTCCAGTACAGACCATAAATATTACTGTAACAAGTGAAAACTTTTAACACAACTTTTGGCAGCTGTAGCTTCAGCAATGTTTTTATGCCTATATGCTGCAGGACATGGGGATGAACACACTGGCCATATTTTCTGCTGAAGGTCAGTAAGAACTGAGAGCTCATGGCTTTTGCAGGATGCGATCTTTAGTTGAATCAGCCTGTATTTGCTTTAATTGGGCTGAACACCAATAGCTCTTAAGGCCAAAAGGGGTAAGTGTTCTTCCATAATGTGCTCCAGATTTTTTTTATGCAGCAGAATTGTACTTGTACTCATGGGGGGACTGTTAGCCCGTGCAGTTATGCCCTAGACTCAAATTTGGCTGTTCTATATGCATTGAAGGAGGGGATGGGTTAAAATTACTTCACGGGTGTGTACATTTGCATACTACACAACAACATGAGGCTGCTCTCCATTCAGAGTTTTGAGTTTGATAGGTGTTATGGTTTTGGAGAAATTTCTGCATCAGACTGGTGTTACCAAGTGTATGCCATGACGTGTGAAAATTCGTGTTTTTTCACTCTATCGTGACTTTGAAGGTGCTTTTATCTAAAATAAAAAGTAGCTAATCCTTATAGTGTTTGAGAAAGGTATACTCATACCAGGTAGATTTGGACTGGCTCGACTGATATATCAGCAATACATTGCAGACTCCTACAATGTCTCTCCTGCTATGCTTTAGTGTCTGCCATCTCCCTCACAGACACAGAACTGCCCTGTGGATCTTCTGAGAAACAAAGTAATGGAAGAAGCCCTTTTGCTGTCTGCTGTCCTCCTCCTCTGGTTCAGGACATTCATTTCAGTGCTATTTTTTGGGGGGATAAGGTAGATTTAATAGGCATTTCTAATGGATTGGGGACTTAATGGAAAACTTAAGTTTAAAACTATGTATCTAGTCCCTTGGTGACAAGAGAGGGAATAAGAATAAAGATGTGACTGTTGTATGAGGCTTGCACAAAACAAAGCATGAGTGATGTTACCTTGTGTCAGGTAAGAGAGGACTGCCATCAGAGAGCATGGCTAGGCGCTGATGGCATGTAGTGGGCCTTTCTGTTGTCTCTGGTGTCTGCTCAATGCAAGAGGCTTTGCTTAGGCACCTGGGCTGCAAATGTGCAATGGGGTCTTTGGCTTGTAGGGCAAGAATGTAACTGGATAAAAAGCATGTTTTGGAATTATCTTTCTGTTCTGAATGACCACAGAGTGCACAGGCTCTGCAGCGATGACTTCAGTGCTTGCTGTTGAGCACAGCTGGTGATGGGACGTTGATCCGCTCCTCATGTAACAGATTTTAAAAACTTTTATAAGAGGAAGATCAAGAGTGGAAGGAACCATTTCAGGGAGCTAAAGATGACCTTAGTATCAATGCTAAAACCAGAAAAATCTTCAAGAGCATCCATTCTTCCTTATTCCACCTCTACAACAAAAACCTTGTGGACAGATGGTTCTGACAGCTTTGTTCCAGCAGAATCATGGAAAACAGCATCTACTGTCCTTCTAGGATAGTTTTGTACTGTCAAAAAAAAAAAAAAAAGTGGGGTGGGGGTGGAGAGGAGAAGAGGGGGAAAAAAAAAAGACAATCTGCAACCAAATTAAAATGTTTCAGTCCCGAATACCAATGTCATCCCTGTGTGTCTGTAATTTTGGCCTGAAGTACTTGAGGAGCCTACACATGTGATGAGGAGTGGTAAAAGCCACAGTGAGACCCAGAAAATATGCATTTATGCACAGCTGCCCCTAAACCCATTGGAAAACCTGGTATTTGGTGGTCTCTTAAACTCATAAAACATGTCCTTGCCTGCATGGGGTTCAGCCACACCTTTTTGTTCACGTAGCTGGGATGGGGAAGTGCTAAGGTTTGGTCTCTGTTCTCAGGGCTGTTTTCTTGTAAGTAGTCAGAAACAAAAAAATGATTGTGAATAGAGGAAGCAGAACCTGATACTCTGCCGTCCTTCCCACTCAGTTAAATCCCGTAATCACACTGTAGAACTGGATTCTTTACGCCTTCCTTTGTTTCTGTGCTTCCATGATTTATTTATTTTTTTGTCTTCCTGATATTCTGGCTTTTCAGCAGGTGAAGAAAGTGCGGCACCCAGGCACAGGTCAGTGAGTAGCTGAGTTATCCATGCAGAAGGCCACCATGACCTAGTAAAATATTTGTGCTTTCTGTATTTACCTAGGGAGGGATACCCTTGTCCCCAGTGTTTGTTACTGGGCCCTAGAAATCTCAGCTTGCTGCTTGTTTTGGATAACCTCCCCGAGGTATTTAACTCTTCATTTTCTGGTATGTTTTTAACTTAAGTACAATAACACTGGGATTATTGTTTCATTCCAAACACTAAGTCCTAAGGCCTTTCTTGTTCTTTGTAAAACAAGCACACAGCATTTGAAAACCCACAACGATCTTGAAACTGTTGGATGGCATTGAGACTAATGGTAGGGTTAGATCAAGAAAACTGAGCTCAGAGTGTATCTGGCTGAATAAAAAGTTTCCATTTTTGCTTAATCTTTTTTTTTCCGAATGTAACTAGAAACAGACCGAAATCACTTAATTGTAAATTAATTTCATATGTTTGGATGTTACTGTGCCTGCTCTTAAAAGAAAAAGAGTGCTCGGGACCTGCCTTTGTGTTCCTCATTTGAAGGAAATCACTCTTAGCAGTACTGCAGTGTAGTTTGATGACAGCAGCCAGCTGATTAATGCTATTTTCCTCACTTTGACTCTTCTGCAAGATACGGAATAATAATTTGAAGGATTCCTTTTTTTGTTCTTTTTGCCTTTTTTCTTTTTCTGAATTTTAGAGGTTTTTTTTTTTTCTTTAACTATTTTATTAATTCTTAAAAGCTCTGTGTAGCCACTTCTTGGGCCCATTAATACACTGCTGCAAGGAGGAGGAAGGCATAACGCAGCTTGGAAAGATCTCAATTGTGTAATAAAACCAGGGAGGTAGAAGAGCTCTAGCAGAAGGAAGGATATAGCTGAATACAGCAAAGGTAACTTAACTTCTGGTGAATAGGAAGCTACTGGAGGAACACTAGGAAGCCATCGTGTTTGCTGTGAGAACCTTTCTAGAGTTTTACATCCCGTCTCCTCTGCTTGACCCATGTTTTACAAAACTGGGGGACTAAAACCTGATGTTTATGGTTTAAGTTTTTAGGCTGCCTAAAGAATTTCATGGAGTTTAAACTCCCCTGGTAGAAATTGTTAGTAACTTCCACCCCTTCCCATACGTGCATTGTCAGCAAAGGATGAGCAGGTCGAACTAAATCCTAGGTTGATCCGTTAAAAGGTCAATCGACTTCCCTATCAGTCAGTTTTTTCTGATGCTTACGCAGTGGTTATGTACTTTACTACTGGCTCTTAGGTTCCTGTACTGAGCTATGCTGATGACCTAAGTTACTGTCCCTTACCGGGAAAGGAGAAGCAAACAGGATTCACTTAAAGCTCTCCAGTTCTAAACTGTTCAATTTCTTAAAGACTAACTGGTTTTATTCACAAAGGAATTTCCTTAGTTTGCCCCTTAACAGCAGGGGTTTCTAGCCCTACACCTGAGCATAACAGACCATTTTATGTCTAGGTCAGTTCAGTTTGTGCATGTTTTTATTTATTACACAGTTGGATTTTTAGCCCAGTTCCTTTGCCAGCTGAAGAAGGGTCGCAGTGATATGTCAACAGAAGAAACTGCTGCTTAAAAAAATAGTTTTCTTGGGAACTTTTGTAAGATGATAGCAGAAAGAGCAGTAACTGCAGAAGTGCTTGGTGGAGTGTGGCCTTAATCACTGATATATAAATTAAATGGTTGTTTGCAGCAATCGGAGATGAACTTGATTTGCACTGGATGTGGTCACATATGACATTCTGTATAAGATAATATTCTAATGCTGTAATTTAGAATAAAAGACCTAAGTGTGAGGGGTTAGGAGTATTGCATGCCACAGTTACTAAAATCTCACTGTTGATTCCTTCAATGTCCAGAAAATTACATTCTGTGTCCACACATGGTGGTGGAGAACCTTAGAGAAGTTGATTTTTTTTTTTCTAGCCACTTGCCTTGATTAATTCTATGTTATCATCTGGGGCACTTTAAAATATAAATACTTCAGTAACATTTACTAAACACTCTTCTATTGTTTCGACACCCGTCAATCACTTTTGAGAACTGCATAAAAATAAATCGGGACTTTCTGCGCCGTGTTTTTTATACCTCGCAAACTTCCTGGAATCTATGAACACCCGTCTGTGGTGCTTACTTGACTGCTGAACCATGTTAGTCGTTTGGAAAACTTGCTTGAGGAAATACGCTTTCTTTCTCAGTACTCGTTTCCTAAAGTAAAATCTAAATTTTAAACAGTTCTTAATTAATGTAAATTGCAGAACGATGGCCTCAGAAGAACAGGTCTGGCCAGTCCCAATGAAGGCAATTGGAGCACAAAACCTTTTGACAATGCCTGGAGGAGTGACCAAATCAGGATATCTTCATAAAAAAGGAGGCACCCAGCTGCAGATCTTGAAATGTAAGTTGAATGAGGTATTAACTAAATTAAATGTTCTAAATCCTTGCCTTTGGGGCCATAAACACATTTCCTGTTAACAAGCTCTTTAATGAAGCCAGTCTTCATCTTACTTTGTATTGGATTATAATTTTATTGGAGTATTTGTATGAAAGACATGTATTGAAAGAATTTGCTTGAATTATTTTGGAATTTTAAGTCTTAGATTATAAGTATTGTGGTTGAGTTTGTTGTGTTTGGTTTAATCTATTGTCAAGGCCTTCAGAAGTAAGATTTTAAGACAGAAGCAGATGGGATATGTATCAATTTAGAATACTTTTTTTCTGAAAGAAATTAGTGCTCAGCTTTTTCTGCAGTTGGTTATTTGATACTAGAAAAATATCCCCATCTCCTACTGATATTGTGAATTGGAAATTTTCTCACTGCCGAGATTACGCTGTACTTAATAGCAGTAATTACTTTGGGGATCAGAACCCATTTACTTGGAGAAAATTTAAGACTTTGGATTTATTTATATTCTGTTCATTTGCTATACCTGTTTATAACTAAACTGTGTTTATACAACTAAGGGCAAAGATTACTGTCCTTGATAAAACAAGGAGGAGTGTTGGCACTCGTCTAGCTTTGAAAAACCAAAACAACCATTTTATTGCCAGCTTTATGTATGTATGTATTACCACCTCTGAGAAAAATACTATTATGATTTTGGGGTGAACATAAATATGTACTTGTAGCCCGTGGTTACATTCCTCCCATCTTGTTTTGGGCTGCACTCTTATGTTAGCTTGTTCCTCCAGTAAAAAAGCACAGGTGGAGGTCAGGCTTGCAGTCTTTTAGGTTTCTTTTGAAACTGTTTGACCAGCTGCCTCTCAAATGAGGGAAGCAAATACTGCCCTCAGTCCTGAAACTCTGCAAATGGAGCGCTGCATGCGACTGGTCATCAGCCAGCTGCCACTCAAATAGCTTGTGCCTTTTTGTAAAGATTTATAAAAGTAATTAGGACCTCTTAACTTGGGGAGGGCTATTGTGTAAGAATGGAGTAATGTACTGCCTTTTAATTTATATCTTGCTCACTTTTTTCTTTATCTTTTCAGGGCCACTGAGATTCGTGATTATCCATGAGGGATGTATTTACTATTTTAAGAGCAGCACATCTGCATCTCCACAGGGTGCATTTTCTTTGAATGGTTACAACAGGTGAGTTCCAAAGAACTTCTTTAACACCCAAAGGCCTTTTCCTTAATGGGGTGGGAGCTGCCTTTCATTTTGAATAGGGAAATTCAGCTATCACTGTTGTTTGGATTAAGCACTGATCTCAAATTCCAAGTTCCTTTCAAATTGCATATATGAAGTTTTAAGTACTTTGCAAGTGTATACCCATTATCTTTTGTAATTTCTCTAGTAAAGCTGTTAAGTTTGCAACCATTGCAACGGGTTTGTGCTTGTTCCTTATTTAATGCAGACTTTGCATGGACAGGTAGATGTGGATTCTTCAAGACAAATGATCTTTGTTCTTGTGTGATCCAGTGATCATCAGAAAAACAGAAAGGAATAGGAAAGGAACACTTAGAGAGCTCCTGATTCACTGACTCTAATCGGTGTCAAAATTGAATCAGCTACAGGAGTGATAAATGAGAGAATGCATGTGCAAAAATGTCTGACCTATTCCACTACACGTTATAAATTTTAATATTTGCTTCTTGGCTTGAAGACAAATACATGGCTTTCAAGTTAACCGGTACCATAAGGATCTTCCTGAGTGCAGGTTATGTACAAAGCCTACCAAAAGCAGTCCATGGGAACCTGAGGAAACTGCTGTTGCAACTGATGCTAAGAAAGGACTGATCAGATACAGAATGTAGAGAAATATCACAATATTGGTCCTGCAGTTTTATTGTATATAACATACACGTATGTTATCCTTGCACTGCATGATGTTCTCAAACTTGTGGGATAAGGAAATCTCTCTCGTTAGAATGGGAGGGCTTTTAACTGGCCACAACAATGGCATATTTTCTGGGAATGCTGCTGAGAATATTATGTCTAAGAAAAATTAAAGCTGAAATTGTATAAGCAACCTGTACTGTAACTTGGCCACAATACTGGCTTCTATAATCATGTTTATATGAAAAATGACAAGGAATTTGTGAACACTAGAGACTGTCTCATTGCTTTTCATATATCTGTATTTTAGTAACCTGTAGAGACGTTGGTTGGAACTGGGACCACGTCATGGTTAGTTTTATGGACAGATATAAGCATTATTGAAAAAGAACTTGAAATGAAAGAAACTCTCATTCGCTGGACTGGGTGCTTGCATAAGGCTATGTGAAAACAAGTTGCCCTAAGGTTCCCTGAACTTGTATTTTGCACATTTCATTCAATAGCCTTTACATGTTAAGAGTGGACAGCAGGTGAGAGAGTGCTGAGTTGTCCAGTGACTCAGAATGTGGGAAGCATTGCTATCCCTCCCAGCTGTAGGATGGGCATTTCCTGTATTAACATCCCTGTTAGTCTTAAATTAGCAAGTGAAATAACTTGTAGTTCAATTTGTGGCTTTGTTTCAGGCTGGACTGATGCAGAAAACTACAGCATGCAATTTCAAATTGGGGTTGGGGTTCTGAAAAGATGCAGTAGCTAATTCTGAAATAATTTTGCTCTTAGTGCCATCTACAGTGTTGATGGGATTTTATTTATTTTTTCACTTCTTTCCAAAATCATGTTTGTTTCGATTTAGTACCTAACCAAAAGTCAAATGTTATTTTTGTAGGTTTGCAAACCACCTTCTTTAAATAGGACTTAGAGAAATTTTGTATCATATGAGGAATCAGCAAGTTTAAAAATTTAGGAACCAGAAAGTTCCAATAATGATTGTAAAATCTTAGATCAGATTTCTCTATGGCTTGTGCTGAGTAATTCTTAGAAATTTTACTTTCAGATTGTCCACAGTATTAGAATTTTAGTCTCCTTATTTTTTTTCCAAAGCTTTATAGTATGCATTTGCAAATAGTTTTTTTGTGTCTGTGAGGATAGAACAGAAGTTTCTCATTTGAGAATACATTTGGGGAAAAGACTAAAAAAAAAAATCTTACCTAATGTAGTTTGTGGAAGAGGTTGAATTAAACTTTAAAAATATACATAATTTTTAGCATGTGCATTGATCTAGTCTTGTAAGGTAGTGCTTATAAGCCAGAAGTGGAAAAATCAAGTTATCTTTTAATATTAGCTCTCTTTTGTTTTCTTGGAAAACCCATGTTGTGATTTCTCCTCTGCCTTTCTGAAATAAGGATCACAGGCACCCTAAATATACATCATGCCATGGTGTGAAGCTTGTAAATTAACACAGTTCATTAAAACTGTTTATTGAACTGGTCAAAACATCTGTTTATATGTCTGTCTGGTGGTTTAACTAGTCCTTTTTCTCCTGTCAGCACTCTTGCATTATCCTTTATACTATTTTGAAAAGTACTCCAAATGTACATATTAGCATTTTGGTGATGTTTTCTTGAGCTTGGGACTTATTTTCAGCCATAACTGGCAGGTAAAACTGCTTTCTGAGCTTTATGACTTGCACAGCAGAATTAACTTTACAGATTCAGACTTTTATATATTGGTTATTCTATTTCTCAGGGTTATGCGGGCAGCTGAGGAGACGACATCAAGCAATGTGTTTCCTTTCAAGTTAGTTCACATTAGCAAGAAGCACAGGACGTGGTTTTTTTCTGCTTCATCTGAAGATGAAAGAAAGGTACCTTTCTACTTCAAGGAAAATTAAAGCACAAAAGAAGAAAGTGAATCTTGACTTCCCTAAAATCCATGTGAACTGGACATGCAGCTATAACCCAAATCTGTATTTCTAGTTCTTTGGACTCCTCTTAAAATCATGTCTGAAATTTTAACTATTAACTGAGTGAGAATTCCAGTTGTAATTTAGGGAATGGCTTAAAGTGGCATACTAGATGTCATAGCTTTCTTCATATTCCTGGTTCTATTTTTAGCTAATGAATGAGAATTTGTATTGTAAACCTTTGATAAAGTATGAAAACTGTTCAGTGAACTCTCCTACCTGTAAGCAGACTATGAGCAAATACTCAGGTTTAAGAGTAACAGCTTGAAATTTGCAGATCAAAACTTTAATATTTTAATACGTTCATATAGGATCTTAGATAGTCTAAACATTTTGACTAGTAAGTCCTCTCAATCCCTCCATAAAGTCATAAATATTTCACTTGCACAGCCACTCTGGCCATGCAGAGGAAAGATACTGTGCATCTTTGTGTAATGATTTAAAGAACAATGTGTTAAATGTTGTGCTTTTGTTTATTTAGAATTGGATGCTATCCCTGAGGAGGGAAATCGATCACTACCATGATAAGAAAGAAACAATAACAGAATTCAGGTATGAAGACTTAATCCTTATTTGCTTTTTTCCACGTTTGCACTAGCTGTTGATAGTGTTGGTTTTGGCTTTTGCACCTATAAGTTATTTACTGCTAAATAGTAACAGCTGCAGTATGCCCCGAGAATGAAAGGCCTACCTAGTAAAGAGCTTAAAGAGTACTAAGACAGATATCAATCTTTTTGCTAAGAGAAATTAAAATGTGAAAAATAAAAATAACAGCAGCAACATATTTGGCTGTTGGTACAGGATTCGATTGCTTCTGCTTTTCCAGTATCACTTTGCAGTGCTGCGGTCCTGCTAATGGATGTCTTTATTTTTTCAAGACCTATAACAGTGATGCAAAAGGGATTGTCTTTTCTTTTGCAGTGACTCTGGTTCTGATGCAGACAGTTTCTACGGCTCAGTAGAACGTCCCATTGATATCAAGTATTCTCACCACTCAGCAGATAATGAAGGTGACAATTTTAGACACTTATAAATAAGATCTGTTTTATTTTTCTTGTGGATCTTGAAGTATCCTGTACCATTCCAGTAGCCTAAACAAACTATATGATCCAGTTTGCATCCAAGAACTATGAATTCTTATTTTTACAAGGTTCATAGAACTGCTGTAATTTAAAATCAAAACCAGGATATTCTATGTTATAAAACCTGGTGACTAAGGAAATTTGGGCCTTGCAAGGTGTCTGACCCCATAATAATACAATCTTATTTTTTTAATCTTATTTTTTATCTTATTTTTTTTTTATTAAGACTGCATGTTGGAAAGTCTGTAGATCTAGCAAAAAGATGAAACATTTGAGTATGTCCATAGGTTGTAGTGTGGAAGTCTTTGCTAATAATTGATGCTAATTGAGTATTATTGAAAATAATTGAATATAATTATAATAGTAGGGTGTTAGTCACTTAAAAGTATGTCCTAAGAACATCTTCTGACAATGTGGTAAGACGTTGTGGAGCTAGCTGCATCCCATACTGTCTGTAAAGTTGATTCATCTGTCCTGCAGAAGACGCAGTGATTCGCATTGGGATGTTGTCGCGTCTTTGTTGTAGTCTGCTTAGTATGAAAGAGAATGGATCACCCTCCCAGTTCAGGAATATCTCACATTAGGCATACAAATGGCCTATGTGAAGTGGATAGGATAACATCCTTCAACAACTTTCAAACTGAGTAACTATTTGAAGAAAGGCTCCAAGAATCTCATTCTTAGCAGGGTCTGTTTTCAATTTGGTTTGATACCCAGTTGTTGCTGGAGCTGCTTCACAGTAAACAATTCTGGCTGAGCGTGTTTATTTTTTAATTAGAGATGAGGATATTATAGGAAGCCTGTCAGATAGGTATTCACAGCGTATTTCAACAACTGCCTTCTTAGTCAAGAAACACAGTAAAATCCAACATGAGAATATTTGCCTCAAGGTTCAGATAGTTCCTTTAGTAAGCATTTTCCCATCTGCCCTCTCAGATTTCTGCCCCAAGGGCAGAGTTGACTGGAGCAAGTACTCCCGTTTCCTGAAAGGAATTTCCTGACCATTTTTCCTGACTAGGACAAAAAAAAAAGTGGGAGTTTGATTCTTAGGAAATCCGGTTTGATTGTTGCAAAGCAGAGGAAAACACTCATCAGTGTTTTGTATAGAATTGTGGTTTAGGACTTCAGTGTTTATGGGAGGGAAGGGATGTATACGATAGGAATTATGTTTGAAGAAGCCATGAAGGACTTCAAATAAGGAAAATTAGAACAGCTAACTGATTTTATCAGAACCTCTCTTTTTTTTTTTTAATGTATTTCTTAGGGGAAGCACTATGTATTGTCCTTAAGGCTCCTCTCATAGCCAATGATAAGAAATTACTGCTTAGAAGTAGCATGTTTTTTTTATGTCTTGATTATCCTGACTTCCAGTTAAAGGCAGCACTGAAATAATTTAAGTCATTTGTTGTGATGCATCTTTCTGTTGCCAGAGCAAGGCAAAACAACTAATTGTTCTGTAGATCATGAGGCTTGCTTAGGCATCCATGCTGCAACATCACACATGTTACTGCGATAGGGTTGCTTCTGGGTCGTCAGGCTTTTACTCTTCCAATTTGTTTTCCCAGTATATTAGTTTGTAGCTGTGCCTCTGTAACCAATTTGATCTTTTCTGAGAAAGGCTATGCCACTAGAAAGTATCACCAGAAAGTGTACTTTAATTTGAAAGACGGAGGAAAATGTAATATGTGATATAACTCACTTCCAGTGTTGTAAGCAATGGCTTTTTTAATTGACATTAAAAAAAAAAAGAAAACAGACTATATGTAGCAGAGAGGTAGATTTTTTTTCCATCTTTTCCACTTTTTTTTTTTTTAATGAAAAATAGTTGCAATAAATATTCTTACTTGGTTCCATTAGTACTTGTCAGACTCTGACACATTGAATGTTGTCTACAGATTACGACCAGGAGGAAGAGGATGAGTCTTACTTACAACCAGATACTTCAGACATAGTGAAAGATGGTAAGTGATTTCTTTTATTCCCTTCATCAAAGGCCCCACAAAAGGCCAGCAACGAAGGTAATATTCATGTAGAATGCCACATCATTGTTGTAGTCATATCTAAGCAATGCAGGTGGTAAAATAACCAGAGTAATGCACAGGTATCTAATCTTGAGGGAGATTAAAGATATTTTTGACCTCTTGAGAGGTCAAAATGGCTTAGTAGTAGCAGTAACAATTTACAGAAAGTGTTATGTGCCTTTTAGGGCATGGTTTCTGGCAAGTCTCTTGCCCTGGAAGGACATCTATTCTATATGCTGATCAGTCAGGAAGAGGGGTAATGCTGTTAATATAGTTTGTTCTTCTTTATTTTTAAGAAAGGAGAAAAATCTTTGCAAAGTTCACACAAGCCATGTCTGAATAAAATTGCAGTTCACTACATGCAACATTTCAGTTGTGCTGAAAGCTGAATGTTTATCCAGCATTTCAGGAACCATCAGATCAGGTGCTAACAAAATATTAGTAAATCACATAAATAAACCTGGAGAGTCTAGTTTCTTGACATGTTGTATTTCCCCTCAATGTGCCACGTTTGCTGGATGTTTTCTTTGTGCAGATATCATGGTGCTGCCCCCAGCCTACCCACCTCCACCAGTTCCTCATGTCAGAAAAGCTGCCTACTCAGAATCAAGGTCACATTCTTTTGCTGGCAAATCTGCTGGACCAGCACCACCACCACCTCCTAAAAGAAGCCTACCTGACATCAAACCAGAGGATCTCTTCAATGTGAGAGAACCCCGAGCTGAATCTAATCTAAAGATTCAATCCTCAAACTGGAGACCAAGTGAACAGCCACCCCCTGTGCCCCCCTTACCTCTTTTCAAAAAGCCCATGTGTAGCAAAGAACCTTGCTCACTGCCTCCAGAACCTCTTCCTCTATCACACGTTCTCAACACTCCAGAAGGATGTGAGAAGCTAAAAACTCTAAACCTTTCACCACGAACTCCTCCTCCACTGCCAAGCAGTAAACCCAAGTTGTCCCAGTTAACTGAAAGAACAGTAGAGAGCAAGGTGCCAAAAGAGCACGGTAAACCTGGACTGTTTGTGCCACCAGTGCTTCCAAAACCACCTGTGCCAGCCCACCAGCATCCTGGATTCAAACCTAGGCCAGAGAAGCCTTCAGGCCCCCAGTTACAGTAAGTACAAAAATAGAACCCACTATCAAAATTTCCACTGAGTTTACTTGTCAGATTCTCATCAATGCATGTTGTTGTTCCCAGCACCATCCCTGTTATCCTCAGTGGCATGCTTGTTTGCCTAGGTATCTGTTGTTATCTGGAAACTTTGCACTGAATTTCACTTCTGAAATTGTTCAGAAAGAAGCAGTCGACGTTTTTTTTTTTTTTTAAATTACACAAATCTTTGTAGTCTGCTTTGAGGTGTGCCTTAGACTTAAAAGCCTTTGATCACAATGAATAAGAGAGCTTCATGTCACTGTCATTGAACCACAAAAACAATTTTAGGCTTCTTTGGAGACAGGAAATGTTTCATCTCATATTAAGATCATCTTTAGTGCAAAGGAAGTGAAACTGGCTATGGTGCTGAGGCAGATGGAAATATTTTTGCCCATTGGATCATTCACCTCTAAAGAAGAAATAAAAAATAATAATTAAAAAAAAAACAACTCTTCAAAGGCAGCACAAGAAAGAGATTGATTTTCTAGAGTGAATCCAGCCACCAAGATGTCTGATGGGCTGTAGCACTTAATACGTGAGGAGAGGCTGAGAGGACTTGCTGAGTTCAACCTTTAGGAAGGTCAATGGGAGATGTCACTGCTCTCTACAACTACTTCATGGGGGGATGGAGAAGACAGAGCAAGACCTCAGAGATCTGCAGGGATAGGATAAGAGGCAACAGACAAAAATCACATTAAATTAGTTAGATATCAGGAAAAGCTTTTCACCTTGTGGACAGTCAACTTGGAGAGGCTGTGCTATCTCCAAACTTGGAGATACTCGACTGGACACAATGAGCTATTCGGACCTGCTCTGAACAGGAGCTTGGACTAAATGATACAATTTAGGTCGAAACATGTCCCTGACACCTAAATTATTCCGTAATTCTCGGGCTGGTAAGTCCTAAACTGAAACTTCCTCCTTAGCTCTAGTTTTATTATCCCTTCAGTTTTGTGTATATTTGTTCTGCTTTCCTGAGGAGATGTCCTTCAGTTTTTGTTTTGTTTCTGCCAGGAGATCACCACCAGATGGGCAGAGTTTTAGAAGCTTCTCATTCGAAAAACCAGCAGTGCCCTCCAAGCCAAACCAAGCGAGTGATGATTCTGATGGCGACTACGAAAAAGTAAGATCAAGGAGATGATTGGCTCTCAAAAGGCTGATTTTCTTGCTTTCTTTGGGGTGGCTTGGGGTGTATTTCAGGAGAAAAAAGAGCCTTCTGAAAACACAAAGCTGTGTGGTTCTCAGCTTTAAGGAATGCCTTGATAAATTCTGTACTCTAATATTTGATGTAAAGGAGTAAGAAGCATAAAGTAAAGATTAAAGCACCATTAACTAATTCAGATACTGATGGCTGTAGCTTATCTGCATAGTGTGTTGTTAACGTTTTGTGTTTTCATTGGCCCATGCAGCAATTTACTTTCTTTGTATTTTCCTGCAGGTTGGGCTGCCTACTTCAGTATTTCTTAATACCTCAGAATCCTTCGAAGTTGAAAGGTAGGTGTGACTTTGAAACACTTGCCTGAAGTCCTACAAATCCTGCACTGAACAGTAGTCCAAAAATAATTTTGAGATCTGTAACTTCTGTTTAAAAACACAGGAAAAGTATTTGAATTACTTTAATATGAAAATGACTTTCTGGGGGAGTTAGGTCAGTCCTCATGTATCAGTTGAGAATACATAGTAATTGCAAAATGATTTTATTCTATCAGGAAATGGCTGTTCTGCCAGGATGAATGGGACAGAAAGCCAGGTCTTCTGTGCTGCTTTGCTGATTCAGATGCTAGAACAGTAAAATTCTATCAGATAAGATATACTATGAATTACTATAACTGAAACAAAGATTTTCCAATAGGAATTACAAGAACTACACATCTTAATTATCTGATTCATAAAATGCTAACATATGTAATTGCTGTATTATTTTTAGGACATTCAAAGCTACTAGCCCAAGGGGACAGCCACAAAATGGATTATACTGCATTAGGAACTCATCTACAAAGGCTGGAAAGGTAACTTGCAATTGCTGAATCTACCCCCTAAAAGCTTTTTTTTTTTTTTTTTGAGTTAGAGATCCTGTATCTTTTATATTGTGAAAGTACTTAACAACTTAAATGTGCTCTTTCCTTAATGAAGGAAAATCTGAGACTGTCATAACTTGACTGAATTTTTTATTCCTTAATAATGCATTGACTTGGAAGAGATTATCAGCAGAACTGATTATGTTGCATTTTTCTTTAAGGTATTGGTTGTATGGGATCAATCTGCAGAAAAAGTGAGAAACTACAGAATATTTGAAAAGGTTAGTAGCTCCACTAAGAATGTACTTCTTGTGTATGTGTATCTATGTATGAATCTAATGTATGTACGTGTATAGCAAGTCAAAGGTGAAACTTCTTCCCATTCCTAAAAGTAAAAATAAGCGGATCTACAAATATTTGTTCTAGGATGAGAGTTTGAGTACTAAGATCTGGGCCTTCCAATTGCCATACTGTACAAAAGACAAAGTAGCTGCAGATGTCCAAATCTAAATTTCAGCTTGTCAAATTCTAAAGGAATTACTATTAAATTCTTGAGTTTAATTTGGACTTATTTGTGTAAGTGACAAAGCTTGCAAAGCAGCAGCTTGTCTGAAAGAAGTTCTGATAATGATTTTTTGGTGGTAGTGGTGGCTGTTTTTATTTGTTTGTTTGTTTTTTACCATTGAGTAGGAAACAGTACTGCTAATGACTGTGTATGTTGCTGTTGTACAACAGGAATGCAAGTTTTACCTGGATGCAGACATCATGTTTCTGAACATGGGAAGTCTGGTTGAATACTACAGCACTCACGTCTTACCTAGTCATGACAGCCTGATTCTTCGGTGTCCTTATGGTTACTCTAAACCAAGGTGATGTGGCTGGCATAATTCACAGATGCGGAGGGAAAACAGGTTCCTTACTGCCCTTGAATTAATTGTGAACTCCTACCACACCTGAACTTCCGGTTGTTTGCACACAGAAACTGAGTCCGTTTCAACCACTTTTTCTCACATGAACTAGGACTCCATTTAATGAACTCTTTAAAACTTTGCAATCCAGATCAGTGGATTTGATCACCACTTGCAGAAAGAATTGAACTGACTTTTCTGTGAAGTCCATCCGGGACTCGTAAACCTTTTATAAAACTGCTGCTATTAAGAATCTCCTTGAAATGTGGAGGACAACAATGTCCACATGAACAAAGAAGTGTTGTGAACGCAACCCATGTGGAAACGGTAAACTTCTGAAAGTACATCAGAATTAATTTGTGACGGGGAATACTAATATTCTGACTTGAAGGTATTATTCCTTAAGTCAGCACCGGTGCTTAACTGAGAGTTTTTTGTATTACTTGTATAGTTGTGTAAATAATGAGACTTTTGTGCAAATAATTTGGTTTACTACAGGTAAAGATGATCAGGAAATGCAGCTTGTTTTAAGCCACCTCATACCTAAATGTAACTTCTGATTACAATGTCTGCAGTGATCAATTGGGGTACTGTCCAACTGATAAGTTTGTGGCATCCCACATATTACTTAATTCTGAACACTTGAGATAGGCTTGGAATAATACTGATTTGGCTTTATAGGAGTCCCATTCCTTATTTCTGAACCAGAAAGGTAGCTGTCTAATATTTTAATGGCTGTGAGAAAGATAAAATATCACTATGCAGTTCGTAGTTGTGTGGAAAAATAAAAAGTTTTTAACTTACTATCAGCACTGTCAATGATAAGTGTTAGCAGGGTGCTTGTAATTTTAATTCCCACATACTCTGGAGACAGGTGTCTTAAAAACAAGGCTTGATAGTCATGCTGAAATTGCCCTACCCCTGAATTTTAATAAAGAGGAGAAAGCTGTTTTAATGACCTGTGAAAATAACTTTGTTAATTCAAAAGGACTGTCAAAATGATCTTATTTCTATTAATGTTCGAGACTCGTTTTAAAAAAATGCTGTAAATCATAAAACAGGAGAAGTTATCTGGTTTCTGTCAGTCGGAATGCAGATGCATAAAATTCACTTTTCTGTTGCCTTTACAAAGTTTATACGTGCCAGTTTTAATCTCATTACAATTAAATGGTGACAGCTTTAAAAACGTAAAATTTTTACAGAATAATAATTTTTGTTTATGAAAACAATAAAATAGAATTTAATCCCTAAGGGATTTCTCTTTTGTAATAAGATGTAATAATAGGATACACAGAGCCAGCCGTTGTTGCCTCGGTTCCTATCTTTTGTCTGAGACAGACATACACAATATCAGTCGTATGATTTCTGGTCCCACTATAATAGGTTTTGTGAGCATCAATTAAAGAATGTGCAGTACTTAAATTTCAGATCGTTGGATACTGGATATTTTAAGTTTGCAGTTCCTTTTATATTCAGTGAGTGTCCCTGTGGTTCACTACTCTGATGTGATCCACTCTGTAAAGCAAGCTCATCTAACAAAGCACATAAAAAATGTTGGCTTTTTAAAATGTGTGTATCTGTATTTTAGGCAAAGTCTAGTTTCTTACAGTATTTATAAGTACTGTTTACAGAGTAAATTGTTCTCTTTCTGGGAATAACTGACTTCACTGCATTGTGACAGTCGTAATTATAATATGCTATTTTTGGGGCCTGATTCAGGTATTTAATTTTTTTGCAATCAGATAACTCTCAAAATTTTTCAACAGTAAAAATACCTATGTAATCCAGTACATATAAAACAACACTGTCTTTACCTGTATAATAGAAGACTTGCAAATATGTAAATGTTAATTTCCTTTTTTATACAAATGTATGTATTTCTGAAGAAGATAAACTTCTAATGCCAATTCACCTAACTTTGTGCAGTCTCATTGAACTTCTTGAGTATGTGTTCTAATATTCTTGCTTGTAATTGTGGTAAACAGAAGAGAATTTGTTTTCAGCCCTCTTGAAATAACTCTTTGTGAAAGCAACACTATGAGAAATTGGGCATTCTGGTCAACAGTGTGGCTAGGGGTGGAAATTAGCTGTTTATCATTATCTTTATCTGTGGACACAAAGTGCAAGTATGACCATTAAAAAAAAGGCATCGCAGAGGAACAGTCTCCAAAGGACTTCCTCAGCAGCTTGCTGGGGAGGAGAGGGCCTTCCCATTTCCCACCACCTAACAACCCTACTGTTCACAAATGTCTCTGCTATCTCCAGAATCCAAGGTACGCAGTACTGGTAGGGACATTTTAGGTCGTTCCTCCAGATACTGGTAGAAGAGTTCCAAACAAATCTGCAATCACTTAGGCTCTCTTCAGAATCCTTTTGCTCCTACATGCTTTTCTAGTCCATTTTGTGAAGAATTAGATGAAGTTACTGGTGTTTGTAGGTAGGAAAAGCACAGCTAGAGCATGTGGCTCAGGGTCTGTCTCCAGTACTTCTCACTAGCCCATCTTGCTTCTTTTCTACACCACAAATCAGTTTCTTGCATATATATATATGTATGTATATGTATATATATACACCCATTGTAAGCTCAATATTTTTAAAATAGCTTGGGGAGGAGCATAAAAGCAGCATTTGGTCATGCCAAGAAATGCAGTTTGTGAGTTTGTTAATGCTCAATTTGAAATAGTTTATACTAGTTGTGAAAAAAATCTTGCCTTTTCTATCTAAACTTCCAATAAAGTTTTTAAAGTGGTATTTGTGGGGGAGCTACTTTTCTAGGGAAAAAAAATAATGTGGTTTGGAAAACACAGTTTTAAATAAGGAAACCGTCAATCAATGTAGCATAATCATAGGGACAATAAAGGGAATTTGATATCAAGAATTTTCCTATGAAAATGCAGGTGCTACATATTGCTCAGCTTGGCGCTCATCTCCTAGCTCAGAACGTAACAGTTTGTACAGGCATGTACATAAGCAATGAGAGCATTCCTGCCCTCGGGTTCCTCATGCTTTGGGAAAGTTCCAAAGGACTGACGATTTCTGAAGCTTTGAGTGTGATTAGTTTGAATTTGGTGACATCTGCTGGTCAGCCTGTTCCGTGCAGGAGCCCCAGCAGCAGCACTACAGCTACAAAATGCGTATAGAAAAGGCAGTTGGGTAGAAATAATTCCTAAGTGACTTTGTATAGAAGCTAGAGATTAAAGCTTAACTTCAGGCAAAAACTTGATGAGCCAGGTCTTTGAAGCTTAAGACATCTTTTGGCTCATGTTTCTTACATAAGTAGCAACGTTTTTTTGGCAACATTACTCATCTGAATCTCTTTTAACCTTGATGATGACAAAATTAATTGGATTTTATATTCCTGTGTTTAAATTACTCTTAAAATACCTACTTTGAGGTCGAATTTACATAATGTTAGACATCTGAGTGCTTAAATTATTGACATAATGAAGCACTAAAGAGTTGTTCTGAACATTAAATACTTCACCTAGCAGCAGCGAAGTGTGTGATGTAATAGTTTGTATCTTACTAAACAGTCAACATCTTGCAGTAATTTTTTTTTGAGCAATAGGAGCACATGAGATGACCACGATTATGGCCTCTTAAATAGGTTCTTATACGAAAATAAAAATAAACCTCAGTGTACCTCTTAACTACCAAATAATAAACGCTACTAAAACTTTCACAGACTAGATAGCATTTGAGTTCACTTTAGCACTTCAGTTTGCTAAATATTACAGATCAGTGAGCTTAGGGTCTGTAGCAAGTCTTGTAGCACAGTCAACCCCCAAATCTACTCCCCAAGGATTTCCCCTCCTGTATCTGTATCCTGCATTTATGCAGGATAGTCATTACTATCTCCCATCTGTACCTCATTCCTTACAGATCTAGTTACTAGGGAAGCAATTAATCCAGCCTCTCAGGTTCGTGACATGCGTGGCCATGTAAGAATTGTTTTTAATATAGTTTTACTTCGCATAACTCAAATGAAATTGTTTTATACAGAAATTACAGTAATTACTGTTTGCAGGATTATGTCTCTGGACATATAAAGAGAAAAGGAAAACAAAACAGATTAAAGTATCTAACCCTTCTTTGAGTGAGTGCTTTACTTTTTAACAGCCACGTCATATTAACTCCCTCGGTTACAACCTGAATCCAGCTGGTTCCTGTAGTGGAAGGCCAACGTGCACTTAAATTCTGACCTTGCAAGCTTTTTGGCATGGCCAGAGTTTTGCAATTGAAGGCCAGTAGCGAGCCTTCAGGACACCCCAGGAGCACAGAAAAAAGAACAGTCTATTCCATGGGAACAGCGCTTTCCTACAGGACAAATAAGGGAACGTGTTCCAGGTGTGGACTCCCAAGCTGTCTGTTTCAAGCCTCAGTGATTCTGCTATGCTTTGATTTACAATGTGCTAGCATTCATGCTCATTTTTCCCAGTAAATGCCAGCCACACCCTAACCATGGGGATGCTGCTGAGAATGTGCCTTTTTGAAATTAAATGGGATACAAAGGACTTCAAAATTTGTTATTCTAATGTTACAAAGCTTCCCCCCAAGATTAAATTTCTCCTGTATATAATAATAATAATAAACAAATAATTTAAAATATTTTTCTCATGTTTCTCAGCCCTTTTAATTACTTTGAACTTGCCCTGTTATCTTTTTTTTTTTGGTCCTTTCTTTGTTTTATTCTACTTGGCCTGTTTTTAAGTACTAGCTTTTCAAAAGGTATAACTTCTGTTAGTGGCAATTCTGCTACTAGTGTATGACAGAATAACTAAAAGAACTTCATCAGTTTTAGGATTAGTATAGAAGCTAGAATTAGAATTAGCTTCAGCTAAAATTAGTATAGAAGCAACTCATAATGAACGTACATCTAGGCAGCATGTGATGCTTACGAAGCCACAGACGTTGCAATTAAAAGACTCAGCTTTGCTTAGAAAAGGATTTTGGAAAAACAAACCAAGACCTCTGTAAAGTGTGTTGTAGCATTATTAAGAGAAGGCTACTTGCTTTCTTTCTTTTTGGCTAAAACAATCACTGTACCTTTACTCCCTTTTATTTCGTTATCACACAAGTGGTATTAAGAAGGTTGTGCAATAACACAAACTGTTATTAACTAGCTTGAACCACAAAGATAGATTTATATTTAATCTGAATAGTGTATAACCATTCTCCTATTCCTCCCTGAACATAAAGTCAATATTTTTCAAACTTAAGAACAACTTGGGCCTCTCAGTTTAATAGGTTGTACGAAAAATCTGGCTGTTCCGCCTTTTCCCCATCTGGTGCTTCAGTTCTGGTTTTTATTTTTCAGTTCCAGTAAACCTCAGATGTGATTTTGTTTGGTTGTGGAAGGAGATTAAAGTAGATGCATTTTTTTTCTCTATGTAGTTGTTCCATCAAATATATAAGGTATATATATAATTTACCTTAAAGATTGTTTCCATTTTCAAATCCTCGGGAAAATTCTCCTTCCTCATATAAATGAGTAAAAATTAACTCCCTCCTATAAAGAGCAGAATTGTAGCCAGGACAAAAATAAACTTTCTAATAGTGCTTTTGGCATAAGCTTACCTACGGTGACCAACTTTAGTAATACCACACATAAGACATAACATATTATTAATACTGCTCTACACAGCTGAAATCATTTTTAAAAAGGCATTTAACTTCAGTAATTCGTAAGAAAAATTCCCCCTAAGCTTTTCAGTAGTAATGCTACCTGTGCATAGGCTCACTTGTACCAGCACCAGAAGAGTCCCACACGTCAGTGAGACTGAAAGCCCTTCAAGGGCAGCTCTTGGGGTGTTTTGCAAAGGTAATTGGTATTTGTCTATGGCCACCCAGCCTCTGCTTCAAGTCTTGCATGGCTGAGCAGGGACTGCCTTTCACTTCACCAGCATCTCTCAAGGAAGTTTCAAAATTAAGGCTTTCCTTTTGAAGGCCTTGGAACAACTAGTAATGAATTCACATACAGGCTTGTTTAGAGGAATCAGAACTTTGTCCAAGAACTGGAGTAAAAGGTTTGCATGAGATGAAAACCAGTGACTAGAGTAGGGAAGCAAGCCCTGCCCAGAAATGCCCAGAGAATGACTGGCAGAAAAGAACAGTTCAGGCAGGCCAAGAGGGAAGGATGGATTTTGATACTGTCAGTCCCCCTTTATGGGTAAGAAAACCAACCTAAAACTGCTTCCATGGAAGGGCTACACCCCACATAAAGGAACAAGTAAATGCCAGATGGGTGACACCAACCAAGTACCATGCTTCTCACAGGTTAGTGGCTTGAGCATCAAGAAGTGCTAATGCCGAAGTGAAGAGCTGCACTGAAATAACTGTGCAGTATTATTTTTCTGATACCTAGTAACACCAAACTAAAATAATTTGTAAATTAATACAATTGTGTGGACTTTTATTTTAGACTGGGTGACCCACTGTAGTCTAGCACGGCTGATGCCTGAGCGTGCTAGAAGTAACAACAGACTGCAGAGGAATCAGCAACTGCTACATCTGTACCACCCAACCAGTACCATGTTCTGATACTTCTGGTGGGAACACTGTAGTGCCTGTAAATACGTGGTGCTGTTTTTCTGTTTTTTGATGGCCCAGTAAGCAGACGTGCACAGCAAAGGCAGGACTACAGGTAATGAGCTTGTCCTAGTCATTAAGAGGGGTCACACCCCTCTTAAACATTGCAAACACCAAAACTAACAACACTATGCGGTTCCTATTATTGTACTCTTTGTTGTACCTGTAATGCTGTAAAACAAACAGGTAAGAGTTACCAAAGACAGACAAGTTTTTCATGTCTAAAATAACGCTGAAGTGCTTTTTCAGATTTCCCTTGATGCCGTAGTTCAGCGGTACTGCATACTGCTCACACTGCTTGTACCCACGTAGCATGGATGTGCCCTCCCTCACACTTGTACCCACGTAACCCTACCTTTGCTTCTGCACCAGCACTGACTTCCCGGCATCTGGGCAGGAGGCAGTCCAGGAACCTGGTCAGGACAAAAATGGAATTAGCAACATTAACAACCTCATGTATCGGCCATAGCAGCCTCAGGCTTCAAAGTGAGCCGGCTGAGTCAGCTGATTGAGCAGGAAGCTGATTGTGACCCTCACCCCCCAATTTTTCCATTGGGTGAATTTTTCCAACCAGGTGAAACAATATATTCTCTGTCCTCAGGATTATGGGGTATGATGCAAGCTGCAGAGGGGAGGCTGAAAGGGGAGAGCAGGAACGGTGACCTTGGGTAGGTCAGAGGGTAGCAGAGCATGAAAGAGGGGTAAAGAACTGCAGCTTCTGCAGCATTTTGCCATTAGATTGAACAGGTGTAATGATAAAACTCATCCTTCCATCAGCCTAAACTGCTTGTGACACAGTGCCCTGTAGTTCTAAGAACACTTTAAGCCAGCAGTGCTAGCAAAAGAAATGATCCTGCCCTCTCCCTGGGCACTGCATCTGACCTCTACACCACCTTCCTTCTTGGCACTCGTGTTCTTATAGCCATGCAATGAACTGGAAAAGAAACCCATTAATTTTAAAATAAAACTGGATTTTTTTGCTAAGTAAGTTTTGATATGGATCAGTTCTCCCATTTACTTTACTAGACTAAAAATGCTTTATGTGTGAAATGCTATGGTATGCAAAGGAAAAAGAGGTAAAGAAGATGCCAAGATGAAGGGGAGTATTGATACATGGTCATCTACATGTCATGGGGAAGATGATGCCTGAGGCAGGTGGCTGAACCATGCAGGTGCAGAGCAACTTCCATCTCATTGATTTGACTTCAAACGAGGATAAGAGGATGGCATCTTGTATATAAACTCTTCTACCAGGTCTAACAAGACTTAATACCAGATAAGTGAAGCGAACCCAAAACATTAGGGTTTACAACATCAGTTCTATCAAAAAAAAAAAAAAAATTTAGACATGATTTTCCAATTATTAGTAATTACACCAGCACCTGTTCTATTGTGAAGTGTTTTGATTAGGCAGACCTGCATCCAGCAGTGTCTTGCTGTCAGATTTGCAATAATTATCGTCTTCTTTGCAACTAAACCACCATTCTCCATGATGGAGTTCACATACGAGTTCACATATATCTCTACCACTTGCTTTTCTATTATAAATAGCAAACAAATGAAGACTAATTGACAGGAAGCGCAAACCAGGGAAGCAGGATATCTTTCCTCAGTGGAGGTTGTGGGAACAGGCTTGATTCCTTCCAAATTCCAAGGGAGAGATGTTTATGGCTCCGTACCCATTGGGTTCTGCTAGCAGGAGCCTATTTTTCCTCTGATCATGTGAATAACTTGGGGTGGGGGTTACAAAGAACTGATAGAAGTTTTAATGACTCCCAGCTTGTCATTAAAACCTGAGGCGAGTACTGTTCTATAACATACACTTTCTAAAAAGAAGCATCAGGCAACAATCTTAAAATTACATAGAAATGATTGTAAAGATGTACAGAAACTAAAGACAGCTAATAAGCAAACCTTAAAATCTGGGGGGTTATCTTTAGCAGTAACAAACTTTGGGTTTATGCTACACACGCAGCTCCACAGAGAATTTAGAAAGCCTGAAGGGGTGATTTAGGAAGATCCGATCAGGTGTTCAACGTACAAGCTACACAATTTATCTGCAGATTTCCAGGCTGAGGTGCACAACTCCTCATAACGCTGGAATTTAACACTCAGAGGATACCGGACTGCCTGAAGTACCTCAGGTTTTGATAGTCTAGATACCTGACTGCCTGAAATACCTCAGGTTTTGATAGATTTCTCTCCAGCAACGCAGCTTGCCTGTTCTCACCGCGCACCTGCATCGACCTCGACTTGCTGTAAGCCGATACCGTCACGGCGGGCCGGGCAGGCCCCTTATCGCCTCGCTCCCCTAGCGATTACCCGATTTCTGCCTCTATCTCTCGGCCTGTGCGCAATAAACTCCCCACACGCTGAGGGGACCCATCTGCACGGAGAGCTCCTTTCCGGGGCCGGGAGGCTCCTCTCACGCTCTCCCCGCTCAGCTGAGGGTCGCTGGGCGCCTGACGGCCGCGCTCCCCTCAGCGCCCCCTCAGGGTCCCCTCAGCCCACAGCCACCTCCCCTCAGCCCGCTCCCGCCTCGCCGCTTCACCGCCCCCACAGCCAATGGGAGCGCGGCTTGGTGGCCGAGCCTGGCGCCCTCCAATAGGCGGCGCGCTTGTTGGCCTGCGGCCCGCCGAAGCCGCACCCTGGCAGGGCTGGGGGCTGAGGCGCAGCGCGGCGCCGGGGCCAGCGGCGGAGGCGGGCTCGTTGGAGGGGCTGCCGGCCGGCCTGCCTGTCACCGGGGCCTCCTGCCCCTTCCCTGCCTCCTCCTGTCGCCGTTTCCCTTTCTCGTCTGGTCCTCGGGTGAGCGGCGGTGCAAGGCGTTGCAGAGGAGGTGCAGCCGTTGGGGTGGGGGGGCGGTGTGTGGGGGGCGCAGCCGGTAACGGGCGGCGGGCAGCGGCTGAGGAGAGCTGGGGGGAGGAGGCTGAGGGGGAGTGGGTAGCGGCTGAGGGGCGTTTGGGGGAACGGGGGTTAAAGGAAG